>NC_064644.1:65365717-65720717 GCF_023864345.2 Schistocerca serialis cubense | reverse complement strand
GAATTTTTATGCTACGAGTATATCTGTTACCTGCATCATACTAAAACACTGTACTCCTACAGTAACTCATGTTACATACATGTGGAGAAAGCCACATCTGATACTTTAATTAACAACTGTTTTTACGGTTCGAGCTAAATCAGAGGTGAAGATTATAGTGTGACCATTATGCGCGTATTGCCACTTTACCAACGTACAACAGACAAAAATACGGTAGCTTCACATTTCATATATAACTAAACACGTTGTAGTCAAGGTCTTATTTTAGTGTTTTGTGCGCAGGCCCAGAGATACAACACGCATAAGGTTCGAATTTTCCTCTCTTTGCAAATGGAATTCACGTTTGACACAACTGTGCCCTTAACGACCATGATCATAAGAATCTGTTATTATGGACGTCCTCAGATGTTGCTTCCTCTATATATATGAGTCAAACGTAAGTTGCCATATGATCACTTTTTATTTATTGTTTTCTAGTTAACAGAGACAGCGTGAAAATGCCCAAGAGAGGAGATAAGATAAAAGCTAAATCATGAAATAAATTGATAATTTCAGTAATAAAATCATGCTAGGCAGTAAAATTACTTCCCTCATGGAAAGTGTATTTGGCACCAGAGCTGGGCACGTTTCTTACGAGTGCTGTTTATGTCAGAGTTTTTGAAAGGATATATTTAACATACGAAAAAATAATTTTCCGATATAATTAAAATGGTAATTACAAGGCAAAACCGTTGGAAGTGTACCACTGTTGCGAGTAGCTACGATATTTTGCGATTTTCTTGGGTGTCCAGTCTGTGGGTTGCAACCCTTAACGTAGCAGTATACAGGGATGCATAAATATATGAAAACACTCCCAGAAATGCGTCCTTGAAGGTGAATGCCGATTCTAGCCAAGCGTGCAGGCGGTGCTGTTGTGTTCGATAACGATTGGCAGCTGTGCACTGTCCTCAATAAGTTGTATATGTCTGTCGGGATCAGATCACCGTTATGCTTAGTTATGAGAGTGTTACGTCGGAGAGTGAATTCGAACGTGAACTAACTGTTGGTGTTCGTATGTCGGGTACTTCTGTAACGAATGGAGGCACAGTGTTAGGCGTTTCAAGAGGCACCGCATCGAAGGTTTATACCGCCATTCAAGAGGACTGTCACGATAAATAAGAAGACCACAGCTGCACCATAGGAACACGAAAGGATCGCCATACGTAGCGATGAGCAAGGCGAGCAGGAATTCCAAAACCAATCATCAGTAACGCAAACCACTGTAACAGGAAAACGTGGCGCCTAAGGCATAAAACGTGGACTGTGGTGCAATGGATTAATGTCATTTAGTTGGATGAGTCTCGATATACACTGTTTCCAACTTCTCGCCGAATTTATGTACCAAGAAGGAAAGAAGGCGGGGATCAGGTGATGATTTTGGGAGCCATATCATGGTAGGTTGACTGAGGTGTTCAGAATCGTAATCAAACCGACATCTACCACGATAGTGTACTTGAACATGATTCATGCAGAATATGAAGAAACAGATAACGTGTGAGGGGCGTTCAAATGAAGCAGTGACACTAGTGTAAAATAATGGTAACGATTTCATTTACTCAAAAATGTAATTATACACGGTATACATACTCAAAAATAGTCGCCAAAACTGTTGGTGCATTTATCCAATTGGTCGATTACATCCATGATGAAACTAGTTAGCTGCAGTCGGATTCTGGCTTGGACCCAGTCACACGTTTCGTCGTCCGCTGCGAATCGATGTCAGCGAATAGCTTGTTTTCGAGGTCGAAAAACGTGAAAGTCACACTAAAGCATTCACTTTCGCAACTATTTCCGGTGTGCTGACACGATGAACCTGTCCAAGACGAGCATCATCCTCCATCGACTCGCTCACTTCATCCGTCCATACATTTGACAGCCTCCAACTCCCTCCACTGCCAAAAATCAAATCACTCCTCGTTGTTCCTGCTTACATCTACATCTACATCTACATTTATACTCCGCAAGCCACCCAACGGTGTGTGGCGGAGGGCACTTTACGTGCCACTGTCATTACCTCCCTTCCCTGTTCCAGTCGCGTATGGTTCGCGGGAAGAACGACTGTCTGAAAGCCTCCGTGCGCGCTCTAATCTCTCTAATTTTACATTCGTGATCTCCTCAGGAGCTATAAGTAGGGGGAAGCAATATATTCGATACCTCATCCAGAAACGCACCCTCTCGAAACCTGGCGAGCAAGCTACAACGCGATGCAGAGCGCCTCTCTTGCAGAGTCTGCCACTTGAGTTGATTAAACATCTCCGTAACGCTATCACGGTTACCAAATAACCCTGTGACGAAACGCGCCGCTCTTCTTTAGATCTTCTCTATCTCCTCCGTCAAACCGATCTGGTACGGATCCCACACTGATGAGCAATACTGAAGTATAGGTCGAACGAGTGTATTGTAAGCCACCTCCTTTGTTGATGGACTACATTTTCTAAGCACTCTCCCAATGAATCTCAACCTGGTACACGCCTTACCAACAATTAATTTTATATGAATCATTCCACTTCAAATCGTTCCGTACGCATACTCCCAGATATTTTACAGAAGTAACTGCTACCAGTGTTTGTTCCGCTATCATATAATCATACAATAAAGGATCCTTCTTTCTATGTATTCGCAATACATTACATTTGTCTATGTTAAGGGTCAGTTGCCACTCCCTGCACCAAGTGCCTATCCGCTGCAGATCTTCCTGCATTTCGCTACAATTTTCTAATGCTGCAACTTCTCTGTATACTATAGCATCATCCGCGAAAAGCCGCATGGAACTTCCGACACTATCTACTAGGTCATTTATATATATTGTGAAAAGCAATGGTCCCATAACACTCCCCTGTGGCACGTCAGAGGTTACTTTAACGTCTCTAGACGTCTCTCCATTGATAACAACATGCTGTGTTCTGTTTGCTAAAAACTCTTCAATCCAGCCACACAGCTGGTCTGATATTGCGTAGGCTCTTACTTTGTTTATCAGGCGACAGTGCGGAACTGTATCGAACGCCTTCCGGAAGTCAAGAAAAATAGCATCTACCTGGGAGCCTGTATCTAATATTTTCTGGGTCTCATGAACAAATAAAGCGAGTTGGGTCTCACACGATCGCTGTTTCCGGAATCCATGTTGATTCCTACATAGTAGATTCTGGGTTTCCAAAAACGACATGATACTCGAGCAAAAAACATGTTCCAAAATTCTACAACAGATCGACGTCTGAGATATAGGTCTATAGCTTTGCGCATCTGCTCGACGACCCTTCTAGAAGACTGGGACTATCTGTGCTCTTTTCCAATCATTTGGAACCCTCCGTTTCTCTAGAGACTTGCGGTACACGGCTGTTAGAAGGGGGGCAAGTTCTTTCGCGTACTCTGTGTAGAATCGAATTGGTATCCCGTCAGGTCCAGTGGACTTTCCTCTATTGAGTGATTCCAGTTGCTTTTCCATTCCTTGGACACTTATTTCGATGTCAGCCATTTTTTCGTTTGTGCGAGGATTTAGAGAAGGAACTGCAGTGCGGTCTTCCTCTGTGAAACAGCTTTGGAAAAAGGTGTTTAGTATTTTAGCTTTACGCGTGTCATCCTCTGTTTCAATGCCATCATCATCCCGTAGTGTCTGGATATGCTGTTTCGAGCCACTTACTGATTTAAAGTAAGACCAGAACTTCCTAGGATTTTCTGTCAAGTCGGTATATAGAATTTTACTTTCGAATTCACTGAACGCTTCACGCATAGCCCTCCTTACGCTAACTTTGACATCGTTTAGCTTCTGCTTGTCTGAGAGGTTTTGGCTGCGTTTAAACTTGGAGTGGAGCTCTCTTTGCTTTCGCAGTAGTTTCCTAACTTTGTTGTTGTACCACGGTGGGTTTTTCCCGTCCCTCACAGTTTTACTCGGCACGTACCTGTCTAAATCGCATTTTACGATTGCCTTGAACATT
Source organism: Schistocerca serialis cubense (assembly GCF_023864345.2). NCBI lineage: Eukaryota > Metazoa > Arthropoda > Insecta > Orthoptera > Acrididae > Schistocerca > Schistocerca serialis. The sequence goes on along the minus strand of NC_064644.1, from coordinate 65,716,746 downwards.
TTCCATAAACACTCAACATTGTCAGTGTCGGAACAGAAATTTTCGTTTTGATCTGTTAGGTAGTCTGAAATCTGCCTTCTATTACTCTTGCTAAACAGATAAACCTTCCTCCTTTTTTTTATATTCCTATTAACTTCCATATTCAGGGATGCTGCAACGGCCTTATGATCACTGATTCCCTGTTCAGTACATACAGAGTCGAAAAGTTCGGGTCTGTTTGTTATCAGTAGGTCCAAGATGTTATCTCCACGAGTCGGTTCTCTGTTTAATTGCTCGAGGTAATTTTCGGATAGTGCACTCAGTATAATGTCACTCGATGCTCTGTCCCTACCACCCGTCCTAAACATCTGAGTGTCCCAGTCTATATCTGGTAAATTGAAATCTCCACCTAAGACTATAACATGCTGAGAAAATTTATGTGAAATGTATTCCAAATTTTCTCTCAGTTGTTCTGCCACTAATGCTGCTGAGTAGGGAGGTCGGTAAAAGGAGCCAATTATTAACCTAGTTCGGTTGTTGAGTGTAACCTCCACCCATAGTAATTCACAGGAACTATCCACTTCTACTTCACTACAGGATAAACTACTACTAACAGCGACGAACACTCCACCACCGGTTGCATGCAATCTATCCTTTCTAAACACCGTCTGTACCTTTGTAAAAATTTCAGCAGAATTTACTCGGCTGCATGTTCGGATAACTTATGTGACCACCTTTTCTTCGGCGTGAAACCACACTGGCGCTATGCGACGTGAAACGCTGCGCATGCGTTAGCCTCTCTACCACTAGATGGCGCCACCACACACGCACTTACGTGGTGCCAGAGTACGTGTAAGGCTAAGGTAGACGCACTGACCAGGTTTTATTTGAATGAACCTCATATATGAAAACATTGAACCGGTAATTTAGTACGTGCAGGGAAATGGAAATTTATTACCGATCAGGGATTGGAATGCGGTGGTTGGGAAAGGAGTGGAAGATAGGGCTACAGCACCTTGGTGCTGGGAATGAGCGACGAGAAAGACTAATTGAATTCTGCAGTAAATACCAGCTGGAAGTAGCGAACATTCCGTTCAAGAATCACAAGAGGAGAACGTATACTTGGAAAAGGCCGGGAGATACTGAAAGATTTGAGGTAGATTACATCATGGTCTGGCAGATTCCGAAATCAGATATTGGACTTTCAGGGGTACCCAGAAACCGATATAGACTCAAACCACAATGTGGTGGTGTTGAACAGTATTCTAAGCTTAAAAGACTAGTCGGGAAGGAAGAGGAACGGTCGTCTCTAAGAAGGTCAGTCACAGGAGTTAGAAGGAAAAACATCTGTACAGAGAAGGTAACACTGAAGAAACGATGGGCAAAATAAGAAGTACTTCACTTGATCTATGAAAGACGGAAGTACAATAATATTCTTGGAAATTCTGGAATATAGAAATACAAGTCACCTAGGAATGAAATAAATAAGAAGTGCGGGGAAGTTAAGGCAAAATGGCCGCGACAAAAATGTGAAGAAATTGAAAAAGAAATTAATGTCGAAAGGTCTGATTCACCATACAGAAAACTAAAAACAACCTTTAGTAAAATTAAAAGGGTGGCAACACTAAGAGTGCAATCATAATTCCACTAATAAATGTAGAGGAGAGAGCAGATATGTGGAAAGAGTACATTGAAGGCCTATACAACGGGAAAGATGTGTGTGATGGCACGATAGAAGAAGAAACAGTAGGGGCAGATAACATACCGTCAGAATCTAAAATCACTGGGGAAATTGGCAACAAGACGAGTATTCACGATGGTGTGTTGAATGAATACGTCTGCAGATATAACATCTGACTGCGGGAAAAAACGAAATTCAGAAATTTTCAAAAGTCAAAAAGTGCTTCAATTATTGCACAGTAAGCTTAGCAGCTCATGCATTCAAGTTGCTGCCATGAATAAGATTCGAAAGAATGGAAATGAAAATTAAGGAATATTGAGGATGTGTCAGCATGACGATCAGCTAGGCCTCAGGGAAGACAAGGGCACCAGATAGGTCACTATAACGTTGCAGTTGATAGCGGAAGAAAGACTGAAGAAAAATCAAGGCCTGTTCATACCATTTATCGACCAGTAAACGCGTTCGACCAGGTCAGGTAGTCCAAGATGTTTGAAATTCGGAGAAAGATGGGGATAAGCTGTAGGCAAAGACGGGCAATATACAATACTTACAGGATCCAAGGCGAAACAAATTTATTGGATATGTGCTACCTTGTGGTCAAATGTCATTCTAAGGAGCAACAGTAATTACTAATTTATTACTAGCTATTCCATACTTAGGAAGAGATTTAGTTCAATGAGTGGAACACCAAGAAGGGAGTTCACCGATTAAGAACGGTGTAAGTTAAGAATGTAGGCTTTCGGCCCTACTGTTCAATCTCGATATCAGAGAAGCAATCATGGGAATATACAAAACGTTCAAGAGTGGAATTAAAATTCACGGTGAAAGGATATTAATGACAAAGTTCGCTACTGACATTGCTATCCTCACCGAAATTGAACAAGAATTACAGGGTATGCTGAGTGGAATGAACAATCTAATGAATAAACAATATGGACTGAGAGTGAACCGAAGAAAGACTAAAGTAATGAGAAGTAGCAGAAGTGATAACAGTGAGCAACTTAATATGAGATTTGGTGATGACGATGTCGATGAGGTTGAGGAACTCTGTTACAAGGCAGCAAAATAACCCCTGACGGACGGGGAAAGAGGGAACTAAAAAGCAGACTACCACAAACAAAAAAGGCATTCCTGGCCAACAGAAGTTTACTAGTATACACATAACTCTTACTTTAAGGAAGAAATTTTTGAAAATATAAGTGAGCCGTGCTCACTCCGAACTATGCGTTTCTTTGAACTTCGGTGCCTCACTGTGTTTGGTTTGCCGCCATTGTTGCGGTTATGCCGTGGTTCTTCCTCCTCCTACGTGTGGCATTGAAAACTTAAAGATTAAGGTATTTTTGAAGTTTTGGAAAATCAACTGTGGGACTTTAGCCACTTATAGCCTCATTCTCAAAATTTCTCCTTGAGCGAAAACATTGCAGCCTTCTGCCTGAAATGATTATGGTAATATATTTTTAAAATTTTGAAATTTAATTGTGGCTTTCCGCCGTTTGTATTGCACCTTGTATATGTTTGTTCTATCCACTCTTACCTTGAGGCATTCCACCTAGCTGTGATAAATATGTAAGTTTTAATTATTTGCAATTTTAATTGCATGTCTTCAGTCACTTGAAATTTATCTTGTCGCCTTTTAAGATTTCTTGTTTGGAGGCCTTCAGCCGTGAAAGAATTGGATTTCGAAATTCGTAAAGGTGGTTGTTGTTGTGGTCTTCAGTCCTGAGACTGGTTTGATGCAGCTCCCATGCCACTTCATCCTGTGCAAGCTTCATCTCCCGGTATCTACTGCTACCTACATCCTTCTGAATCTGCTTAGTGTATTCATCTCTCGGTCTCCCTCTACGATTTTTAGCCTCCACGCTGCCCTCCATTACTAAATTGGTGATCTCTCGATGTCTCAGAACATGTCCTACCAACCGATTCCTTCTTCCAGTCAAGTTGTGCCACAAGCTCCTCTTCTCGCAAATTCTATTCAGTACCTCCTCATGAGTTATGTGATCTGCCCATCGAGTCTTCAGCATTCTTCTGTAGCACCACATTTCGAAAGCTTCTATTCTCTTCTTGTCTACACTATTTATCGTCCACGTTTCACTTCCATACCTGATTACACTCCATACAAATACTTTCATAAACGACTTCCTGACATTTAAATCTATACTCGATATTAACAAATTCTTCTTCTTCAGAGACGCTTTCCTTGCTATTGCCAGTCTACATTTAATATCCTCTCTGCTTCGACCATTATCAGATAATTTGCTATCTAAATAGCACAACTCCTTTACTACTTTAAGTGTCTCATTTCCTAATCTAATTCCCTCAGCATCACCCGACTTAATTCGACTACATTCCATTATCCTCGTTTTGTTTTTGTTGATGTTCATCTTATATCCTCTTTTCAAGACACTGTTGATTCCGTTCAACTGCTCTTCCAAGTCCTTTGCTGTCTCTGACTGAATTACAATCTCATCGGCGAACCTCAGAGTTTATATTTCTTCTCCATAGATTTTAATACCTACTCCTAACGTTTCTTTTGTTTCCTTTATTGCTTGCTCAATATACAGATTGAGCAGCATCGAGGATAGGCTACAACCCTCTCTCACTCCCTTCCCACCCACTGCCTCCCTTTCATACCCCTCGACCATAAGAACTGCCAACTGCTTTCTGTGTAAATTGTAAATAGCCTTTAGCTCCCTGTATTTTACCCCTGCCACCTTCAGAATTTGAAAGAGGGTATTCCAGTCAACATTGTCAAAAGCATTCTCTAAGTCTACAAATGCTAGAATCGTAGGTTTGCCTTTCCTTAATCTAGTTTCTAAGATAAGTCGTAGGGTCAGTATTGCCTCACTGTTCCAATATAACTACTTAACCCAAACTGATCTTCCCCGAGGTCGGCTTCTATCAGTTTTTCCATTCGTCTGTAACGAATTCGCGTTAGTATTTTGCAGCTGTGACTTCTTAAACTGATTGTTCGGTAATTTTCACATCTGTCAACACCTTCTTTCTTTGGGATTGGAATTATTATATTCTTCTTGAAGTCTGAGGGTATTTCGCCTGTCTCATACATCTTGCCTACCAGATGGTAGAGTTTTGTCAGGACTGGCTCTCCCAAGGCCGTCAGTACTTCTAATGGAATGTTGTCTACTCCTGGGGCCTAGTTTCGACTCAGGTCTTCCAGTGCTCTGTCAAACACCTCACGCAGTATCCTATCTCCCATTTCATCTTCATCTACATCCTCTTCCATTTCATAATATGGTCCTCACGTACATCACCCTTGTATAGTACCTCTATATACCTTTCTGCTTTCCCTCCTTTGCTTAGAACTGGGTTTCCATCAAAGTTTTCATGCAAGTGGTTCTCTTTTCTCCAAAGTTTTCTTTAATTTTCCTGTGGGCAGTATCTATCTTACCTCTCGTGAGATAAGCCTCTACATCCTTACATTTGTCCTCTAGCCATACCTGCTTAGCCATTTTGCACTTCCTGTCGATCTCGTTTTTGAGACGTTTGTATTCCTTTTTGCCTGCTTCATTTACTGCAATTTTATATTTTCTCCTTTCGTCAATTAAATTCAGTATTTCTTCTGTTACTCAAGGATTTCTACTAGCCCTCGTCTTTTTACGTATTTGATCCTCTGCTGTCTCCACTATTTCATCCTTCAAAGCTACCCATTCTTCTTATACTGTATTTCTTTCCCCTCATTCCTATCAATTATTCCTTTATGCTCTCCCTGAAACTCCGTACAACCTATGGTTCTTTCAGTTTATCAAGGTCCCATCTCCTTAAATTCCCACCGTTTTAAAGGTGGTATGAAATAGGAATAAATTAAATTACAATAAATTTCAACTCTGAAGTGAAAGTGACCGACACATTATCTTGCTCTTTCCACAATCATAATCACCTGTTCTGCCCAGGAGGTTTAACGAGCGCCTCAGTATGTTTGGAGCGCAACATTGTGTGGTAGAGAAACATGTACTGTTGGAAAACCAGATTAGAAGAGAATCAAAGTATTTGAGACGTGATGCTAAAAAAATGATGAAATTTTGGGTGGAACGGTAAGGTAAGGGAAGAGGAGGTTCTCCGAGAATCGGCGAAGAATGTAACGTACGGGAAACAGTGATAAGAAGGGACAGGATAGTACGACATCTGTTAAGACATCAGGCAGTAACTGAAGTGGTACAAGAGGGAACTGTAGAATATGACAGCTGCATTGAAGATCGAGATTTGAATACATCCAGTAAATAACTGAGGAAGTTTGCAGGTGCTACTTTTAGCTGACCTGGGTTTGCACAGGAGAGGTATTCACTGAAGACCAAAAAAAAAAAAAAAAAAGACATTTTTGCTGATCAACTCCATCCCACGGTACAATGGTTGTTCCCAACTGCTGATTCTGCGTTCCAAGACGACACTGGGTCGCTGTTGAGACAGCTCGCATCGTCCGGGGCTGGTTTCGTGTGAACGAGGATGTAGTGGTGCAGCACTGTCAGTAGATCTCAGTATTACTGAGTGTTTGTGTTTATAGAGAAGATAACCTGATTGCTACTGACCGCCATCACCGTTATCTGAGCTTGCAGCTGTTTTGCCGGGACAATGGTATCAAATTCCCCTGAAAACTTCACAGGGCTTGTATTTACACATTCCTAGACGACTGGAAGCAGTTTTGAATGCCACTAATTTTTCTACAGCGTTTTCGGAATGCAACATTTTATTTCTTTGAAGTCCCCATGTTTTTATCCATACTCTGCATTTAGACAGCTTACCTTTGTGTAGTTTCCGGGTGATACCTGTACAATGAGAGTCTTTGCTGCATAACACCGCCTTAATACTCTTATCGCGTCCCCCCGGTTCCCACACTACTCATCCTCAAGCCGCATCCGATGAGAAGTGTGTGTGTGGGGAAAACGCAGTCACGACATGCGTGGCCAATCACAGTGTTACCTAAAGGACTGCAATCAGCTGAGCATCCGAGATCAATGCAACCAGTTGAGTTGGCGGTGAAGCTTGAGATCACACAGTTAGAGTACTTGTTGAAAGTAAATTCGGAGACAGCAATACGTAGATGTTCGTGATTCAACAAGATTAAAATAAATTGGAAGCCTTCGTTTAGCAGTAATCTGAAACATTTCTTATTGATCATTGCTTTTACACCATGATCTAAACTCTGATCTGTGCTTTTGCTGTGGTATATGAAATCAATTGGAAGAATGATTTTTGTAAGAGAAGTAAGCCTAACGTAAGCTTAATTTTAAAAAATAAAGAAAAATGGTGTTCATACCATTTGTGTCAACACCAATTATGTTCTTTGTGTGATAAAGTATGGTATGAAACCATTATGTACCATTTTCCTATGATCACTGTTTAGATGATACATTTACCAGCAGAGATTGTCTCCCTTCAGAACCCTCCAAAAGTTATAATAAGCTGGTAAAACAATTACACAAATTACATAAAGGGAAACAAGTATGGTAAAACTGCTGAGTAGGAATTCATTTACAATTGATAGAGCTAACGACTGACATTATATCAAGACGCGACATGACCTAGTAAGACATGGAAGACCATAAAGGAATGAACTTGACTTAAAACTTTTTATTCGGTATTCTGTAAATAATTATCTTATGAAGCTAACAGATGTTACTGCCATCCAATGATAGGAACTGATACCACCTTTTATGGTGTCGTCGATAAGTATCAGAAGCAGTGCTATTTCAATGCATTTCTGTTTAATTAGCCTCAAATTTATTTAATGCTGTTTATAACAATACAGACCCCCCCCCCCCCCCATGAACCATGGACCTTGCCGTTGGTGGGGAGGCTTGCGTGCCGCAGCGATACAGATAGCCGTACCGTAGGTGCAACCACAACGGAGGGGTATCTGTTGAGAGGCCAGACAAACGTGTGGTTCCTGAAGAGGGGCAGCAGCCTTTTCAATAGTTGTAAGGGCAACAGTCTGGATGATTGACTGATCTGGCCTTGTAACATTAACCAAAACGGCCTTGCTGTGCTGGTACTGCGAACGGCTGAAAGCAAGGGGAAACTACAGCCGTAATTTTTCCCGAGGGCATGCAGCTATACTGTATGATTACATGATGATGGCGTCCTCTTGGGTAAAATATTCCGGAGGTAAAATAGTCCCCCATTCGGATCTCCGGGCGGGGACTACTCAAGAGGATGTCGTTATCAGGAGAAAGAAAACTGGCGTTCTACGGCTCGGAGTGTGGAATGTCAGATCCCTTAATCGGGCAGGTAGGTTAGAAAATTTAAAAAGGGAAATGGATAGGTTGAAGTTAGATATAGTGGGAATTAGTGAAGTTCGGCGGCAGGAGGAACAAGACTTCTGGTCAGGTGACTACAGGGTTATAAACACAAAATCAAATAGGGGTAATGCAGGAGTAGGTTTAATAATGAATAGGAAAATAGGAATGCGGGTAAGCTACTACAAACAGCATAGTGAACGCATTATTGTGGCCAAGATAGATACGAAGCCCACACCTACTACAGTAGTACAAGTTTATATGCCAACTAGCTCTGCAGATGACGAAGAAATTGAAGAAATGTATGATGAAATAAAAGAAATTATTCAGATTGTGAAGGGAGACGAAAATTTAATAGTCATGGGTGACTGGAATTCGAGTGTAGGAAAAGGGAGAGAAGGAAACATAGTAGGTGAATATGGATTGGGGGACAGAAATGAAAGAGGAAGCCGCCTGGTAGAATTTTGCACAGAGCACAACATAATCATAACTAACACTTGGTTTAAGAATCATGAAAGAAGGTTGTATACATGGAAGAACCCTGGAGATACTAAAAGGTATCAGATAGATTATATAATGGTAAGACAGAGATTTAGGAACCAGGTTTTAAATTGTAAGACATTTCCAGGGGCAGATGTGGACTCTGACCACAATCTATTGGTTATGACCTGTAGATTAAAACTGAAGAAACTGCAAAAAGGTGGGAATTTAAGGAGATGGGACCTGGATAAACTAAAAGAACCAGAGGTTGTACAGAGATTCAGGGAGAGCATAAGGGAGCAATTGACAGGAATGGGGGAAATAAATACAGTAGAAGAAGAATGGGTAGCTTTGAGGGATGAAGTAGTGAAGGCAGCAGTGGATCAAGTAGGTAAAAAGACGAGGGCTAGTAGAAATCCTTGGGTAACAGAAGAAATATTGAATTTAATTGATGAAAGGAGAAAATATAAAAATGCTGTAAGTGAAACAGGCAAAAAGGAATACAAACGTCTCGAAAATGAGATCGACAGGAAGTGCAAAATGGCTAAGCAGGGATGGCTAGAGGACAAATGTAAGGATGTAGAGGCCTATCTCACTAGGGGTAAGATAGATACCGCCTACAGGAAAATTAAAGAGACATTTGGAGATAAGAGAACGACTTGTATGAATATCAAGAGCTCAGATGGAAATCCAGTTCTAAGCAAAGAAGGGAAAGCAGAAAGGTGGAAGGAGTATATAGAGGGTCTATACAGGGGCGATGTACTTGAGGACAATATTATGGAAATGGAAGAGGATGTAGATGAAGATGAAATGGGAGATATGATACTGCGTGAAGAGTTTGACAGAGCACTGAAAGACTAGAGTCGAAAAAAGGCCCCCGGAGTAGACAATATTCCATTGGAACTACTGACGGCCGTGGGAGAGCCAGTCCTGACAAAACTCTACCATCTGGTGAGCAAGATGTATGAAACAGGCGAAATACCCACAGACTTGAAGAAGAATATAATAATTCCAATCCCAAAAGAAGCAGGTGTTGACAGATGTGGAAATTACCAAACTATCAGCTTAATAAGTCACAGCTGCAAAATACTAACACGTATTCTTTACAGACGAATGGAAAAACTAGTAGAAGCCAACCTCGGCGAAGTTCAGTTTGGATTCAGTAGAAACACTGGAACACGTGAGGCAATACTGACCTTACGACTTATCTTAGAAGAAAGATTAAGGAAAGGCAAACCTACGTTTCTAGCATTTGTAGACTTAGAGAAAGCTTTTGACAATGTTGACTGGAATACTCTCTTTCAAATTCTAAAGGTGTCAGGGGTAAAATACAGGGAGCGAAAGGCTATTTACAATTTGTACAGAAACCAGATGGCAGTTATAAGAGTCGAGGGACATGAAAGGGAAACAGTGGTTGGGAAGGGAGTAAGACAGGGTTGTAGCCTCTCCCCGATGTTGTTCAATCTGTATATTGAGCAAGCAGTGAAGGAAACAAAAGAAAAATTCGGAGTAGGTATTAAAATTCATGGAGTAGAAATAAAAACTTTGATGTTCGCCGATGACATTGTATTCTGTCAGAGACAGCAAAGGACTTGGAAGAGCAGTTGAATGGAATGGACAGTGTCTTGAAAGGAGGATATAAGATGAACATCAACAAAAGCAAAACAAGGATAATGGAATGTAGTCTAATTAAGTCGGGTGATGCTGAGGGAATTAGATTAGGAAATGAGGCACTTAAAGTAGTAAAGGAGTTTTGCTATTTGGGGAGCAAAATAACTGATGATGGTCGAAGTAGAGAGGATATAAAATGTAGGCTGGCAATGGCAAGGAAAGCGTTTCTGAAGAACAGAAATTTGTTAACATCCAGTATTGATTTAAGTGACAGGAAGTCATTTCTGAAAGTATTCGTATGGAGTGTAGCCATGTATGGAAGTGAAACATGAACGATAAATAGTTTGGGCAAGAAGAGAAAAGAAGCTTTCGAAATGTGGTGCTACAGAAGAATGCTGAAGATTCGATGGGTAGATCACATAACTCATGAGGAGGTACTGAATAGAATTTGCGAGAAGAGGAGCTTGGGGCACAACTTCACTGGAAGAAGGAATCGGTTGGTAGGACATGTTCTGAGACATCGAGAGATCACCAATTTAGTAATGGAGGGCAGCGTGAGGCTAAAAATCGTAGAGGGAGATCGAGAGATGAATACACTAAGCAGATTCAGAAGGATGTAGGTTGCAGTAGGTACTGGGAGATGAAAAAGCTTGCACAGGATAGAGTAGCATGGAGAGCTGCATCAAACCAGTCCCAGGACTGAAGACCACAACAACAACAACAACAATACAGAGGTTTGTATTGAGCAGTAGGTATACTCTATATAGGCTCTCTGTGTTCTCCTAACCCTCCGGTAACCAGTATGGGTAAAGCCTCTCTTAATACAAACGAATCGAAGCTAATGGCCTAGGGCAGCTCTCTTTCTCTTTCCAGTTCCACAGAAAGGAGCGGCGTGGTAGCGGATAAAACCTGACTTCATCCAAGTGTTATACATTACACATATTTAAAAGATATTTGAAAATATATAGAAAATAGATCACAATAAATGGTTTTCTAGAAAACAGGTTGCTGAACAAATTTATAAATTTAAAATTTTTTGGTGATTTGCTAATATACGTAAAATTACTGGTGACAATATTACATACGCTGCAGAATAATGGTAGTTCTTCTGGTGGGCGAAAACGATCAGAATCAAGAACATTCAGGAGGTAGGACGATGGCCACGACTATGGGTCGCTGTGCGACTGTAGGTAGCAACTATAAGTCTGAGAGGTGGAAGGAGAGGAGAGGAAAATGAAAAAAAATTTAGGTGGAACATGGTGACAAGTATTGTAAATATGAGTACCGGTATTGCTCAGGGCTGCATTCATCACAAGGAAGTGAAAAGGAGAGGGTGAATATAACATGAAGATACGTCCAATGTGGGATATGAATATAGCGACACAGCAACGTCCTTGTGCTGGTGATTTGTGCTGTAGCATCATAGATCAGTACAGTCCCAACGGCACCCCACAGCAGGTAATGGCAACGCAAGTTTCCCTCAGATGCCCATAGGTAGAGGTCTGCGCGGATGCGGATATCCGCGGATACATCCACGGATATCCACCGTATTTGTTACTTGGCGAATAAAATCGCGACCGGCGCGGAAGTCCGCGGGTCATCTGCGGATAGTGAGCAAGGCATCTGCCCAGTACGTATGTTGCAATGTTAGTTCAAAACTTCAAGTCTGTTGATATTCTTGGAATCTTGCAGGGCCCGGGTAGAGCGGATATCTGTTGTCCTTAGCGCCTGGCTACAACCGACGTAGCTGTGCCCAAGAGACCTGCGCCTAATCCGTTTTCGCGACCGTGTCTTTTGTGTGGCCTGTGAAGTGCTCTCTGGGTGGCAAACCTGCCCACTGTCTACCAGACAGGTGCCTGTTGCAATTTTCCGCTGACTGCAGTTAGCGCTTTGTAGTGACCAAGTGACAACGTGCATCGTAGCAAATATCAGTGAGAGTTCTTTCTTCAAATGAACACCATATCGATGGATACAATTTCGTGTAGGGAGAAAAAGGTTATTGTACTTTAGTGAAGGAAAACAAATTAAAATCGCCAGTTTGGAAAAAATTCGCATACCTACTTGATGGCAACAAAAAGATAAATGATATAGTGGCTTGTTTTGCATGTAAGAAAGTGTATTCCTACACTGGACACAAAAGTGGAACTTCAAATATGCTAAAACATTCGTGAGAGGCTCGACAAAGTAGCATAATTACTTATTTAAATACCAACAGAGACGTGAAAGTTCCTGAAGTTCCGCCAAGTTTGAAGACAGCCGCGGCAGAAAAACTTATCAATCTTGTCAGCAAAGACATTTTACCATTCGAAGTTGCGTGTGGATCTGGGTTTCTCGAGACGGCACAGTTTCTTATTGATGTGGGGGCCAAGTACGGTGCAGTGAGTGCTAAGGAACTGCTACTTCATCCAACCGCTCCTAATTTCTATAACCACTGATTTTGTTGTCACTCTTCGGAAGACGAGTTATTTCATCCAGACAACGTCAATTATTGCTGGCAGTTTAACTTTTTCACAGCTGCGCCAGCGTTTTGCAGTGAAGGTCTAATACTGTAAATATTTTCACTTGGAAATGACGAGGACTGAACGCGTAAGCTATAATATAATCATAAGCTGACATGAATGGCTTCAAAATTTGACACATCCAAGCAGTGAGTACAAAAAACTGTCGGTAATTGATGCAATGTGCTAGTAACAGTGTAAAACCATCGTCATTTTCAGCTGCCTTGGCACAAGAGCAGCGAAATATAATTGTGTCTATACACGTATTTTCAGCATTTAATACTATTACATTGAATTTTATTTTTTTAAATAGCGTTTCCAATCTCACGACATCCGAACCGCTAGTGTGTGTGCTCCGGAGCGCCAATGCTTTCCTCTTTGGAATGGTCTGCTTTAGAGAAGGTATAGAGTATTACCTGTGATTTAAGAAGTCAAAAGTAGTTAAGTTGTCGCAGAAATGGCACCCTAACAATAACTATGTCATTACATACCATAATTCTAAGTACTACTATTATTATTAATTACTAATTCAAAACTTAAATATATGCGGATGCGGATAAGGAACTTGCGGATGCGGATTAATTGCTGCGGATGCGGTTGCGTATTAGGACCTTGCGGATGCGGTGCGGATTGCACTTTTGTTATCCGCGCAGACCTCTACCCATAGGGTCGTGCCGGTTGCAGAGGACCTAACGGACCACAACCCCTGAGCACGCCTCCATCAGCTCCGTACCACGAGCGCCCTCTGCTGCTGCAGTATAGGGCGGTCGGGGGGAGCCATGCTGCCGTTCCCAATGACGCACAGCCGAGTAGCGAAGAAGTCGCCACCGACACGCAGCCCGGTCACAGCCCTGTCGCTCTCAGTTGTGCATTAGTTAAGAGAGCCCTAACCTATGACCCTCTTGTAGCTATTGTATTACCTACACTTCACTGCTGCATGTCCATTTGTAAGGACTGTTCATACTCTTAGAGAAAGCTACAAGTTATGTAAAGCATCTGTTTACTGTATTTACTTATTCGCTTAAACACTCAGCTCCTGTCCAGCTTTCCTACGACGACATCTGCTGCACCCCTCTGCAGCCCAGCTCTCCTGTGTGTACAAAGCAGCTCTCAACAAGTGTGACGATGGGCGTTGGGGAAGGTAGGCAGATGCGGAGTGCGAGAAGGCCTTCCATGTTTTAGTAGTTCATGGGATCTGCAGAACGGCAAAAAATCGCAAATCCAGGTAACAACTGCTTAAGTTGGGACGGAGCAGATGATGTACAGGTATTTATAGGCGAGGAAAGCTGTAGACTGATGTGGATTCCACATGTGAATATTTGTATTCCTAGTTGTTGTAGATTATTTACAGTTTTGTGTTGCATAGTAAAGATGCATTTTTTTGCATGTTATTTTTCCGTCGAGGTTAAGTCCTGAAAAGTGTGTTGTGAGGAGGAATGGTTTCGTTGTAGACAGAGAAATGGAAATGTGGACGACGGAAGTACTGAGTGGTTCGACCAACAATGATGGCTTGGCTTTTATGAGCAACTACTTCGTTTTTCCACTTATTACAGCTCGCGACTAGGAGAGACATGGGAGAATTGAAGGGTGTGTGAGTGGTTACGTAGGTGTGTCGTGAGGATCTTGTACTAGGCAGGTGGGCGGGGGGAATGTCGGTTTGAAAATGTCTACAGAAATGTACAGGATGTAAAGGACGGACGACAAGATAGAACCTTGAGGGGCGCCTTCAGTGAGATGAAACATATATGTACATATGTGGCTTGATTTTGACATATGAAGGACGGTGGTGTGTGAAGGATGCTACAAGACGGACACAGTGAACTGGGAGTGCATAAATTTGTATCCTGGAAAACAGTCAAGAATTCCACATTCGACCAAAGGCGTATAGAATAGAAAGAAAGACTAACATGGCAGATTTTCGTTCATTCAGTTGAACGGAGATAAGATTGTACGGCTTCTGATTGGGGTAGTGGCCGTCATTAAACATGAATAAAATATATTATTGTGACAGTGACGGCTAACTACCACCAACTACTGAATCATAAGCGATATTGTAAATAACTTGTATTTATTGTAACTTGTCTCACGATAGAAATTACATCATATTGAACAAATCATGAATGAAAACAAATTAAACAAATTGTACACTGTTCTTAGATATACTACACTGGTAAGAATGGCTCTCAGCTCTTAACGTTAAGTTGATGCAATGTTAGATTTAATTGTGCTCCTGGATAAGCAAATGGTAAATTCGATCTGACTGCGTTCCTACAATCTCAATGTTAAGTTGACGCGAAGTTAGATTTAATTATGCACCTGGATAAATGGTAAATGCGATCTGACTCCGTTCCCATAATCTCTTTTGTGTCTGAAATAATATGCACTTCGGACACCACCACCAAGAAACAAACCAAACATCATGCAAAAAGACAAATAACCAATAACGAATCGTAAGCAAAACTGCACGGATGCTCTGTGGATGGCAAGAACACGATCTAACAACTATTTCTGAACTTTACTGCCGCTGTTGCAAGTTTTACTATACCGTCTACCAGCGTGCTGGCTCTGTCGATACTGCTGGGGCGACAACTGCAGCTGCGAAGTCGCTGAATTAAGATAAGTCTCTCATATATCTTGAGCAGAATAAACTACTCAGAAACTACTAATACCACAAGCCCTATATTTCCTCTAAATGGTATACAACGCTTTCAAGACTGGCTCAACAACCTTTAAGGTGCAGCCCAGTGTATCTTGTACTAATGTGCAATACCAGTATGATAGCTCTGTGCACTGGTTGACTACGTTCAATGGTGACTGCCAGCCTATAAAGCGGAATCATCTACAATTATACTAGTAGTCAATGCAATGCCTATCGTGGACGCTGATGTCCTACTGTAGCTGCAGACTCTAGATCATAAACAACACAGTATTCAGAATCTAAGTCCCTATCTCAGAGCTACCGAACTTTGCGACTGTCCACTTTCACGGCACAAGACGCTGTCCCTCTGCCTCGCTCTCAGCTCGATGCTCTTGAGACAATCTTGCCGTCAAACTCTAATCAGCCAATCCCGACGCTGCAAAGGCCTCCAACATCTCCCTCGCGAAGTGATACAATTTCTCCACCTATCCAAAAAGTTCTCTGTTCAAACAGCGGGCGTTGACCCTCAGCGTTTCCCGCACTTTCTTATGAATTGCCCAATCAGAGCTCAGCCCATTTGCCACCAAATCAGCGCGTGACCGGGCGGCGCCAGGGCGTTCGTTGGACGCTCTCTGCCAGCTCGAAATTTCCCCTCTCTTTCCATCCTGGCACCCGGCAGCGTTCCTTTTTGATGCTTGCCGGTCACTGGCCCCATCCCCTGGGACCCCCGGCTCCTGCGCAATGCTCTTCCGGCGCTCGCCGGCCTTCGCCTCCCCGGCTGCGCCCAACCACTCCTCGCCTCGACTGGCAAATTTACTTTGCTTACACATACACCATGCAACTAAATATTATCATTACCAAAGCCCGTATTATTTCAGACATGTGTTTCATCATCACGTGTCTCTCTTTCTAATCCACCCAGTAAGAATAATTAACCATTATATGGGTTTATTTAGTTCAAACCAGCAGAATAATCTGCGAAATGAGCGTCACCAATGAAAGCCACCTTTCAAGATAGGTAAGATAAAGAACTTGGTTGTTGATGGAATAATTGGGGAAAAGCCACATGAGGTGCTGGGAATGGGTAGGCTGGTTGCAAGGTGCTGATGGAATATTAGGGGAAGGATGAGTTCAAGGCTGTTACTGAAAACTTAAGTGAGGGTGATAGTTCGATTGGATTAGGTCTGAATGGGTTTCGTCAGTCTTCACTACCATTCTCCTGCGTTCCGGCATAACGTCAAGTACCGGCACGTGGGCCAGGAACGTTAGAGAGGGCTGTAGACGACATCAGAAAATAACACGCTGACCGATCCTTCTCTAGGATGACAACGAGACAGAAGAGCTCCCTTGACGAAGAGGACACGTGCGCAGCGCCTTCTGGCCCCTATCCAGTTGAAGACATAATGGTGTGTGGCGGAGGGTACTTTCGGTATCACTATCTTATCCCTCCAACTCTGTTCCACTCGCGAATAGTGCGTGGGAAGAACGATTGTCAGAAAGCCCCTGAATTGGCTCAAATTCCTCGAATTTTCTCCTTGTGGTCAATACGCGGGATGTATGTGGGCGAAAGTAATATGTTGTATGACTCCTCCTGAAAAGTGCTGTCCCGAAATTTCAATAGTAAATCTCTCCGTGATGCACTGCGCCTCGCTTGTAACGTCTGCCAGTCGAGTTCGTTTAGCATTTCCGTAACGCTCTCTCGCCAACTACACGATCCCGTGACGAAACGCGCCGCTCTTCGTAGGATCTTCTCTATCTCCTGTATCAGTTCTAACCGATGGTGGTCCCAGATAGATGAACGATACTCAAGAAACGGGCAAACAAGCACCTTTTAAGCCACATCTTTCGTGGATGAGTTACATTTCCTTAAGATTCTGCCGATGAATCTGAGTCTGATGTCTGTTTTTCCCACTACCTGTCTTATATGTTCATTCCACTTACGGTCGCTATGGATAGTTACGCCTAGATATCTAGTGTAGCTGTACAGTAGTCAATTTCTTTTTCTATGTGGTCGCAATGTGTTGCATTTATTTACGTTCAGGGTCAATTGCCGGAGCCTGCACTATTCATCAATTCCCTGCAGGACGTTCTGCAGATTCTTACTATCTTCTGGCGTTGCTACTATGGTATAGACAACGGCATAATCTGCGAATAGCCTTAAAGAGAATCCGAAGATTTCTAAAAGATAATTTATATATATTGTGAACAGCAACGGTCCTATCACACTTCCCTGTGGTACTCCGGATATGACCTTTACATCTGTCAATTGAGTTCCGTTAAGAGTAACGTGTTGAGTTCTGTCTGCACGAAAGTCTTGAATCCAGTCGCAGGTCTGCTCCTGTACTCCGTAAGCTCGTATGTTTTCATTAAACAGCAATGTTGGACGGTGTCAAATGCCTTACTGAAATCAAAGAACACGGCATCAACCTGAGTGCCTTTGTTCACTGCGCTGTGGATCTCATGGAGGAACAGAGCGAGCTTTCGCGGGATCTCTGGTTGCGGAATCCATGTTGATTTTTGTAGGGGAGATGTTAATTTTGCAAGAACGTCCTAATTCTTGAGCATAAAACATGTTCCATAATTCTACAACAGGCTAACGTCAATCACATAGATCGATAATTGTGTGGATCTGTCTTACGGCGTTTCTTGCAAACGGGAAAGACCAGCGCTTTTTTCCACTCGTTAGGTACCTTTCGTTGCTCAAGCGATCTACGATAAATTACTGCTAGAAGGGGAGCAAGTTCTTTCGCATAATCTTTATAGAATCTTGTAGGTATCTCATCTAGTCCTGAAGCCTATCAAATTCCGCGATCGGTTATATCAATATCTGCCATTTCGACGTTCGCACGACGATTGAAAGGAGGGAAAGTGTTACGATCTTCCGCGGTGAAACAACTTCGGAAGACCACCTTCTACAACGACATGGTCAGGAAAATTATTAATGATATTCTGCAAGCTCTGTCCCAAGCGCTCTACAACTACAGATCCTGACATCACCATTTTTGTCCGTTATTTGATACTCAGTTTTCACCCAGATTAATTCAGATTCGGAATCCGTGATAACCTCGCTAGATGTTATGGAATTTTTCGCTACAATAAACACGCCGCCACCATTGACGGGTAACCTATCCATACGATAAACATTCGCGTCTGAACTTAGGATTTCGTTGTCATTGACGTCTGGCTTCAACGAGCTTTCTGTTCCCAGTATTATCTGTGCATTATAACCTTCAATAAACGATACTAACTCTGGGACCTTTCCTCGGATGCTCTTGCAGTTTACTGAAATCTTATTAATCGTTTCTATCTCTGATCTGCGAGGACCAAGCTTCTGTGTGGTCTCTGTGGCTGATTTAACAGGCAAATTGTGTTCGGTCCAAAGGGAGGGGTCCTCTAATCTAAGAAACCCCACGTGCACGCCGCTCGTACTCCTTTACCCCAGCAGTCGCTTCCTGCGTGTAGTGCACGCCGGACCTATTAAGGGGAACCCTACAATTCTGCACCCGATAGTGGAGGTCGAGAAATTCGGATCTGATACCTTAGCAGAGACGAGTGAGCTTCTGGTTCAGACTTTCCACTCTGCTCCAAGCGAGAGAAATGCCATCAACCCTCGGTACGATGGTACAAATAGACAGCTTAGCCTGCACCCTGCGTGCGTTGCTAGTTGCCTTCATCAAATGAGGCAGCCGCTGAAATGAGCCGAGGATGACCTCCCGGCAAACACACCGAATGCACATTAGAATTTTTTCCCGCCTTGCCTGCTATCTCCCTCAGGGGCTCCATCACCCGCCTAACATTGGAGCTCCCAATGAGTAGCATACCCGCCCTGTATACCAGCGCGGAATGAGCAGGTAAATCGACCGCTGGCCCAACAGGAGAGGCATCCCGTGCAGACTCAGAGTTATCATTAACACTGGGAAGCACCACGTACCGGTTGCTAAGACGTAGGGAGCCATCCGCACGGCCTGCTCCCTCAGTCGCCTACGGCCCAATGAGACGCCAACGCACCATTATCTGCCACCCACTCTGGAGTGAAGACGGACCGGTCATATGATGCCTATCCCCTGCGTCCGGGCCGCCAGGGGATTCCAGTGACACCAAAGGTGTCGCAGGTATCGTCACTAACGCCCCGACGTCACCGAAACTTCGAGCATTAGCTAGAAGCTTGTCGACGGTAGCCAACGCAGCTTCCAGCCGTTTATGGACAGCAGGCAACTCTCTTCGTGCCTGCTCACAACAAGCACAGTCGCTAGCCATATATATGTATATATACAGGGTGAGTCACCTAACGTTACCGCTGGATATATTTCGTAAACCACTTTAAATACTGACGAACCGATTCCACAGACCGAACGTGCGGAGAGGGGCTAGTGTAATTGTTTAATACAAACAATACAAATATGCACGAAAGTATGTTTTTTAACACAAACCTACGTTTTTTTAAGTGGAACCACGTTAGTTTTGTTAGCACATCCGAACATATAAACAAATACGTTATCAGTGCCGTTTGTTGCATTGTAAAATGTTAATTACATCCGGAGATATTGTAACCTAAGGTTGACGCTTGAAACCTCCGACGTTCAGTTGCGTGTTGAAACAAACACGGGCCACGGGCGTTTCATAGGACATCTACATCTACATCTTCATCCATACTCCGCAAGCCACCTGACGGCGTGTGGTGGAGGGTACCTTGAGTACCTCTATCGGTTCTCCCTTCTATTCCAGTCTCGTATTGTTCGTGGAAAGAAGGATTGTCGGTATGCCTCTGTGTGGGCTCTAATCTCTCTGATTTTATCTTCATGGTCTCTTCGTGAGATATACGTAGGAGGGAGCAATATACTGCATGACTCTTCGGTGAAGGTATGTTCTCGAAACTTTGACAAAAGCCCGTACCGAGCTACTGAGCGTCTCTCCTGCAGAGTCTTCCACTGGAGTTTATCTATCATCTCCGTAACGCTTTCGCGATTACTAAATGATCCTGTAACGAAGCGCGCTGCTCTCCGTTGGATCTTCTCTATATCTTCTATCAACCCTATCTGGTACGGATCCCACACTGCTAGGACGCGGAGGACGCATAAATTGGCCAGCCCGTTCTCCTGATCTTACACCTCTGGACTTCTTTCTGTGGGGTACGTTAAAGAAGAATGTGTACCGTGATGTGCCTACAACCCCACAGGATATGAAACAACGTATTGTGGCAGCCTGCGGCGACATTACACCAGATGTACTGCGGCGTGTACGTCATTCATTACGCCAGAGACTGCAATTGTGTGAAGCAAATGATGGCCACCACATTGAACATCTATTGGCCTGACTTGTCGGGACACACTCTATTCCACTCCGTAATTGAAAACGAAAACCACGTGTGTACGTGTACCTCACCCCTCATGGTAATGTACACGTGCGTCAGTGAAAAAGACCAATAAAAAGGTGGTAGCATGTGGACGCAATGTGCTGTTCCAGTCTCTTCTGTACCTAAGGTCCATCACCGTTCCCTTTGGATCTCTACGTAATTCGTTGCTCTGCGATACACACGATCGAACAGCGGAGGAGTGGTACTCAAGCGTCAACTATAGGTTACAATATCTCCGGATGTAATTAACATTTTACAATGCAACAAACGGCACTTATTACGTATTTGTTTATCTGTGCAGATGTGCTAACAAAACTAACGGGGTTCCGTTTAAAAAAACGTAGGTTTGTGTTAAAAAACATACTTCCGAGCATTTTTGTATGGTTTGTATTAATCAATTACACTAGCCCCTCCCCTCACGTTCGGTCTGTGGAATCGATTCGTCAGTATTTGATGTGGTTTACGAAATATGTCCAGCGGTAATGTTAGGTGACTTACCCTGTATATATAAAGAAAGTCGTGTTAGTTACTATTTATAACTCAAGAACGGCTGTACCGATTTCGCGGAAAATTGGTGGAGAGGTAGCTTAGAACCAGGAGACGCACATAGGATACTTTTTATCTCGTTCGACCGCTATAAAACGTGATACAACAAAAACGCATCTGGCATGGAATAACAAAACGCAAATGTCAGCTAAACGTCACTATAAAACGTGGTATAACAAAAACACATCTGACTTGGAAGAACAAAACCCAAATTACAGCTAAACGTCTACGGTTAAGTGTCGTATATATCATTAATTACAAATGTAAACAAATAATTTGTATTTTCTTTGAATCATCATTAACAATGCCGCGACCAAGACGATCGAATATTTCTCGACGAAGCCGTACTGCAAGAAGGATACAAAACATTGCTAATGAAAGGACCGAAGAAGAACAACAAATTGCCCGTGAAGAGCGCCGCGTTAGTATGGCTCGACTTTGTGCTTCTCAATCACAAGAGCAAGGTGTTTCATTTCCTCATTATTTCTGTAACTTTGTCTCATCGAAAGACGAACTTATCAACAAAGTATTCCCAAATATCATTACTAACTACAAAAGTAATGAATGTTGAGTGAGCGAGCAATTTTAGCGGCTAAGAGTAAAGATGTAGATGACCTAAACTACACAATGCAGAATGAGATCATTGGTAAAATGCATTCATTCAAATCTATTGACTGTGTAACAAATGAAGATGAAGCCACCACTATCCAAGCCTTGGATGTGCCTGGCTTACCACTGCACAATTTACGCCTAAAAGTTGGCTCCGTAGTAATCATGCTTCGAAACATAAAGCAACCAAATCTGTGCAACGGTACGCGTTTGGTGGTAAGTAAATTGATGAACAATGTTATTTACGCGACGATACTCAAAGGAAAATTCGAAGGTGAGGAAGTTCTCATTCCGAGGATGCCGATGATCGCGACCGATATGCCGTTTGAGTTTAAAAGACCTAAAATTCCGATCCGTCTTGCATTATCCATGACCATTAACAAATCACAAGACCTATTCTTGAAAGTTTGTGGTTTAAATCTGGAATATCCATGTTTTTAACATGGTCAATTATATATGACATGTTCACAGGTCGGAAGACCATCTGAGTTGTTTGTTCTTGCGCCTGATAATAAAACAAAAAATGTCGTATCACAAGGTATTTAATTGAAGAGTGGAAGCTACGCAACAAAAAACAAAAAGACTACAGAATCATTAAAATACTTAATTTTTTTGTTTGTATTTCCTAATAAAAATTGAACTTATCATCTAAAATCTTATTATCTATTGGCTTTACGGAGGAACAGAGTTCGCCGGGTCAGCTAGTCTCGTATAAAATAGGTATGTCTCGAAAGGCGCTACTGAGTTTGAAAATATACCAAAGGAGAATAAAATAACAGTAAACGTTCTTGTGCACATTTCTCACTGAACTCTGAGACTGCAAGCTACCAAATAGAAATAAATTTCTCTACACGCGAAATTTACACAAGGAGGCCGCCCTACACAACGATATTCACAAGACATACGTAAAAACAAAAATTGCGATTAATTTTCTAACCGCTAGTCTCCACTGTGAAATACACACGCACAGTTCGCTTCTTTGCAGAAGCACGTGAACAAAAAACAAGGACTAAATTAATTTACAGTTTATCACACAAGTGCTGCTGCTACCGCTCTGCTGCGCGGCCTCACTGCTCGGCGGCTGCCGCTACACGAGCCGTTCTACGCACGCTACAGCATGACTTGTGAACTATATTGTTTAGATTGTATCACGAATTGTATGTACTGAAGAGACTTCTTATTAGTCTGTTGTCATTTCCTTGTGTCACCACTGAAAATAGTCAAAGTTTTGTCATCTGTCTTACTGTAATAAAACTCCGTTAATAACGATTTGCTTGTTTTCTAGCTGTCCGAGAAAGCAGGTTTCCTATACACTCTATATTAGACGAGTGGGCAGGACATAACATGTTGTACCAGCCAGCTAGTGTTTACTCAGAGGAGAACAGAAGAGAACGCGAGAAAACGAGGGTAGTGTAGCAGCCTCATCGGTAGTGTAGCAGCCTCATCAGTGCTTTGTTATTTTTTATTGGCACTAATAATCGTCACACAGGTTTCACCCTATAATAAAACTAATTATAGTCATGAAGCGATATTCACATGGGATTAGTGAGCATGGCAAGCACATTCTTTCTGATGAAGCAACCGGAATGGCGTCGCATGTGTCTTTCTACGCAAGAATGAAACGCGTGGAGGTAGTACTGTTCACTGGGTACGTAAACGACGTCCCAACAGCCAGAAACGCCGCCCTTACCCAATTTTCCGATGACACGGCGTTACTGTCTAGTCATTGAAGGCTGAATACAAGGATAGGAAGCCAACAGGAGCAAGTAAACATCACCGAATACTGGGCCAGACTCAACGAAGTAAATATCAGTACTGACATACAAAATCAGTTATTTTCACCCCAGTGTTGGTCGATACTCCTCGACCACAATGATATCCACGGCAGACACATAGACTGGACTAACAACGTGAAGTGCTTAGGGGTCACCATAGTCAGCTAAATCCTCTTCAGAACCCACATAGACGAAAGAACTGCTAATTAGCAAAGAGATGCATCACGACACCGAACTCCATATATACAAGGCCATCATCCAATACACGATGTTCCAATGATGTTCACCATGGATAATCACGAGCCAATTATACAGAAAACCGCTACAAGTACTACAAAACAGGTGACGAAAACTCTTTCAAAACGCACCAAGGTCGACAAGCACAAAATCATCCACAGAGAAATCGAAATGCCCACGAAATGGAGCCATATCATCGAGACGACAAAACGACGTTTCTTCAACGCAGATCGTCTCAGACCTATTCCCTGACAACTACAAGACCTAGCAATAGATGACCCAGTACCATGGCACAAAGTCATAATTCCCATGTCAGTATTAAGGGACGAGTAAACAATGTTGAACAAAAAATCTAAAACAAGAGAACACTGTCAGGCATACGACGAGTGAATTTCTAAAGGAAAAGTCCGTCAAAAGCTTACATCGGTGCTCCAGTTTACGAAAATGAATGGTGTCGCCATTATGAAACCCTTATCTCCTACACTTGAGGACCAACCTCCGCAGGAGGTACATAGATCCCTAGCCAAAGCACAACACACAATAATTAAAAAAAATTAAATGAAATTAAAAGAGCTCCAACTGCCCAACAAACGTGTCAGCTGAAGCTTTTCGCTCGCATCTCACTGCATGTGAGGCGGAAATTTAACAGGAAAACGCTCAGTACCGAACGCCAACATAAGCTCAAGGAAGAGTAACATTTACAACTGATGCAACAGGAGACATTAGTACACTACTGGCCATTAAAATTGCCACACCAAGAAGAAATGCAGATCATAAACGGGTATTCATTGGACGAATATATTATACTAGAACTGACATGTGATTACATTTTACGCAATTTGGGTGCATAGTTCCTGAGAAATCAGAAGCCAGAACAACCACCTCTGGCCGTAATAACGGCCTTGATACAGCTGGGCATTGAGTCAAACAGAGCTTGGATGCCGTGTACAGGTACAGTTGCCCATGCAGCTTCCACACGATACCACAGTTCATCAAGAGTAGTGTCTGGCTTATTGTGAGGAGCCAGTTGATCGGCCACCACTGACCAGACGTTTTCAATTGGTGAGGGATCTGGAGAATGTGCTGGCCAGGGCAACAGTTGAACATTTTCTGTATCCAGAAAGGCCCGTACAGGACCTGCAACCTGCGGTCGTGCATTATCCTGCTGAAATGTAGGGTTTCATAGGGATCTAATGAAGGGTAGAGCCACAGGCCGTAATTCATCAGAATTGTAACGTCCACTGTTCAAAGTGCCGACAATGCGAACAAGAGATAACTGAGACCTGTAACCAATGGCACTCCATACCATCACGCCGGGTGATACGCCAGCATGGCGATTACGAATACAGGCTTCCAATGATCGTTCACCCCGATGTTGCCAAACACGGATGCGACCATCATGATGCTGTAAACATAACCTGGATCCATCCGAAGAAATGACGTTTTGCCATTCGTGCACCCAGGCTCGTCGTTGAGTACACCATCGCAAGTGCTCCTGTCTGTGATGCAGCGTCTAGGGTAACCGCAGCCATGGTCTCTGAGATGATGCAGACGTCGTCGAACTGTTCGTGCAGATTATTGTTGTCTTGCAAACGTCACCATCAGTTGGCTGTCGTCTCGACTGCTAGTGATACAAGGCGTGATACGGCGTTCCGTATTACACTCCTGAACCCACCTATTCCATATTCTGCTAACACTCATTGGATCTCGACGAACGCTAGCAACAATGTCGCGATTCGATAAACCACAATCGCGATGGCTACAATCCGACCTTTATCAAAGTTGGAAACCTGATGGTACGCATTTCTCCTCCTTACACGAGACATCACAACAACGTTTCACCAGGCAACACCAGTCAACTGCTGTTTGTGTATGAGAAATCGGTTGGAAAGTTTCCTCATGTCAGCATGTTTTGGGTGTCGCCACCGACGCCGAGCTCGTGTGAATGCTCTGAAAAGCTAATCATTTGCATATCACAGCATCTTCTTCCTGTCGGTTAAATTTCGTGTCGTAGCACATCCTCTTCGTGGTGAAGCAATTTTAATGGCCAGTAGTGTAATTATTTCAGTACATGCAATACCTGTAATACATATAATTGCTGATGTCTACAGGAACATGTGTAAAGGAAGATAATGCGAGTATAAGGAAATCAATGGCAGGAAATTATGATTAAACAAACGTGAAATGCGCATATGCGCCGACGCTATAGGAGGCTACCTTCACACATGTGATGCAGGGTTTTTAGGCCTCAGTGAGATATTGACGTGTAAAGTGATATTACTGAATCACTCCGCTGCACTCACTTCGCACCTAACGTTAGTCGCCAGGGCGACGGAAGAATATTATTCCTCAGCGGGAACGGCGCAGCGGATGGGAGTAAAGGAGACGTGGAGATGTGCAGCCTTACACCATACGCGAGTTTACGACGCAATATCCTAGAGGCGGTCGCTATCATGCGTGTTTTTTGCTCCTCGTGAGATAGCTTTCAACGACCGGTACATCCCCCCCCCCCCCCCCCCAACTGTAGATCCCACACTGCATAATGAAGTTTGTCGTCCTCCCCCTTACCCTCCACCCGCCCACCACCGCCCTTCATCCCTTCATCAGCATTACGCCTCTTACGGGCAGTCGAGCCCGAACGTCTGAAGGGAGTCTCATAGAAGGTGCAGACGACGCGCGTCAGCAGTGATCCAAGACGATGTATTTGGGGAAAAAAAGTACTGCCCTGTAACAGTCTTATTCATAGCTAATTGTTTCAAAACAAAAATTTTCTCTAAACTAAAGTAACTACGTTGAAAGCAAGGCATAACATGCGATTAGTATTCATGCTGTAAAGTCGTTCCAACTAGACTGTTGAAGCGTCATGTGCAGAGTATCTCCTTTAGCAATCCGGAAGTTACAGTACTTCATTTAGAATTCGTGCACTAAATACTCATACGCATCGACTTACAAAGGACCAGTAGTCTAATACCTGATAGAGGAGGTGGAAGATGAAATGCTGAAATTCCTATCAATTCTTATCTCATTGCTTGTGTGGGGTGTTGCCCACTCGTTGCTAATAGGGTGCCTAAACGATGCTTCGTTCTTGGAATGCTATACAACAATTCAAACATATATATATATATAAGACAGCCCATTGATTACAATGGATTTTATAGTCGAATTGACTATGGTTTCGACTGCTAAACTAAGTGAGTCTTCATCAGAATTTATATTACATACGTAAGAAGTTGTGCATAACAGCTCTCGTCATACAATTTTAACGATAAATAGGTCACATCACATAATAAAACATCCTACGTAAAAGTTTTACTGGTGGCACCTCTTTCAGTAAACACAAGCCGCCCCTAGCGGCAATTTTTAATGTTTAACTAGAAATGACAGTAAAACTTTTACGAAGGATGTTCTCTTAGTGACGTGGCCTTTTTGGCGTTAAAATTGTATGACGAGAGCTATTATGCTCAACTTCTTGAGTATGTAATATAAATTCTGATGAAGACTCCCTTAGTTTAGGAGTTGAAACCATGGTCAATTCTACTATAAAGTCCATTTGCCACCAGTGGGCTGTCTGTACTACAAAAAAAAATATTTTCACGGTTGCTGCACACAGCTATGTTTAAAGTTGTAAAACATCGTTAGTGGTTTTATTTCTAGAAAGAAAATTGACAATACTTAACTTTGATTACAGCAAAGGTTGCTAGTGAGAGGCGACATGACAACAGTAAAATTCTTTCTATGCACGAAGACCAACTACGCACTTGGTACGGATCGCGACAGCCTGATAGCGCAGCACTGATGTGCGTCGCAGCCTGAGCCGATCTGAGTGGCCGAGGCCAGCAGGAGCGGCGCTTATATTCACTTCCTCCAGGAGTCGCTCTTGGCGCAGCGCGGTTCAGTTCCGCTCACCACTGGCCGACATTTCCTCACCGCCTTCTCTGGTCTTGCATTCCGCATTTTCGGTCCGAAGTTTGTTGTTACTCGAGCACATTCCTCCTCTCGCCCCCCTTACCAAAGCGATGGACCGTCGTTGGGTATGGATTGCGATCACGGCGGAGGATGCAGGAGTGTGGGCGCCTTGACCGGCCCAAAGCTGTGTCTGCAGGGAACGTCAAGCTTCCGGCCATACCCCGCCATCTGGCCCGTTGTCTGGCGGAAACGTCCCCCGGAAAACGACCAGAAGTATACGCGTCCACCTCCTGAACCAGATGAAGAAGGCAACGACTGCTGCGGTGCGGGAGGGTCCAGGTGGAGGCGGCTGCTGAAGCCACGCTGTCCTCTGAGCCCGTGAATCTGGCTGAAGTAAGACTGAAAGAACGTCGGGTACTTGATGGCGGTGCTGCAAACCATCGGGACCTGAAATAAGATACACGCAAGCACCAAGTCGACGGACGATCTCGCCTGGCGCCCACCGTCTGTTTCTAACAGTACCACCACTTGCATAGTAGGTTAGAAATCAGATTAATAATGTTGCTCACGCAGCATAAGTTCGCTTTATCGGGCAACAAAGAAGATATTGAGTGTGGATGGTATCGTCAGAATGCTGAATGGAAATAATGGAGTCACTGTAAAAAAGTCATTAATAGTGGCACTTATCTTGAATGGATTCCCACGTAGATTTCGTCGAAGTTGTTATGGCTCATCTTGTGGACTCTAGGTTGATTCCACTTTGACTGCTAGAAGGTCCAGATCTGTATTTTAGCAATACTTGAAGACCTAACAAATGCGTTTTTCAGGAAATTCTTAATGATCAAACAATCCCAGATCAATGGCATGGTAGAAATAATTTTGACTTGGTGTTCACGACACACATTTTTATTTAACTTCTTGTAAATTCACATATACTGCTTCTTAATAGTCACATCATCAAGGCAACAGTTTTGTATCAATCTCCATATATTTCATTTCCACTTCAACCAAACACAAGCCTTGACTGTTCTTTTACAAAGCGAAATAACAACTTAACTTCAAACAATCCCAGATCAGAACAATGGCATGGTAGAAATAATTTTGACTTGGTGTTCACGATCCACATTTTTATTTAACTTCTTGTAAATTGACATATACTTCTTCTTAATTGTCACAACATCAAGAAAACAGTTTTGTATCAATCTTCATATATTTAATTTCCACTTTAACCAAACACAAGCCTTGACTGTTCTTTTACAAAACGAAATAACAACTTAACTTCTGCAAAGTGAAACAAAGACTGCTCTTTGCACATTCGCGCCAAAACGGTAACAAGTAAGTCAACGATTATGACAGTCTCACAGGAAACACTGTGATATATCGATACATCGGAGTACCTATACATTAATAAAACCAAACGTGAATATTGTTACAAAAATATGTCTGTTACTTCGCAGAAAAGTAGTACGATATTACTGGTATCAAGAACTGGGGTTGGAGTGCCGTAATGATCGCGTAAATAAAGAACCATTACATGCTGCAGCTAAAAACCACGTAAAAGACAATATCATGGGTCGCCAAGCGAACCTTGCGGCCTTCCTGCGGCGCCAGATGTCTAGGAGGGTGGCGTATGTGGAGCAGTGTGCGATGGCGGCGGCCGTGAAGCAAATCCGCCTGCGATGGTCCATCTCGTGGGTGCGAACGATACGAGGCGTGAAACAGTTGCAATGCTCGATGCCTGGTGTGTACGGAGCGAAGTTTTGCCATCTGCTGCTTGAATGTTCTGACAAAACGTTCCGCTTCGCCGTTTGACTGTGGACGGAACGGTGCACTAGTTTGATGCTGTATGCCATTGCGTTCACGTAATGTTCATTTGACGTGAACTGAGGTCCGTTCTCTGACACTATTACTTCAGGTAAGCCTTCTAGGGAAGAAATCGATGACAACACCTGCACTGTGCTACTCGACGTTGTCAGAGTACGTAGCCACAGCTAAAGGAAACTTGCTATATGAGTCAACCACAATCAAACGACGGGTGTTCCAAAAAGGTCCCGCAAAGTCTATGTGCACACGTTGCCATGGCGATTGCGACTTAGGCCAAGCAGACAATTTTTGTGGCGGAGCGGACTGATGTTCCGCACATGCGTGACACTATGACGACATCTGTTCTAGCTGGGCGTTCATAACCTGCCAATGGCAGTGTTGAATGTTTCGTACAAACAATCCCCCAGTGTCCTTGGTGAAGTACCTGCAACACATCTCTTTTGCAAAGCTTTAGGGATCAACACGCGCGACTGTCCATCGTCATTCTGAACAAGAATCACACCTTTCTGAACAGCGAGGCTATGTCTACGTGCGCACTACTGAGTTCCTTATGGTATTCAGTGACCGAGGCCAAGATGTGCGGATGCAGTTGAGCAAAACGTTCAGATCTGGATCGGTGTCCGTGGCCTGTGTAATTTTCTTACAGTTCAGCGCCGAGCGAGGACGCGCAGTGGTTATCACACTGTACGCGCATTCGGGAGGAAGACGGTTCAATCCCGCGTCCAGTCAAGCTGATTTAGATATCCGTGATTTCCCTAAATCGCTTCAGCAAATGCCGAGACGGTTCCTTTGAAAGGGCAAGGCCGACTTCCATCCCCATCCTTCTCTAATCCGATGAGACCGATGACCTCGCAGTTTATGGCCTGGCAAAATTTCGGCTGAGCACTGTCTTCCAACGGAATATGAGCAACGAAATTGTTAGCTTTGCTAAATCTTCAGGAAAGAGTTCTGTGAATTGCTTCAGCAAACTACCTACACTGTCTTTGGCGTTGACTGCGCACACTGGTAACACATTGTCGTCCGCAGCTCGAGGTCATGCGGTAGCGTTCTCGCTTCCCACGCCCGGGTTCCCGGGTTCGATTCCCGGCGAGGTTAGGGATTTTCTCTGCCTCGTGATGACTGGGTGTTATGTGCTGTCCTTAGGTTAGTTAGGTTAAGTAGTTCTAAGTTCTAGGGGACTGATGACCACAGATGTTAAGTCCCATAGTGCTCAGAGCCATCTGAACCAACACATTGTCCTGAATGTTAAAGACAAACAAATCAAAAGAGTCAATTCCAAATATGTTCTCATGCTCACATGACTGTAGCACTACAAAAGTCACTGTTCGTGCATGAGAGCAATTCTTAACGGGCAAGTACATGTTCTGAGAGCAGGACTATCATGTCCATCACAAGCCTTTAGTTGAATGCTAGTTTTAGGCAGGTGTGGGAAGCCTAACAGTTCCTATGTGTGACGCTTCAGCAATGTGGAAGAGGTACCCATGTCCCACTGAAATATCCCACGTTTTCCACAAATAACTAAATGAACAAAAAGTTTGTTTGACTGACATATCGCTGTCAAACTGCACGCTTGCTAGTTACAGACTACGAATACACTTCATTAGTGACATGGGTATTGTGACTAGATTTCTGTAAATGGGCCGAATTCTTATATCTGTTCCGTTGCAAACATTTGGACTACACATGTCCTTTCCTACCACAAGTGTAAGATTGAGCTTCGCGGGAGTGGCAATCTTGCCATTTGTGTCGTGTGTAACAGTGAGGGCAGGACACCATTATGTTAGCCTGTGCAGCCTGTTTATCGAACTGCTTTCGTGGCGTGGAAGGTTGTTTACTCGGCGTGGCTAGCGCACACAGCCAGTGCGGAGTGGGGCGATCACAACTAAGGGACTCAACCCAACAAATAGCCGGCTTCTCAGTTGTACGAGCCGACAAGGCACCGGCATCGTACTGGTATACTACGAGTATTTGCACTACCTGCTGAAATGATGAATCGGACTGTTTCATAATTTGTTCACTGGGTTTTGACATCAGGTACATTGTACACGATCGCATCATGCAACATGACATCGCAATATACAACACCACAAGCACATTTGAATTTGCATTTCCTTGTCATACCCTGCAAATCCGTCACCCACTCGCCTTATGTTTGTTCTGATCATGTTTTGCAATTAGAGAATTGATACCTACTACCACATTCACTTGTTGGTCACAATAGTTTGTTAGGACCTGTACGAGCTAATCATAATCAAGTTCACTCGGAGTGGCGTTAGGAATAAGTTTTTTAATGAAGCAGAAAAAATGGTTCAAATGGCTCTGAGCACTATGGGACTTAACATCTATGGTTATCAGTCCCCTAGAACTTAGAACTACTTAAACCTAACTAACCTAAGGACATCACACAACACCCAGTCATCACGAGGCAGAGAAAATCCCTGACGCCGACGGGAATCGAACCCGGGAACCCGGGCGTGGGAAGCGGCACATTTTACAGTTAAATATATTAAATTAAGAGATTTTTGAATAATTTAATAGCTTTCACATTGTTAAAATAATTTAAAAAGGATGTGTAATGAATGTAGATGACATTGGTAGTACTCCTAAAAAATTTTTGCTGGCAAAAAAAGGTCCATTCTATTTTTGTGTTCACATATGGTATTTTGTTTACTGTCAACGTTAAGCTCACTTTCCTGTTTCCTGTACGTGCTCAGTACAATGTCTAATTGTGGTTGTAAAAACTCTTCCGACAGTTTTTGTTATATATGTGGACAATTTGTGGTTAAAAAAATACCAAAGAAACATTACAGACCTTGTGAAGAAAGATTATCTATAATACTTTGGATCTAAACCTGGCTATCATGATAAATCTTGGGCGCCGCATATGGTATGCTACGTGTGTGTTGACGATCTGAGGAAATGGTCCAAAAAGGAGAAAAAAAAGCCTTTAGATTTACTGTTCCTATGATATGAAGGGAGCCAAGAAATCATTCCGGTGGTTGCTACTCTCTTAGTGTTGATACTACCTTCCGTCCGCCATCAGACCAGTAGGGCATGGTGTAGATTGGCCGGTTGCTGAACCATCAGATGATTTAAATTCTAATCCAACAGAAGTATTTTCTGATGTATGATCTAATTTAGAAGAACCAGATGATGATGAATTCCATTGTAATTCAGTAAGTCTAGAGCCCAAATTGTTTACTCACAGCGAGCTTAACGATTTAGTTAGGGATCTGGGCTTAACGAAAGAAAAATCTGAATTTCGTGGCTCTAGATTAAAAGAAAAGAACTTATTGGCAGTTGTAACTAGCATATACATGTATGAAAGGAGAGAGCCGCAATTCTCTAAGCTTTTTCGACAAGAAGGTGATTTAGTGTACTGCTCAGGCATTCCCGGTCTGATGAATGAGTACGGTATTGAATACGAACAGGAAGACTGGAAGCTGTTTATTGATTCATCCAAAACTAGTTTAAAGGCTGTTATATTACACAATGGTAAAATGTACGCATCTATATCTGTTTTACACTTTGTACATATGAAAGAAAGCTATGAAAACGTAGAAAAAGTGCTACATGAAATACGCTATTGGATGATATGTGGCGATGTGAAAGTAATATGCATGCTCCTTGGTCGGCAAGGTGAATTTACCAAATTTCCATGTTTCTTGTGTGAATGGGACAGTACGACTAGGGATGAACAATGGTGTCTGTGAAGGGGTCTTTAAGACCTGGTGAGAAAAACATTCTACGTAAAAAGCCTTGTAGATACAAAAAACGTACTCCTAATACCTCTACATGTAAAGTTAAGCCTAATGAAACAGTTTGTAAAGGCTTTGCCTAAAGTTGGATCATGTTTTAAATATCTCGACCAAACGTTTCCACACCTTGCAGAAGCTAAACGAGAAGAAGGCGTCTTTGTCGGACCTGACATAGAAAATTGATGTTTGATGTAAACTTTGAATCCATAATGACCTTAAATAAGATATAAACATGGATATCATTCAAGCAAGTCGTTACAAAGTTCTTAGGACATGGGAAACACCCAGAATATGTTTCTATCGTAGCTGCAATGTTAAAGAAGTTCAAAACTTTAGGATGTTTAATGAGCCTGAAAATTTACTGCCGGCAGGAGTGGCCGGGCGGTTCGAGGCGCTACAGTCTGGTACCGGGCGACCGCTACGGTCGCAGGTTCGAATCCTGCCTCGGGCATGGATGTATGTGATGTCCTTAGGTTAGTTAGGTTTAATTATTTCTAAGTTCTAGGCGACTGATGACCTCAGAAGTTAAGTTGCATAGTGCTCAGAGCCATTTGAACCATTTTTGAAAATTCACTTTTTGAACTGTCACCTTGATTACTTCCCGGACAATATGAGAGATGTTAGTGAGCAGAAAGGAGAGCGCTTTCACCAGGACATTAAAGTAATGGAAAACTGCTACCTAGGCATCTGGAACACCATCATGGGGGACTACTGTTGACTGTTGGTCACTTCACCGAGAAGTTCAGCAAGCAACTAATCGTAGAAAATGCTACACAAGAAGCTTCAAAGAAAAAACAGAAAGAAAATACAAACCAATTCCACCTTACAAGCGAAACCTGTATTAACACATATCATTGCTTTAAGCAGTTTACTGTAAATACAAACCACGCTTATGTTGTAACAAGCGTTTCATTAACTTCCCCGTTTACCGTATATCATAGGACTTTTCTGCTAGATATAAAAGCATATTGCTCGAAAACTGATGGTGATACAAAAAAACTAAGGCTAGATTAGGATTCACCTCATAAAAATCTATAAAGATCAGCTTTTAAAGGGAAAAAAATTTCAAACAAATATATTTCGTTATCCTGTGCAATAACTAGGGAAGTTTGACAATAACTGCAACATTGTGGGCTCCTAAATGTGCCTCAAACGGTGCTAACCACTCGAACCATTCCTATTTTTGATCAGTAAATTGCCGAAACTTGCTACATCAGCTGTAGTAGTGTGGCCTGAGCTCCAAGTTGGTGCACATCGACAGCGCAGAAAGATACGTATATAGCTTCCTTTCTGTGTTTACTTCGTAGATTCTTACTTACATTGGGTGTGAGTTTCGTATAGTAGGTGTAAATTAGAGTTTTAGTTACTGTAATCGTAAATTCAGGCAGATTGTAGCGCAGTTGTTAGGCATTTGTACAGGTTAGTTCATTCATTCTTTGCGTGTTTCCCTTGCGTTATCTAGGCACGGACTCGTGTTTTAGTAAATGTTGTTCAACATCGATTAGAATGGACAGGGACTGCGATTGCTGTGTTCGGATGAGGGCTGAGTTGGCATCCCTTCGTTCACAGCTGAAGGCGGCGCTGACTTTGGTATCGCAGCTTGAGGCTGTTGCCAATGGGCACCACTGTGGGGAGCCGGACTTGGGTATCACGGGGATGTGAACCTCGTCCCGTATGTCCCTAGATCGGTCTTCCGCTGTGGTTGCCCTGATTGATGCCCGCAAGGGGGCTGAGCCCTCACCTGTGGTTGATTGGGAGGTCGTTTCGAGGCGCAGCAGGCAGCGAAAGACGTCCCCAGAGGCTGATCAGAAAGCCTCATCGGTGCGTCTGACAAAAATGTTTCAGGTACCGTCCCTGGCTGAGCCAGATGCAGCTGCCTGCTCTGTTTCAGAGGATGATTCTCAGCCTTCAAGGTCCGGGCAATTGCAGAGGGTGGGCTTATTGGTAGTTGGGAGCTACAATGTTAGGCGCGTAAAGGG
Organism: Schistocerca serialis cubense; assembly: GCF_023864345.2. Lineage (NCBI taxonomy): Eukaryota > Metazoa > Arthropoda > Insecta > Orthoptera > Acrididae > Schistocerca > Schistocerca serialis. The sequence continues at coordinate 65,681,624 of NC_064644.1, read as the reverse complement.
GCCCCTTAGGGATATGGCGGCTAAGGAAGGGAAGAAATCCAGTGTGCACTCCTTGTGCATTCCGGGTGGAGTCATTCCTGATGTGGAAAGGGTCTTTCCGGGTGCCATGAAGAGCACAGGTTGCAGCCAGCTTCAGGTGATGGTACATGTCGGCACTAATGACGTGTGTCGCTTTGGATATGAGGAAATTCTCTCTGGATTCCAGCGGCTATCTGATTTGGTGAAGGCTGCCGGTCTTGCTTACGAGATGAAGGCAGAGTTCACCATCTGCAGCATCTTTGACAGAACTGACTGCGGACCTTTGGTGCAGGGTCTGAATCAGAGGCTCAGACGGTTTTGCGACCGTGTTGGCTGCAGATTCCTTGACTTGCGCCATAGGGTGGTGGGCTTTCGGGTTCCGCTGAACAGGTAGCTGGTGGCTACACGGGTAGCTCGAGGCTGTGTGGCGTGGACTGGGCGGTCTTTTAGGTTAGAAGGGCTCGGGAAAGTACGGTGTGGGCTGCAATTTCAAAGGGTGCATGGCAAATACAGGACGTGCTTGGATCAAGGAACAGTAGGAATTGTAGTTGTAAATTGTTGTAGTTGTGCTATAAGTCCCTGAGCTACAAGTGCTAATAGATAGCACAGAAGCTGAAATCGTTATAGGTACTGAAAGCTGGCTAAAGCCTGAAATAAGTTCTGCAGAAATATTTACAGAGTCTCAGACGGTGTTCAGGAAAGATAGATTAGGCAGAATTGGTGGTGGAGTGTTTGTGTCTGTCAGTAGTTGTTTATCTTATAGTGAAGTCGAAGTAGATAATCCGTGCGAATTGGTATGGGTGGAGGTTATACTCAACAGACGAACTAAGTTCATAATTGGCTACTTCTACCGAACCCCAGAGTCCGGTGATACAGTTGCTGAACAGTTCAGAGAAAATTTGAGTCTAGTAACAAATAAATACCCCACTCATACGGTTATAGTTGGTGGGGACTTCAACCTTCCCTCAATACGGTGGCAAAAATACTAGTTCAAAACCGGTGGTAGGCAGAAAACATCTTCCGAGATAGTCCTAAATGCTTTCTCCGAAAATTATTTCGAGCAGATATTCCACGAACACACGCGAATTGTAAATGGTTGCGAAAACACACTTGACCTCTTAGCCACAAACAGTCCGGAGCTAATAGAGAGCATCATGACCGATACGAGGGATTAGTGATCACAAGGTCGTTGTAGCTAGGTTCAATACCGTGTCTTCCAAATCCACCAGACACAAAAGCTAAATAATTTTATTTAAAAAAGCGGATAGAGTGTCACTAGAAGCCTTCCTAAGAGACACTCTCCATTCCTTCCGAACTGACTATGCAAGCGTAGACGAGATGTGGCTTCAATTGTAGTAGCAACAGCAATTGAGAGATTCATACCTCATAAATTGGTAAGAGATGGAACTGATCATCCATGGTACACAAAACAGGTCCAAACGCTAATGCAAAGGCAACGGAAAAAGCGTGCAAAGTTCAGAAGAACGCGAAATCCCGAAGATTGGCTAAAATTTACAGACGCGCGAAATTTGGCACAGATTTCAATGCGAGATGCCTTTAATAGATTCCACAACCTAACATTGTCTCGAAATTTGGTAGAAAATCCGAAGAAATTTTGGTCGTATGTAAAGTACACAAGCGGCAAGACGCAGTCAATACCTTCGCTGCGCAGTGCCGATGGTACTGTTACCGACGACTGTGCCGCTAAAGCGGCGTTATTGAACGCAATTTTCCGAAATTCCTTCACCAGGGAAGACGAATGGAATATTCCAGAATTTGAAACAGGAACAGCTACTAGCATGAGTTTCTTAGAAGTAAATACCTTAGGGGTTGCGAAGCAACTCAAATCGCTTGATACGGGCAAGTCTTCATGTCCAGATTGTATACCGATTAAATTCCTTTCAGATTACTCTGATACAATAGCTCCCTACTTATCAATCATATACAACCGCTCGCTCAGCGATAGATCTGTACCTACAGATTGGAAAATTGCGCAGGTCGCACCAGTGTTTAAGAAGGGTAGTAGGAGTAATCCATCGAACTAGAGACCTACACTCCTGGCAATGGAAAAAAGAACACATTGACACCGGTGTGTCAGACCCACCATACTTGCTCCGGACACTGCGAGAGGGCTGTACAAGCAATGATCACACGCACGGCACAGCGGACACACCAGGAACCGCGGTGTTGGCCGTCGAATGGCGCTAGCTGCGCAGCATTTGTGCACCGCCGCCGTCAGTGTCAGCCAGTTTGCCGTGGCATACGGAGCTCCATCGCAGTCTTTAACACTGGTAGCATGCCGCGACAGCGTGGACGTGAACCGTATGTGTAGTTGACGGACTTTGAGCGAGGGTGTATAGTGGGCATGTGGGAGGCCGGTTGGACGTACCGCCGAATTGCTCAACACGTGGGGCGTGAGGTCTCCACAGTACATCGATGTTGTCGCCAGTGGTCGGCGGAAGGTGCGCGTGCCCGTCGACCTGGGACTCGACCGCAGCGACGCACGGATGCACGCCAAGACCGTAGGATCCTACGCAGTGCCGTAGGGGACCGCACCGCCACTTCCCAGCAAATTAGGGACACTGTTGCTCCTGGGGTATCGGCGAAGACCATTCGCAACCGTCTCCATGAAGCTGGGCTACGGTCCCGCACACCGTTAGGCCGTCTTCCGCTCACGCCCCAATATCGTGCAGCCCGCCTCCAGTGGTGTCGCGACAGACGTGAATGGAGGGACGAATGGAGACGTCTCGTCTTCAGCGATGAGAGTCGCTTCTGCCTTGGTGCCAATGATGGTCGTATGCGTGTTTGGCGCCGTGCAGGTGAGCGCCACAATCAGGACTGCATACGACCGAAGCACACAGGGCCAACACCCGGCATCATGGTGTGGGGAGCGATCTCCTACACTGGCCGTACACCACTGGTGATCGTCGAGTGGACACTGAATAGTGCACGGTACATCCAAACCGTCATCGAACCCATCGTTCTACCATTCCTAGACCGGCAAGGGAACTTGCTGTTCCAACAGGACAATGCACGTCCGCATGTATCCAGTGCCACCCAACGTGCTCTAGAAGGTGTAAGTCAACTACCCTGGCCAGCAAGATCTCCGGATCTGTCCCCCATTGAGCATGTTTGGGACTGGATGAAGTCTCGTCTCACGCAGTCTGCACGTCCAGCACGAACGCTGGTCCAACTGAGGCGCCAGGTGGAAATAGCATGGCAAGCCGTTCCACAGGACTACATCCAGCATCTCTACGATCGTCTCCATGGGAGAATAGCAGCCTGCATTGCTGCGAAAGGTGGATAAACACTGTACTAGTGCCGACATTGTGCATGCTCTGTTGCCTGTGTCTATGTGCCTGTGGTTCTGTCAGTGTGATCATGTGATGTATCTGACCCCAGGAATGTGTCAATAAAGTTCCCCCTTCCTGGGACAATGAATTCACGGTGTTCTTATTTCAATTTCCAGGAGTGTATATCATTGACGTCGGTTGGCAGTAGGGTTTTGGAGCACATACTGTATTCAAACATTATGAATAACATGGGTGAAGGGAGCTATCTATTGATACGTAATCAGCATGGTTTCAGAAAACATCGTTCTTGTGCAACGCAGCTAGCTCTCCATTCGCACGAAGTAATGGCCGTTATCGACAGGGGATCTCAAGTTGATTCCGTGTTTCTAGATTTCCTGAATGCTTTTGACACCGTTCCTCACAAGCGACTTCTAATCAAGCTGCTATCGTCTCAGTTGTGCGACTGGATTCGTGATTTCCTGTCAGGAAGATCGCAGTTCGTAGTAATAGACGGCAGATCATCGAATAAAACTGAAGTGATATCGAGTGTTCCCCAGGGAAGCATCCTGGGACCTCTGCCGCTCCTGAACTATAAAAATGACCTGGATGACAATCTAAGCAGTTCTCTTAGGATGTTCGCAGATGATGCTGTAATTTACCGTCTAGTAAAGTCATCCGAAGACCAGTATCAGTTGCAAAGCGATTTAGAAAAGATTGCTGTATGGTGTGGCAGGTGGTAGTTGACGCTAAATAACGAAAAGTGTGAGGTGATCCACATGAGTTAGAAAACAAATCCGTTGGAATTCGATTACTCGATAAATAGTACAATTCTCAAGGCTGTCAATTCAACTAAGTACCTGGGTGTTTAAATTACGAACAACTTCAGTTGGAAAGACAACATGGATAATATTGTGGGGAAGGCGAGCCAATGGTTGCGTTTCATTGGCAGGACACTTAGAAGATGCAACAAGTCCACTAAAGAGACAGCTTACACTACACTCGTTCGTCGTCTGTTAGAATATTGCTGCGCGGTGTGGGATCCTTACCAGGTGGAATTGACGGAGGACATCGAAAGGGTGCAAACAAGGGCAGCTCGTTTTGTATTATCACGTAATAGGGGAGAGAGTGTGGCATATGAGATACGCGAGTTGGGATGGAAGTCATTAAAGCAAAGACGTTTCTCGTCGCGGCGAGATCTATTTACGAAATTTCAGTCACCAACTTTCTCTTACGAATGCGAAAATATTTTGTTGAGCCCAACCTACATAGGTAGGAATGATCATCAAAATAAAATAAGAGAAATCAGAGCTCGAACAGAAAGGTTTAGGTGTTCGTTTTTCCCGCGCTCTGTTCGTGATTGGAATGGTAGAGAGATAGTATGATTGTGGTTCGATGAACCCTCTGCCAAGCACTTAAAGGTGAATTGCCGAGTAATCACGTAGATGCAGATGTAGATGTAGATGTAGATGGTGCTTGTTCAATTGGGCGCTCTGCGTTGGCGCATACCTGCTACACTGTGTTGAGCAGGATAGATACTTGGTGTGTCTGAAACTGAAACATCTGCAACAGCTGCTTGGCATCAAACACTTGCGGCTGCGGCGCCTCAGTAGGGGGCGGGACTGGAAGGGTGGGCATATTGGAAGACACAAATGTAACAAATAGGTAGGGGAAGCAAAGTAGCCAGAAGTATGTACAAAGAAAGTTTCTGCACGGCTGCAGGTTCGAATCCTGCCTTGGGCATGGATGTGTGTGATGTCCCTAGGTTAGTTAGGGTAAAGTAGTTCTAAGTTCTAGGGGACAGACGACCTCAGATGTTAAGTCCCATAGTGCTCAGAGCCATTTAAACCATTTTGAAAACACTGATTAGCAAAAACGACGAGAAACTGTTAAAGCAAAATGCGCCCTTGCAAAGGAAAGACAAGACAAATAAAAGGCACCAGCAGAAAAAGAAGAAGAAGAAGAATAAGTCCGTGGGCGTCAGGCAAGTAGTTTGTTTCTAACGCCTCGTCTCCAATTTTTGGGTCTTCCCCACTCGTTGTTTATAGGGTGCCTAAACGATGCAGTGTTCTCGAAATGCTATACAACAGTTCAAAGAAATAACATTAGAAGTTTTATTTCTAGAAATCAAATTGGCTATGTTTAACTTTGATTACAGTAAATGTCGCTAGCTAGAGGCGACATGCAAACAGTAATGTTCTTGCTACATACTAAGTCCAAGTAAGCACTTGATACGGATGACGACATTCTGATAGCGTAGCACTAATGTCCGTTGCAGCCTGGGTCGATCTGAGCGGCCAACGCTAGCAGGAGCGACACTTACATTGACTTCTTCCAGGTGTCGGTCTTGGCGTGGAGCGGTCCAGCCCATCGCACCATTGGCTGACGTTTCCTCATTGCCTTCTCTGGTCTTGCGTTCCGCATCTTAGTTCCGGCGCTTGTAGTTACGCTAGAACAGCTTACATATGTTCAGTTTAATCGCTTCCCTGACCACTCAGAAGTACGGTGGCATCCATTGTCATGTAACTCAAGCGTAATTAGGTGTCGCTTCATTCATTGCAGTGAGTGTGGGCGAAGGGCATATGTTAGACCACGGAAATACAAAGAGGCGTGACCTTGTTGATGATGTCAGTAATGAGACAGGAATTATTAATCATAATGTCATCATGGTCAAGATGGTTACTAAAGTTATCAAATCGATGAAGAAAGCTAGGACAGTAATTTTGCTGGAAAGAGTAGATAAGAAGTTGCTAGCTTACCACTTAGACAAGGAATGGACATAATTCAGCTATAGCATGTTGGAAGTAGAGGTATTATAGTCAATGTTTAAACGGGCCAGAAATCGTACTCTGCGGATGTATGTGCCTAGTAAGTGGAGTAAGGACGGAAAAGACCCACACAAGTATACAAAAAGTACCACCGTCCTGCTTCAGCAAAGAATGTATCCGAGAATTTGGGAAAACTGATCCTGCATAAAATACCAAGCTGGTTGAAGAATTCTGTCAGGTCGCACGGTGATCAACATGGTTTGGCAGTAAAACACAGCAAAAAGAAAGCTGAAGTTTTAAATGTAGCGTTTGTGAAGTCATTCACTGAGGAGGATCGCACAAACATACCGTCCTTTGAGCAATACTAGCGTGTGGAGGACATAGTAGTACGTAAACCAAGCGTGGAGAAGCTACTGAAAGGGTTGAAAGCAAATAAGTTGCCAGGCCTGGATGGTTTTACAAACGATACTACGACTTTGGCACCTTACGTAGCTTGTATTTATCGCGAATATCTCGAGCTCCAAGAAGGAGCTCAGATGACTCCTGAATATAAGAAGAGTAAAAGAAAGCAACCCCAAAATTACATACCGATATCCTTAATATCGCATTGCTACGGAATTTTGGAGTATATTCTGAATACGAATATAATGAATTTACGTGGGAGGAAGAAGATTTGGTCCACAAGTAAGCACTATTTTAGAAAACATCACTCGTGTGAAAATCATCTTTTCCTTTTCTCTCGCTATATACTGCCTACGGTGGCTAAAGGGCAACAGGCAGATTCCACATTTCTAGAATTTCCCACTGCAGACTGTTGACGAAGGTACGAGCATACAGAATAGGTTCCTAGGTATGTCAGTGGCCTGAAGATTTCCGAAGTAGTAGCACGCATTACGTTGTCCTGTACAGGCGAATACTTATCAGAGACAAAACTATTGTGAGGAGTGCCCAGCGAAATGCGATGCGAAGGCTACTTTCTTATATATTAGTACATAAAACATTTTATGGATAGGGTGACTAGCAACCTACAGCTTTTTGCTGATGATTCTGTGTTGTGCCCGATGGTGTCATTGTTGACTGACTGTATAATGATGCAACATGATTTAGACAAATTTTCTAGTTGGCATGATGTGTGGCAGACAGCTCTACACGAATAAAAAATGTAACTTAATTCAGGCGAGTAGCAAAAACAAACCCGTATCTTTCGAATACGTCATCAGCAGTGCTTGACAAAGTCACTTGGATTAAATATCTAGGTGTAACGTAGCAGCGAAGATGAATGATGGACCTCGGTTTATTTGTGAGAGCTGTAGGAAAGTGTGGTAAAACTGCAAAGGAAACTAAAACATTAGTGCAACCCATTCTGGAGTACTGATCGAGTGTTTGGGATTCCCATCAAATAGGGTTGCTAAATTTGTTACTTTTAGATTCGGTAAACACGCAGATATTACAGGATCATTTCTACGTACTGAGGCTTATAGAAACCCGTTATTCACTCGTTATATTTACGACTCCAACAGGAAGGGAAATGGGTAGCCCTGGTACAATGTACCCTCCTCCATGCTCCGTGCGGTGACCTGTGCAGTGTCTTTTTTTTTATATCGGTAGAGGTAGAAAACTAAGTGCTCACAGTATATGTAACGATCCCATAGCTTTGGTCTAAACTTTCATGGATATACTAGTCTTAGGAAATCCTAGCCCAGCGCGAGAATACAATTTATTATGTTACACATCATCTTGAGAAAAAGATGACACATAGTGATTTTTCCTTAGCTCTTCACACAAACAGAGAATGTTATGAAGTCACCATTGGTGGAAGGAAGTGCCACTTTACCCCCCTCCCCCCCCCCTCTCTCATGCATAATTCTGGATGGTGGTTAAACTTCACAGGCAGATACTGGGCGTAATGCTCGCTGGATGCTGCAATCTTCGCGGCGTTTTCTCGCAGTACAGTCGTGGCAGATATGGGTTCATGATGGCCCACATTACAATCTTCGGTGATCTCACTTACAGATGTCCGTTCGTCAAACAACTGTGATTGTACTCTGAGGCACACTACTCAAAAGGAAACATTGTCTCAGCGATACTGAAGATCCATGCTTGACACTGCTGGTTTCAGAAACCGCCGGCCAGAGTGGCCGATCAGTTCAAGGCGCTACAGTCTGGAACCGCGCAACCGCTACGGTCGCAGATTCGAATCCAGCCTCGGGCATGGATGTATGTGATCTCCTTAGGTTAGTTAGGTTTAAGTAGTTCTCAGTTCTAGGGGACTGATGACCACAGCATTTAAGTCCCATAGTGCTCAGAGCCGTTTGAGCCTTCAGAAACCGTAATTGTTGTGTAATATCCGATACTCTTGCATCGTCGTTTAGCAAGCAACGTGTAATCATGTCCACTACATATCGACTGCTCTGATTTTAAGTCCACATTAACGTCAAATGTCACATCTAGTCACAAATGCCAAATCTCCCATTGACTTTGAGTTACTAAGTGTGTAAACGGTTCTCTCAAAATTTCCCCATGCAGTCTTCAACATTATAGCTAAATCATTGCTCTAAGTCTACCTTATTAGCTTACAGTAATGTAATTATGGGCAGATTTGTATAGTGCTATTAGGGAAGCCTCTTTAAAAGGCAATTCTTGGCTGACTACAGACGCAAATGCGCTAATTGGCAAGCGAAGATGTGACGTCATGAAACTTCACCAGTGTCAGTTCTTAGTAGTGACTGCCATCCATCAGGATGATGGGTTTGATGACCTGTGATATTTATAATGCCTGCCGACTGTCTCGGTGATACTACTGTAAAACGGTTTTATCAGACCTTCAGCAACTGAATCGCTTGTGTACGGCATACGTTAAAGCAATGAGAAAGTAGATGAACACCTTACACAACTATTCAAACCTCTGGGCGCTTTAAAAAGGGCTATAATTGTGCATATGTTTGTGGCAGGATAGTAAAACTGGTCAGTATCACTACGTTAATTGATGTTAGACTTAAAAGGTGTCTGACTCAACCACCTTTCACAGGATTATTATCTTAATGATTAAAGTGGTTTTAAACGTTCATAAGATTGTTTTCCTTCTTTTTGTCTATCATGTAGCTATCGCTGAGGGGAAAATTGCGCGGAGAATCAATTTTATTGATTTTATGTGTTTCATTTCACGAGCACATATTATGTACCTCTAATCACGACTAGCGCTGTAATGAAAGAATGTATGGTTAACAGGGAGTCCTTGTGTGATTGTCGAATCGATGTTACCTTCTTGTTGTTCAGTGTAGAAGGGTGGGAATGTCTGTAGAATTTAATTTTTAAAGCTGGCTTTTGACGTGACAGAGCCGGAAACAGCAGCACAATACGTACATCTTGCGGTGGTCAGGCAGACCAGTGCACGAGTAGTGGAAAATTCCACGGAAATTTTGTTTGGTGAACTGTTGGAAGGCTTGAGCAACGGCCACTGACGTTTCTGGCGTCTTCTCGTTTAGCCTGTGCGCCTGATGCAGCGATATCGTTTCTCGACAATGGGCTGCCCTTCGCACCACCACTAAGGGATGGGGCGTCATGTCGAAACGTCTGGGAAGCATTAGAAAATTTTGTGATCTTGTTAGTCGCGGCCTCACAGTATTGTGAGTAATACCTGCTGCTTTCGAGCACACGTAGTGTAAAACTTTTGCTGAGAAGCTCGTTGGACGTTCCGTTTCATAAGGAAGATACGTGCAATGATTAAATTCTGCTATCAAGGAAATTACGTCGTTCAATTATGCGTGCGCAAACTTTATCGGTTTTCAACTGACGTTCTGAAAGGGAAACTAGTTTTCATTTGTCTATCCACGTTACGATTACTTCATTGTGCTCTACAGATCTATTTGAGCAAAATGAACGAGTACAGTCAGGTCTGGCGATAAGCACTGATAATTCACAGGGATTACTAGGATGTGGTTTGATTGGTGAACTTATCTTTTGCCCGACTTCCTTTTCCTGGAAGGAGCTAGCGTCTCAATTCTAATGTGTTTACTAGTATACCGTCCCACATCTTTCCGATGACACCTTCTTTTACTGACAGAATAGTTCCCTGACAGTTTAAGATATCCACCACCGCCAGGAACCGTGAATCTACCAGATTTCGATTTGTTATATGATTGCTAAAATTCGAGGAGAGTCTCCCTCGTTTTATAATAAACTCTGTTTTTGGGGAGAATAATTCGTCAGAGTTTTCGCCCACGTGAAATATGCCACTCCTTTCCACCTCCAGTGATACTTTCAATAGCTTTCTCGCTTCAGGAAAGTATTTGAAATGATTAATGAAATTCATCTAACGTCTACATAGATACTCTGCAAATCACATGTCAGTGCCTGACAGAGGGGTCACCGAACCACCTTCACAATTCTCTATTATTCCAATCTCGTATAGCGTGCGGAAAGAATGAACACCTATATTTTTCCGTACGAGCTCTGATCTCCCTATTTTATTGTGGTGATCGTTCATCCCTATGTAGGTCGGTGTCAGCAAAATATTTTCGCATTCGGAGGAGAAAGTAGATGATTGGAATTTCGGGAGAAGATTCCGTCGCAACAAGAAACGAATTTCTTTTAATGATGTCCACCCCAGCTTCTGTATCATGTCTGTGACACTCTCTCCCATATTCCGCGGTAGTACAAAACGTGCTGCCTTACTTTGAACTTTTTCGATGTAATCCTTCAGTCCTATCTGGTAAGGATCCCACATCGCGCAGTAGTATTCCAAAAGAGGACGGACAAGCGTAGTCTAAACAGTCGCCTTGGTAGATCTGTTACATTTTCCAAGTGTCCTGCCAATAAAACGCAGTCTTTGGTTAGCCTTGCCCACAACATCCTCTATCTGTTCTTTCCAATTTAAGTTGTTCGTAATTGTAATACCTAGGTATTTAGTTGAATTTACGGCTTTTGGATTAGATTGATTTATCAAGTAACCGAAGTTTTGCGAATTCCTTTTACAACTCATGTGAATGACCTCACACTTTTCGTTATTTTAAACTGCCACTTTTCACAACATTCAGATATCCTTTCTAAATCGTTTTGCAATTTTCTTTGATCTTCTGATGAATTTATTAGCCGATAAACGACAGTGTCATTTGCAAACAATCTAAGACGGCTGCTCAGATTGTCTCCCAAATAGTTTATACAGAGAAAGAACAGCAAAAGACCTATTACACTACTTTGGGGAACGCCAGAAATCACTTCTGTCGTTCCGTCAATTACTACGAACTGTGACCTGTCTGACAGGAAATCACAAATCCAGTCACACAACTGAGACGATTTTCCATAACCACACAATTTCACCACGAGCCGCTTGTGTGGTACAGTGTCAAAAGCCTTCCGGAAATCCATAAATACGGAATCGATCTGAAATCCCTTGTCAATAGCACTCAACAGTTGATGTGAATAAAGAGCTAGTTGCGTTTCACAGGAATGATGTTTTCTAGACCCATGTTGACTGTGTATCAAGAGACCGTTTTATTCGAGGTAATTCATAATGTTCGAACACAATATATGTTCCAAAATGCTGTGCATATCGACGTTAACGATGTCGGCCTGTAATTTAGTGGATTACTCCTACTACCTTTCTTGAATATTGGTGTGACCTGTGCAACTTTCCAGTCTTAGGGTACGGATGTTTCGTCGAGCGAACGGTTGTATATGATTGTTTAGTGTGGAGCTAATGCATCAGCATATTCGGAAAGGAACCTAATTGGTATACAGTCTGGTCCAGAAGACTTGCTTTTATTAAGTGATTTAAGTTGCTTCACTACACCGAGGATATTTATTTCTTGATTATTCCTGTTGGCAGTTGTTCTCGATTCGAATTCTGGAATATTTATTTCGTCTTATTTTGAGAAGGCATTTCGAAAATCTGTGTTTAGTAACACTTCTTTGGCAGCACTGTCTTCGATAGTATCTCCATTTCTATCGCGCAGAGAAGGCATTGATTGTTTCTTGCCGCTAACATACTTCACATACGGCCAGAATCTCTCTGGATTTTCTGCCAGGTTTCGACTCAAAGTTTCGTTGTGGAAACTGTTATAAGCATCTCGCGTTGACGTCCGAACTAAATTTCGAGCTTCCGTAAAAGATCGTTAATCTTCGGGATTTTGCGTCTGTTTAAATCTGGTATGTTTGTTTCGTTGTTTCTGCAACAGTGTTCTGACCAGTTTTGTGTACCAAGTAGGATCAGCTCCGCAGTTTGTTAATTTATTTGGTATAAATCTTTCAATTGCTGGCGATACTATTCCTTTGCATGTAAGCCACATCTGGTCTACACTTATATTATTAACTTGGAATGAGTGGAGAGTGTCTCTGACGAAGGCGTCAAGTGAATTTTTATCTGCTTTTGTGAATAGGTATACTTTTCGCTTATTTATGGAGGAATTTGGGATTACAAGATTCAGTCTCGCTACGACAGCCCTAATCCCTGAATCGGTTTTGATGCTCGTTATTAACTCAGGATTATTTGTTGCCAAGAGGTCAAGCGTGTTTTCAGAACCGTTTACTATTCGCTTGGCCTCATGAACTAAATGCTCGAAATAATTGTCAGAGAATTATTATTTTATTCTGGTTGCCAACAATGACCTCTGCCTATACGAACTCACAGGAAGAATCTACATCAATTTCTCTACAAGCAACAAACACGCCACCGCCAATCGTGTTTAGCCTATCCTTCCGGAACAGCGTCAGGTTCTTCGCAATAATTTCGGCTGAGCTTATATCCGGGTTTAGTCAGCTTTCAGTGCCTATAACGATTTGAGGATCAGTGCTTTCTGTTAGCGCTTGGAGCTCTGGTTCTGTCCCAACACAGCTACAACAATTTGCAACCGTTATAGCAATGGTTCCTGCACCCACTATCTTCCTGTGTTCAGCCTATTCTCTTCGTGACTGAAGCCCTTCTTGTGTTTTTCCGAGACCCTCTAACCTAAAATACCACCCAGTCCACGCCACACAGCCCCTGTTACCCGTGTAGCCGCCTCCTGGGTATAGTGAACACCTATTCAGCGGAACCCGAAACCCAACCACCCTTTGGCGCAAGTCAAGGAATCTGCAGCCTACACGGTCGCAGAACCGTCTAAACATCTGATTAGGACCCTCCACTCGGCTCAGTACCAGAGGTCCGCAGTCGGTCCTGTCGACTATGCTGCCAGTGGTCAGCTCTGCTTTCATCTTACAAGCAGGACTGGCAGCCTTTACCACTTTTGTTAGCCGCTCTAAACCAGAGAGAATCTCTTCTGATCCACAGTGACACACATCATTGGTACCGATGTGAGCAACCACCTGCAGTTGGCTGCACCCTGTGCTCTTCGCGGCATCTGGGAGGGTCCTTTCCACATCTGGAATGACTCCACCCGGTAGGCACACGGAGTGCACATTTGTTATCTTTCCCTTCTTGTCAGCCAAGTCCCTAATGGGGCCCACAACGTGCCTAACGTTGGAGCTCCTAACCACCAATAATCCCACCCTCTGTGATTGCCCGGATCTTGCAGGCTGAGTGGTTTCCTCCGAAACAGGACAGGCGACGACATCTGGCTCAGCGACAGTGTCAGCCACAGACAGCACGTGGAACCAGATTGTCAGACAAACCAAGGAGGCCTTACGTGCAGCCACCTGGGAAGTCTTTCGCCGCATGCTTCGCCCCAGGCGACCTCCCAGTCGACCACAGGTGAGGGTCAGCCTCAGGTCGCGGACGTGTTGGACTTCCGTTGGATCCCCACGGCCGGTACCCAACAGTGATGCCCATCCACTGCAGCCTCAAGCTGCGTAACCGAAGACATCAAAGCCTGAAGCTGAGAGCGAAGTGTCACCAACTCGGCTCGCATCCGAACACAACAATCGCAGTTCCTGTCCACACTTAAGACCGTGGAAAACTAAACTATGCAGATAAACGGACTATCTGCACTTGCTGCGCAACTCTACTGTAGACCCTGACAAAAACGCACGAACTGTGACTAATAATACGCAGATATTCAGAACCCTAACCACCGAAGCACTCAGGTGAAGCTAAATCATTCGCCCCTGATTAGGAACCTGTAGTATGTCACAAAATCGCTTTACTTTCCGACGTAAACGAAAACGCGAGAACAGTGGCTGTTAGATATAAAATTTATACGCAGAAACTCAAGAAACTAAACTATTAAAGCACACAGATGATATAATAAAATTCGCTCCTGGTTAGGAACTCGTAAATGTCACAAAAGCGGTTACTTCCCTGTTTCCGCGTCTGTCTCGGTCGGCTATTACTGCCTGACTGAATTCATTCCCTGATCTGTCGTACTGACGTCACTGAAGTCAGACTGCGATGCGCACTGCAGATTAATCTTTGGGTGAAATTCATTTAAATTCTCTTAATGAATTGAGATGACACTCCAGTCAATGGAAATTGCTAGCAGAAAGACCATGGCTTCAATGCATGCGCCAAGAAGGCAGACCCGTTTAGATAAAATCCAGTTTCAGAATCAGTCACTAATCAGACGATAGGCAACGTCACCGTGTAGAGCAAGCGTTGAACAATCGGTCGAGTGGGGACAGAACTCGCGCTCTGAGGGTTCTGTACAAATTATGTGTGTATAGACAGTCTCTCCATAGGTTTTAAAGAGTGAGTTTGCTAGTACTATAATATGTTACATAACTGGCAGCATCTTTTCATTACGTTGACTTAGAAGCTTCAAACTTCTACATCGCCAAGGGTCCGTAGTCCTTGGAATTTGACATGAATATCACCTTGATATCTTTACCTATTCGTGAGAAAATGGGGTGTTAACAGAGGACCATATCTTATCATTACATTGGCTTAGCCAATTTATCATACACGGGCAATGGACCAGAAACACGAGTGTTTAACGTAAATCTTAGTTAGATATCTCGACCTGTTCCTGAGAAAAAGGGGTGTTAACAGACGGACAAGTAGATGTAAAACAAAGTTATCATAAAAGAGTTCCGTTTTTATCGACTGAGATAAGGAAAGCCGTGGTGTAGGGGTAGCGTCTTTGATTCTTAATCAAAACGTCTTCGGTCCCGGGTTCGATCCCCGCCACTGCCTAAATTTTCATAAATAACTTGCGGCATAACAAATCAGCCTCATTCTGCCAACGGCTCGTCAAAGAGGGCGGAGGAGCGGATAGAGGTTCAGGGTACTCTCTTGTCCTAGGGGTGGGAAATTGTCCCTAAAGAAGGTGGAAGAATCAGCAATGATCAACGACATGAGGATGCAGAGGGCAATGGAAACCACTGCATTAAAGACACGTAACGTGTATCCACAGGACATGTGGCCTGTAATTGAAGAAGTATCATGATGATCTCTCCATTGGCAAAAGATTCCAGAATAGTCCCCCATTCGGATCTCCGGGAGGGGACTGCCAACGGGGAGGTTACCATGAGAAAAAGATTAAATAATCTACGAAAGGATAACGTTCTACGAGTCGGGGCGTGGAATGTCAGAAGCTTACACGTGGTAGGGAAACTAGAAAATCTGAAAAGGGAAATGCAAAGGCTCAATCTAGATATAGTAGGGGTCAGTGAAGTGGAAGGATGAGAAGGATTTCTGGTCAGATGAGTGTCGGGTAGTATCAACAGCAGCAGAAAATGGTATAACAATTGTAGGATTCGTTATGAATAGGAAGGTAGGGCAGAGGGTGTGTTACTGTGAACAGTCCAGTGACCGAGTTGTTCTAATCAGAATCGACAGCAAACCAACACCGACAACGATAGTTGAGGTATACATGCCGACGTCGCAAGCTGAAGATGAACAGATAGAGAAAGTGTATGAGGATATTGACAGGGTAATGGAGTATGTAAAGGGGGACGAAAATCTAATAGTCATGGGCGACTGGAATGCAGTTGTAGGGGA
This sequence comes from Schistocerca serialis cubense, assembly GCF_023864345.2. Classification (NCBI taxonomy): domain Eukaryota; kingdom Metazoa; phylum Arthropoda; class Insecta; order Orthoptera; family Acrididae; genus Schistocerca; species Schistocerca serialis. Next base: position 65,665,677 of record NC_064644.1, on the reverse strand, counting down.
AGGAGTAGAAGAAAAGCTTACAGGAGAATATGGGCTTGGGACAAGGAATGAAAGAGGAGAAAGACTAACTGAGTTCTGTAACAAGTTTCAGCTAGTAATAGCGAATACCCTGTTCAATAATCACAAGAGGAGGAGGTATGCTTGGAAAAGGCCGGGAGATACGGGAAGATTTCAATTAGATTACATCATGGTCAGTCAGAGATTCCGAAATCAGATACTGGATTGTAAGGCGTACCCAGTAGCAGATATAGACTCAGAACACACTATAGTAGTGATGAAGTGTAGGCTGAAGTTCAAGACATTAGTCAGGAAGAAGCAATGCACAAAGAAGTGGTATACGGAAGTACTAAGGAATGACGAGATACGTTTGAAGTTCCCTAACGCTATAGATACAGCAATAAGGAATAGCGCAGTGGGCAGTACAGTTGAAGAGGAATGGACATCTCTAAAAACGGCCATCACAGAAGTTGGGAAGGAAAACATAGGTACAAAGAAGGTAGCTGCGAAGAAACCATGGGCAACAGAAGAAATACTTCAGTTGATTGATGAAAGGAGGAAGTACAAACATGTTCCGGGAAAATCAGGAATACAGAAATACAAGTTCTTGAGGAATGAGACAAACAGGAAGTGCAGGGAAACTAAGACGAAATGGCTGCAGGAAAAATGTGAAGACATCAAAAAGATACGATTGTCGGAAGGACAGACTCAGCCTACAGGAAAGTCAAAACAACCTTTGGTGACATTAAAAGCAACGGCGGTAACATTAAGAGTGCAACGCGAATTCCACTGTTCAATGCAGAGGAGAGAGCAGATAGGTGGAAAGTATACATTGAAAGCCTCTATGAGGGTGAAGATTTGTCTGATGTGATAGAAGAAGAAACAGGAGTCGATTTAGAAGAGATAGGGGATCCAGTATTAGAATCGGAATTTAAAAGAACTTTGGAGGACTTACTGTCAAATAAGGCAGAAGGGATAGATAACATTCCATCAGAATTTCTAAAACCATTGGGGGAAGCGGCAACAAAACGACTATTCACGTTGGTGTGTAGAACATATGAGTCTGGCGACATACCATCTGACTTTCGGAAAAGCATCATCCACACAATTCCAAAGACGGCAAGAGCTGACAAGTGCGAGAATTATCGCACAATCGGCTTAACAGCTCATCAGGCGTCGAAGCTGCTTACAAGAATAATATACAGAAGAATGGAAAACAAAATTGAGAATGCGCTAGGTGACGAACAGTTTGGCTTCAGGAAAAGTAAAGGGACGAGAGAGGCAATTCTGACGTTACGGCTAATAATGGAAGCAAGGCTAAAGAAAAATCAAGACACTTTCATAGTATTTGTCGACCTGGAAAAAGCGTTCGACAATATAACATGGTGCAAGCTCTTCGAGATTCTGAAAAAAGTAGGGGTAAGCTATAGGGAGAGACGGGTCATATACAATATGTACAACAACCAAGAGGGAATAATAAGAGTGGACGATCAAGAGCGAAGTGCTCGTAATAAGAAGGGTGTAAGACAAGGCTGTAGCCTTTCGCCCCTACTCTTCAATCTGTACATCGAGGAAGCAATGATGGAAAAAAAGAAAGGTTCAGGAGTGCAACTAAAATACAAGGTGAAAGGATAGCAATGATACGATTCGCTGATGACATTGCTATCCTGAGTGAAAGTGAAGAAGAATTAAATGATCTGCTGAAGGGAATGAACAGTCTAATGAGTACACAGTGTGGTTTGAGAGTAAATCGTAGAAAGACCAAGGTAATGAGTAGTAGTAGAAATGAGAAAAGCGAGAAACTTAACATCAGGATTGATGGTCACGAAGTCAAAGAAGTTAAGGAATTCTGCTACCTATTCAGTAAAATAATCAATGACGGTCGGAGCAAGGGGGACATCAAAAGCAGACTCGCTATGGCAAAAAAGGCATTTCTGGCCAAGAGAAGTCTACTAATATCAAATACCGGCCTTAATTTGAGGAAGAAATTTCTGAGGATGTACGTGTGGAGTACAGCATTGTATGGTAGTGAAACATGGACTGTGGGAAAACCGAAACAGAAGAGAATCGAAGCATTTGAGATGTGGTGCTATAGACGAATGTTGAAAATTAGGTGTACTGATAAGTTAAGGAATGAGGAGGTTCTACGCAGAATCGGAGAGGAAAGGAATATGTAGAAAACACTGATAAGGAGAAGGGACATGATGATAGGACATCTGCTAAGACATGAGGGAAAGACTTCCACGGTACTAGAGGGAGCTGTAGAGGGCAAAAACTGCAGAGGAAGACAGAGATTGGAATACGTCAAGCAAATAATTGAGGACGTAGGTTGCAAGTGCTACTCTGAGATGAAGAGGTTAGCACAGGAAAGGAATTCGTGGCGGGCCGCATCAAACCAGTCAGTAGACTGATGACCAAAAAAAATAAATAAATAAATAAAAGAAAGGAAACCTAAAAAATAATGGGTTTCAAGTTTGTTTGTGTGGCCATCCTCCGCAGCAAGTATATAAATACTTGTTTTGCAAGTCAGACTGCCTTTTAATGCTGCTAGTTATTTTATTTATCCCATACGCGTTTCGCCTTCTCTTGTTCTAAGGCATCATCAGTGGCACCTACAGTGATACAGCTTTGTTAGTTACAGATTATCGAACAGTTCACTTCGCGATTTTTTGTAAAAAAGTAATCGCGAATTGAACTGTTTGATAATCTGTAACTAACTAAACTGTATCATTATGGAGACCACTGATGATGCCTTAGAACAGGAGAAGGCGAAACGCGTATGCGATGAATATAATAACTAGCAGCAGGAAAATGCAGTTTCATTTGCAAATCAAGTAATGGGCATCTTTTACTGTTACTTGATGTACGGTACAGTTAGTGTATTAGATGAAGAACGCTAGTTGGAACGTTGGAAATTAGTCAGATCTGACTATATCATAGAGCTTCCAGTTCAGTGAAACTCCAAAAGTAACAGTAAACGAAACGACTCAAACAAAAATTGCAAAACAAGATCGCGATTGTACTTAAATAATCATTAATTTATCATTAAAAACTCGTAATTGTACCACCGCACTTGCTTAAACGATTCACCTTATAACTGACGCCATACCGCAGATCTCTTCTTAATGTGCTACACCTAGTTTATTTTGGACTCCATGACGTTTCAGACCCTCCCAATTTTTCTTAAAGTTCGGTAAGCTTTTAATAAATGTTTTGCCTTTAATATTTAACGTAGATCATCTGATATATATTGTGCCGTTGGTGGTACCGAAATTGACAAGGTTCATCTTCAAGCATTATTGTCAAGATATTATCCGTTTAGTGTAACCGATTGGCATTGATGTTCATCCTCTCGAGATTTTTATAGCTGCTTCGTGAAATGAACTCGAAAACGAAAAGCTGCAAAATTAAAAGGAAAGTCAGCGTTGGCCGTAATATTGTTGTTTTATTGACAGCAGAATCGATTTTCGATCACATAGTGATCATCTTCGGTGCTGTAAAAATTAAACTCAGTCACTGGTATCAAGTTATCAATAACCAAAACTGAGAAGCGATCACGATAACTGAAGCCAGGTATTGTGATCGCTTCTCAGTTTTGGTTATTGATAACCTGATACCAGTGACTGAGTTTAATTTTTACAGCACCGGAGATGATCAGTATGTGATCGAAAATCGATTCTGCTATCAATAAAACATCAATATTACGGCCATTGGTGACCTTCCTTTTAATTTAACATATATGGTCGTTGTGCACACAGCACTCCGTGGAGTCGCCAATCAAGAAAACCTGCAAGTATATTATGCTTCCTATCGCGTTCCGCTTAATGTTTGTTAAACTTCTAAATAATTGTTCCTCTTAGTGCTGCGTGTGATGGCAAAACCTGTCGTTGCCTAGGCCACACACATATCGTACGCAGTGGAAAAGTTGATTGCGGTAGGACCTCACAACATACGTTAGTAATGCGATAGCAAACTTTACCATCCGCATTATACTGGTTTGATTCTTTCTCGTATATGAAGATTGGTTTCACCTACGTACATCCAGAATTGTAAATAACTCTTAGCTAGTGCAGTATTCCCTAAGTTGCTAACATATTTCTTACTGAATGAGATTTTCAACTAGGGAAAAACAAAGGATAGAGTCGGAGCAGCTGTTGCTAGCAGGTTAGATGAATACCGTTCCCACATGTGCTGGTAGACCGATCAGATTCTCTCCCACAGATGAGCATTAGACTATCATCATCAAGTTAAATTAGTCACCCGTGTTTACTAAGCGTGAAACGCTTGACTGTCGTATATCGGAATTGAAAGAGAGGTTCAGGATCTAATTAATATATCTTAGTAAACTGGCCAGTAGATTAATCACTACAGTCATTATACGGTAATTATTTTATCAGTGATATTAAAACACCATATCTTCACTGACCTGAGAAAAGTGGAGAGCTGGCATTGGATAAGTGCATGGAACCTCTTCTGCGCCAGAAAATCGTGCACAGTCGTGTGTTTCTATAATATTGTAGTGGTATGCTATACAGCTCTGCGAGTCAGAAAGTTACGGAGTTGATGTTGTTGTTGGTGGTGATAGGAGCATCTTAAGTCGGTTATATGCAAGAAACTGTGGCACAGTCTACCCCCAGACTAACATCCTTACCTCCGCTGAAGAGGGGGATCTTCTGTTGGTGTGAGGAATGACGCTGAAGCGGGGAATCTTCTGTTGGTGTTTGGAATGAATAGAACTGTGGACTGTGCAGTGGGAGATTGTGCCAGAGAGGGGAGGGGAGGGGGTAGGTGCGTAAAATGAGGATTACGAACTAACTTTGGCGTTCCTAATATGGCTAATGAAGTGAGACTAGGTTTTTCTAATAAATGAGGATATGCTACACGAATTAATTCGCTGGAGTGCTAGCACTTGTAGTCTGTTCTAACTGACTGAATTTCATATCTTGCCAGACTAACAATTACATCGCTGTCGGCTCTGCCCTCTGTTTGCTCTTAAGGATAGGGCAAACAGCTGTTCATGTTATACGGTTCTGTACTGACTGTGAGTGTTTTCATAAGGACCTGCTAAATTATCCATTTCCTTTTCTTAAATAATCTTCCAATTATATTACTCTAACTGATTTACTTCATCTGTCATTCTGTTAGTGTCGGCTACTTCACAAGCACGTCTGAAATCAATACTATGGTACCCTTTCTTAGAATATCGGCTTGAGACCGAAAGCTATGGAGTTCCTCTACAATTAAAAAAATTATAAAAACTTACTCATGTTGACGATTCGGATAACTTACAGAAAACTCTCTTATAACCTTCCGATAACGGCTTTGATAAATATATTCATCGTCCTAATTTGTATGATAGAACCTTAGCTTGTTTTCTGGACTTCCTTCACCCTAAACTCAAGTTATCAGTTAATTTTTAACGCTGCAAGAAGCGAGGTGTCTAAGGTGCTGCTCCCTGCGGACAAATGAAATAACGCCATCTGCTTCGGGTAATATCATCCTTTATTTCATTTCGCAGAGAGCATAACCTCTGCTGCTCGGGAGAAAAAAGTGGTACTTTTGTTACACTGTTCATTAATTTCGTGCCTGAGGTGTTGCTGGTGTTCCCCATCTGATGAAGGATTACCACTGCGAAAGAGCTTCATGCGCAGAAACCTTGCAAATTACCCGCAGCCCCGTATTACCGTTCAAGTTATGCTTTAAATTGTTGAGAGCTTAGCCGTGTATTTAATTTTGTCACTGAATACTCGGTATGGTTTTACAGTTTTCTTATAAGCTACTTGATCCAAGAATGGTATTTTTTATACATCTTTTTTCTAATGATAAGGGCAGCAGGGTAAAAGAAAACTAGAATTTCAGGCTCGTGGATTGTTTAATCCTTCATTATGTACATCATTGACGTTTCATGCTGTCTGTTTTAATACTATACGTTGCATCTGCTGTTCGCATTGCATAGAAGTTAGGAAACACCCTAACGTCACATAAAGGGGAAATAATAATGATGCAGATACAAAGAAGTAATACAGAACCAATACAAAGCGTTTTCAGTAGGCCAGGTTAGTTTCTTGATTCACAGAACATTACACTTCAAATTTTCTGGCGCTGCTTCACAAGAATAAGTGGGAAAAGGATCCTCACTACATATTATGAGTCCGTTCACTATTGCTTACATAATAGTTTCACAAACATTATTAATAAACTTATAGAATATACTTAACAGCAAAGAGAAAGGAGTATCGACTACCCTAGAAAAACACGAAAGGTTATAATTACTTACGTGTAATAGCAAATCGTTGGAAGCACTTAGGAACTATCCGGTGTAACAGCTGTGGTTAGCCGATTTAGTAAGGTCCATTCTACCTGTAGTAAGCTACTGCGATATTCAGATTCGCCGTGTCTACAGCGTCTAAGACTTTCGTACTCAATTCTTCGTTTTTGTATATTCTTTTATGATTAAACTTCAATTCCGTTCAAGACTGACGTCCCTCATAACTACCAGTAATGCATGTGATTCTCATGTGCACGTATGCATCTTGCATTCCTTGTGTTATGAAAGCAGACAGCCTCCGACTGTCATATTGAGAAATTCCTTGTCATGTCTGAAATAAAAGCTCAGTAAGCGTGCTGGTTCGAGGCTGGTATGAAAGTACACATCGCTCCACGGCATCTAGCACGTGCTCCATGGCTGACATATCAGGGGATCGGGTACCCCAGTCAAGGATCCTAAAATTCTCAGTATGTTTATGGTATGAACTGTAGTGTGGTCTTCGTAATTCGGCTACAATGTGCTACTGGATGCTACCATTGTAAGTTTTATGATAGCATGGTTTACTATTCTTCCACGTACCGAGGAACATTCAACCTTCCTTGAACAACTGTTAAATGATTCGTTATGTTGCATACAGCAGCTCTCCACATTATGACTCCAGGAATTCGAGATGGTCTCAAGAACTACTGATTTATTTAATCTTTCACGAGGTCGTATACCGTCATATTTTCGTCAATCTAGACGCCGTAAAACGACCCGAGACTCATCACTAAACCCATATAATGGCACTCTTTATTCTAGTTCAGTCTGACATTATACCACACGTTTCTCTTGTCTGAGACATGGTGTTAATAGTAAACAAAGCGTGGGAACTTGAGATCTCTTCAGATTCCAGCAACCTGTTCCGGTGGTTCATGGAGACAATCTGCCTTTGTCGTCATCGGTCTATTGGTCAAACACTACAGTCAAGCGTGTGTGCATTCTGTCGCAATGATGTTTCCATATCTTTCATGATAATCATTCGACGTATCAGGAAATCCTAATGATAGCCTTAAGGTGCAAGTCTTCTGGGAATGCTGTGTTGCGATCTCCGCCTGAAATTTTACATTGACGTCGGACACAAACAACAGCTAAGAGGTAACCACACTATTCCACATATGTAAAGAATGCTTTTTTGTACGGAAAGTAAGTTCTCTAAATAATGCAATTATAATCAACATATCCTACAGGCATGAAAACACTTAAGTACCGATTTCATAGAGTGTGGTCATGGTAATCATGGTGCCGGGAAACGTCGGGAGAAAGTGCGCACTTTTTATTTAACGCTTCTCACCTAGTAGATGAGAAGGTCAAAACGAACCTCTCGTGTAACAAATTATTGCAGGTTTATTTGGGAACAAAATACTTCACTTACAGCTGCCTAACTTTTAACATAAACGCTAAACGTCAACATATGTAACATAATGCTCGTTCGTACTCTTAGCCGAATCGTCTGATACGAGTACGCGACATGTAGTCAGAGTACGCAATAACATTAATCACAAGAAAATTCCTTTATAACCTGTGCATTCTTCATGCCACAACTGGGAGCCACTATCACACGTATTCCAGTCTTCCGTGTCAGGCTCATTGCAGATTTCACCACAATGGGCTTTTCAGAGCATCAAATCCCTCTTTGTTTTTGGCCATAGTTGTTCCTGAAGTTGACTGCGCAGTTAAGTCCAGATTAGCCCAACAGACTTTTCGCCGTTGGTACTGGTATTCTGTCTCTTCTTGTTTGGTCTGGTTTAGCTTGTTTGTCTAAGAATGGATTTTTCTAGGATTTTTTGACGGTTTCTTTTCATGCGGTGGCAGTGTATAAATACTGGATAGGCCTACACCTCTTCGTACATCTCGAACTCTGAACTTCATTTGTGTGACGTTCTTTTATTATTCCTGGTGACTGCACAGGCAAATCATCTGTCACTGTGGAGCAGCATTTGTCCATGAGCAAGCCGGCCGGAGTGGCCGAGCAGTTCTAGGCGCTTCAGTCTGGAACCGCGCGACCGCTACGGTCGCAGGTTTGAATTCTGACTCGGGCATGCATGTGTGTGATGTCCTTAGGTTAGTTAGGTTTAAGTAGTTCTACGTTCTAGCGGACTGATGACCTCAGATGTTCAGTCCCATTGTGCTCAAAGCCTGTCCGCGGGCTCCTGTAAATTCCTTTGTCTTCTAGAGTTGAAAATCCGACTGTTTCAGTGATTTATGATGGAGCAAAATCTTCTGCTGCGTAGACATCTGGATAGATCGGGAATATTCCCGTTCACTCGAAGGACCTCTCAGTTGTTTCGATTGCGGTTACTCTAAAACATGCAGGTCGAAACGAAGCACTCACATCTGTCTGCGTAATTGGTCTTGAAGGATTATTAACCGTTATAAACGAAGAAGGCAAGCGAAAAATAAATATCTCTAGGTCATACGTGGTTGAACAATTTTCGTGAATGAATAAACTGAAGTCCCTTTCAGATATATTACAGCTTTAAAAGAATTAACAGATACAAAGCAACAAAAACGACAAGAGACAACAACGTCAAGAGACAAAATTCTTCAAAGATATGGCTTATACAGTGCTAGTACAGAGATTACATAAAAACATCCACTATCCCCTGTTTTTTAACTAACATTATTCTTATTACTCTTAATATGAATGGTTGTGCCTTTTGTTACACAAACGCCTCAAGTTGGAATAACATAAAAAATATTTATCTATCTTACGTAATTTTACTTGTTGTGTTAGGCAGGCATGTAAGGTCGGTTATACTAACATTTTTCACACATCGCACATCGTCCACGATTGGTTTTGTCACCACAGGATGAACTGTCGCATCTCCGCTGGTCACAGTAGTCACCAGATCTCATCATTATTGGGTCTTTGTGGTGTACTTCGGAGAAAATCATCACCGTTTCATGAAGTTGCCGCTGTTTTGCATGAAGAATGATATAAGAGTGCCGTGACAACTATGTTGGACATCTATTTATCTTTTCTGAGATGACTGGAAGCTCTTTCGACGTTAACCGTTTTTCCTGCAAGGCAGTAGGCATGGTACTGCGTTGTACTTTGGTGTTTCCATATTTATGGCCACGGATTTCCCGCAGCGGTGACACCGGTTCTCGTCCGATCCCCGAAGTTAAGCATTATCGGTTTGGCTAGGCCTTGAGATGGATGATCATTCGGGTCTGCCGAGCGCTGTTGGCAAGCAGGGTTCACTCAGCCCTTATGCGTCACTTGAGGCTGTGTACGATAATTCTGACGGTATTGTACCACAGAACAAGAAGGATATTGGCCTTATGAAGAACGAGGACAATAGATTGCTGTTTGTGAAGTCTGTAGGTCTGCAATCAAAAATGTATGCGTATGCATTGGAAGGAGCCACCAGAGGCGAGCTAAAGGTACGCGTTGTATGGCATCGAGCGCCCTCTCTATCCAAGACTATTTGCGCTGCCTGTACAGTGGAGATGGCAGTGTAGACGCCGCATATGGTACGGCAAAATAGTATTCGATCGAGAGAACGCAACGTGTACACAGAGCTGCAGTGTAAAATCCGCCTGTGGCCTCATGACGACAAAAGAGTCATTTGTGATGACGGGACTGAAAATCTTCCGTACTCACACCACTCATTTGTAGCGAGAGAAGGGGTGGGGGACTCTGAGTGTGTGTGTGTGTGTGAGAGAGAGAGAGACGGAGAGAGAGAATCTGCACGTAGTAGTATGACCCTTTTATCATAGTGTAAGTACTTGTGTGTGTGTGTGTGTGTGTGTGTGTGTGTGTGTGTGTATGTGTGTGTGTGTGACGCACTCCATGTGTGTGGAAATAAGGTAAAAAAGCATAAACAAAGAATATATCCACAAAAAATCCATAAACGGAAAAGAGATATTTGTACACTTATTTACTCATGTGTAACGTACATGCAGCCTGTAAATATATATCTACGCGACATGTGTGTGTTGTAAATGAAATAGTTTTTAAGTTTTTCACCTGCCGCTAGCCATCCAAGTCCGATTAGTTTTTAAGTATATACAGCCCTTCTGAATTATTATTATTATTGTAAAAACCTTTGCTGTGAGGGGTGTTGAAATTAGGTTCGAAGTGTGCACAGTCCATCAGAATTGATGTAACAGCTGCGCTACGGGGAATATGGAATTTAGTTGTAATACAGTATCTCCGCATTACTTTTTAGTAAAATTTATAAAAAATTGTAAACATTCTCATCAAGTGCTACTGGAAAAAAATTTAAAACATTTTCTCGACCAGTGTCATTGTTGTAGCGTGTAAGTTGAAAGTATCTCTGCTTTGAAATAGTAGAGCCCAATTGTATCTCAAGAATTACATTGTATCTCAAGAACTATATTGTACCTCAAGAACTGTATTGCACCTCAAGAATTGAACTGTACCTCAAAATCTGAAGTGTAACCTCAAGAATTGAATTATTTTTGTATAAAATGTATAAACTAAAAAGAATCGTTGTTGTTGTTATTTACAAAGAACCTATCCGCTGTTTAATTATGTATATATAAAGGCTGCGTAGGTCACAAGTGACATTTGTTTTTCTGAAGATGGTTGCTATTAAGGTGGTGAAGTTTAAGAGCAAGAATAACAAAATATATAGAATGGTTGCATGGAATTACGCCTGTCGTGCACCACAAAAATGGGGTTATGTAAGCAGGAGGCACGTGACCGTGTCCGCTTCCAAAGCCATACAGCTAAAATGTCTAAAATTATATCTAGGGAAACCACGGAAATTGTATCTGGACGAAACTGGATACTGTCAAAGTGGGAACCGGGTGAAGATAAATCAAACATATACACTCCTGGAAATTGAAATAAGAACACCGTGAATTCATTGTCCCAGGAAGGGGAAACTTTATTGACACATTCCTGGGGTCAGATACATCACATGATCACACTGACAGAACCACAGGCACATAGACACAGGCAACAGAGCATGCACAATGTCGGCACTAGTACAGAGTATATCCACCTTTCGCAGCAATGCAGGCTGCTATTCTCCCATGGAGACGATCGTAGAGATGCTGGATGTAGTCCTGTGGAACGGCTTGCCATGCCATTTCCACCTGGCGCCTCAGTTGGACCAGCGTTCGTGCTGGACGTGCAGACCGCGTGAAACGACGCTTCATCCAGTCCCAAACATGCTCAATGGGGGACAGATCCGGAGATCTTGCTGGCCAGGGTAGTTGACTTACACCTTCTAGAGCACGTTGGGTGGCACGGGATACATGCGGACGTGCATTGTCCTGTTGGAACAGCAAGTTCCCTTGCCGGTCTAGGAATGGTAGAACGATGGGTTCGATGACGGTTTGGATGTACCGTGCACTATTCAGTGTCCCCTCGACGATCACCAGTGGTGTACGGCCAGTGTAGGAGATCGCTCCCCACACCATGATGCCGGGTGTTGGCCCTGTGTGCCTCGGTCGTATGCAGTCCTGATTGTGGCGCTCACCTGCACGACGCCAAACACGCATACGACCATCATTGGCACCAAGGCAGAAGCGACTCTCATCGCTGAAGACGACACGTCTCCATTCGTCCCTCCATTCACGCCTGTCGCGACACCACTGGAGGCGGGCTGCACGATGTTGGGGCGTGAGCGGAAGACGGCCTAACGGTGTGCGGGACCGTAGCCCAGCTTCATGGAGACGGTTGCGAATGGTCCTCGCCGATACCCCAGGAGCAACAGTGTCCCTAATTTGCTGGGAAGTGGCGGTGCGGTCCCCTACGGCACTGCGTGGGATCCTACGGTCTTGGCGTGCATCCGTGCGTCGCTGCGGTCCGGTCCCAGGTCGACGGGCACGTGCACCTTCCGCCGACCACTGGCGACAACATCAATGTACTGTGGAGACCTCACGCCCCACGTGTTGAGCAATTCGGCGGTACGTCCACGCGGCCTCCCGCATGCCCACTATACGCCCTCGCTCAAACTCCGTCAGCTGCACATACGGTTCACGTCCACGCTGTCGTGGCATGCTACCAGTGTTAAAGACTGCGATGGAGCTCCGTATGCCACGGCAAACTGGCTGACACTGACGGCGGCGGTGCACAAATGCTGCGCAGCTAGCGCCATTCGACGGCCAACACCGCGGTTCCTGGTGTGTCCGCTGTGCAGTGCGTGTGATCATTGCTTGTACAGCCCTCTCGCAGTGTCCGGAGCAAGTATGGTGGGTCTGACACACCGGTGTCAATGTGTTCTTTTTTCCATTTCCAGGAGCGTATTATGAGGTAGAAATTCATTTATATCTCAAAGCCATTTTACACTTTCATAAACAGTCACAGCACACAATTTTTACACATTTTCTTCTCGAGTCGATGGAGAGCAGGACACCCATAGAAATCTAGGGTTTGAATAGCGCTAAACTAAAAGATTCGACGCTTCGATCAGATCTTCTCCTTCCCCTTCAAGTAGTTAATGCTCGAATAATCGAAGCGAGGTCACCACATCTTTTAAGGCATCACAGGACCGTCCCAGTTAACTCCATGGTAGAAATGTGTCAACCACTTTGCACTCTTCCGTGTTTTAGCGCACATCACTTTCTTTAACGACCTCGGTTATGCAGTGTTTGCTAAGAACGTCTCTATTATTCCAGCACTTTCTGTGTATGCCATGTCTTTAAATATGACCTGCCTACGCTCATCATCATAGAAACCACGAAGTAAAGAAATAGGTCATTAAAAAGTAGTGACATTTTCTTGGTTACGGAATAGACATTACTATTGTTGACTTTTTCAGCTATACACCAAATACAACACATCTTAACTGATGGTGGTCCATCAGTGTGGGCATCAAGCATTCGGGCTTAAAGCTGGGCTCGTTCCTTTTGAACACGTTAGCTAGCAAATAAATTATATATCACATAGTAGTGGTACATGTTGCATAGAGAACATGTAGCAATCAAAAGCGGTCACGTGACAAAGACTCTTAATCAATTTCATATAAATATCCGAGAGTGTACTACACACCTTTCTTGATTTCATCCACTCAAACACGTTGTAAGCAGTAACATTCTCTTTTCCCAGCAAATCCGTGAACTTCAAGGTTAACTGTCGTATATATTGAGGAAGTAATAGCTGCAGATTACTTCTTTCTTAATGTGTGGCTACAGCTCTGTTCTTGTACAAGCAGTGTAGCGATAACTAAAGCTTGACCATACATTGCACAATACATTCACTACCGCTGTTCATATTCACTACCAGAATTAAGGCATTATGTTATTCATGGACATCCTGCAAACACTTGAAATTTAATATTGGAATGACGATGAATTCATAGTGACTATTCAGTCATATACATCTGTTGCGCTGGAAGGGACGAGCTGAAGCCTACTGTACGCCAGGAATAAAGCATTCTTTGCATTTAAGCCTATAGGTTTTTTTTACATAATATGGTATTCCCTTCTAAAAATTCAGCTTCTGCACACACGGTATAGGATCTAAAGAAGTCTGAATCATTAAGTCGCCGTTTCTCGCACATGTTACACACATAATCTTTGTATGACGCTCGTAACAATCTCAATTTTGACAGCTGCACCAATAGATCCATCTCGCGGTGCTCCTCTTCCTGCTCCATAGTACTAAACAGGTACGTCGCTTAGCAATATGAACTTATAACTATGCCTAGACTAGAACAGTGTTGCTGTTACTCCACCCGTTCACCTGGCCGCTGAAGATTAACTCTGAATGGCCGTACCCTGGTATTACAAAATGCACACGCAATAGCTTCTTGGTCAGGGGAGACGATTCTGTGTGTTGGCTGTATTTACAGGTATCAAAAATTATGAAGAGGTTTCGTGGAAGTGATGAAATCGATAAAATATAAAAAGGCGCTAGGGATTTTTTTAAAATGTAATAACATCCGTTATTCGTCGAGAAACATGTGATGGCGGGAGACTTTTCTCCAGTGGGAAACGACAACTAGCTGACGCGACTGTGGACATATCATAAATTTTCTAGTGACCTATAACTGATACTCAGAAATGTTATGCTGCTGCTTGAACGTAGAGGTACGTGGCTTATGTTCCGACGTTTCACTAGATGTTTGTGGGAAGTAATTAGGTTACTTTTCACGTAACAATAAAATAAAATTTAAAAACTAGTTATGTGTAGTCGTAAGGGAAGGATAGATTTGACGCGGTGGATTGCAATTTTAACAGACTGAGGGGTATATCCGAACGTAAGGGTTGAGAGATTCACTTTGTAAACAGCTGCACAATATAGCAATGCTAAGGCTCAAATGGATCTGCTATAGTGTACAAACAGGATAGGCAATACGGCTGTAAGAAAAGGTCCCCTCATCGGCTGTCCTAAGCGTATTCTTGCGATTTCCTGGTTGCACTATTGACTCCGACGTAGATTACAGTACACCAACGCGTATCAGGGATATCTTTCCAAATCTTTCGTACGTGGGTGCAAAATGGGTCAAATGGCTCTGAGCACTATGGGACTTAACTTCTGTGGTCATCAGTCCCCTAGAACTTGGAACTACTTAAACCTATCTAATCTAAGGACATCACACACATCCATGCCCGAGGCAGGATTCGAACCTGCGACCGTAGCAATCGCGCGGTTCCGGACTGAGCGCCTTAACCGCGAGACCACCGCGGCCGGCTACGTGGGTGCGTTGAAGATTTATCACATAGTGCCGGACGCCTGTACTTCTACAACACTTGTTTTAGAGAGTCTTCGCAGGATGGTGAACCTGCCTGAAGGGCTGACTGGAAAACTTAAACCTCAAATAATTTGCTGCAAGTGAAAATAGTGTGGGCATATCGTAATTTTTTCGGATGCTGTACACATATAGAGGATAACTGCACTGCTTGTGTGAAATGTGTGTATATTGCAGTTTATAGTTACTGTGTCTTATGTTCCGGCATGTCCACAGAGAATCACTGTGTGTTCTGTCATTAGGGGGGAAGGTTATAGATCAGAGCATCGCTAGCCACATGGGTATGATGGAGATATTACGTGGAAAATTATGTGCGTTATAGATATTGAAATTCCAAGATGAGATTCGTTCCAGAATCACCGCCGTCAAGAGGAGACATTTCCAGTATATCTGTCGGTGTCAGAATGCAGCAGCATTCGTAAATTTTACTTGTAGTTACACTGATTAATATGTGCTTCATTCCCAATATTCTTGTGAGTCTGGAGATGGCCGTAGAAAGTTTAGCAGCTAGCAAGCAGGTCAGGGACGGAAACTGCATCTCAGCGGATGCCTTTCTTCTGAGAGAACTTCCAGCTTATGAAGATTTGGCTGGCGGCTCCCTTGGACGGGTGAATACTGAATTAATACCCAGCTTGCATTGAACAGCTTGTGACGAGTGTACACCAGTGTGCGATTTGCAGGGGGGGATGGGGGGGATGGGGGGGATTTCCCCCCCCCCCCCTCTTCATCAGACCATCCCCTCCTCTGACTTTAGATTATGCATCCCAAACTAGGATGTTTATTTCCCACGCACTGGAGTAAAACTTTATATACAATTTAAATTTGTGGAGCCGGACACTGAAAGTTTTTAATACAGTTTTATTATTAATACGTTTGCTTATTAGTTTTGAAATAGTGCTATGTAGAAGTTAAGCATTTCAAAACATTTAGAACTAAATCATCACTCTCATTTTGTCATTGTTGCTTTCGGCTAAGGTGCGTCACCCGTTTACTTGCGAGCTTGCGAGGGAAGTAGTGTGGCAGTCATACCGCAGCAGTCGTACCGCAGAGTTGGGTGATCTGGGGGCTGAAAGTCCCACCCCGGGCCCTGACACAGGGTGGTGACCGGCCCGGTACCTGTGCGAACATTCACCGTTAGGCCACCTTTTGGCAACAGTATGGCGCGGACTAACGCGCCTGGGACGAAAGCACACGTTACTAAATAACGCACCATCGTCTGCTTCTAGTTCCTAGGATACTATTTCGTGGACCTTCTTTAAATACTCTTCTCTTCCAGCATCGTTTTCTTTTTCTTTGGTTTTCATTTCCGTTGTTAGCTGCAGGTGCAATTACCAAGTAGGCCGTCGCTGCGATACTTTATCATCCTTTATACTGTAAGACCGACACACGTGTGGCACAAATTCTGTTGCTTTGGTATAAATTAACCTGCCGCATGCAACATACGCCGCAAGATATTGCCTGTTGTAGCATGCTACAAGACGACGCACGCCACATTTCCGTAGCATGCCACAATGTTGCAAGACGTCGCCCCAGCGTAAACGAGGCTTTAGTGCCAGATCTGTATTGTATGGTGGATGTGATGTGTTTCGTACGAAACTAAAACCTGCAATCAGATCCAAACGTCGTGGAAAACTGTGAAGATGTGTCATCCTGCAGCAAGATAACGCTCACCCACATTCTGCCAAACGGACATCCGTCTCAATAAAGGAGTTGAGATTCGAGGTGCTGGAGCATCCACCATACAGTATAGACCTGGCTGCAAGTGATTTTCACATGTTTGGACCCTTAACGCAAGCACTACAAAGAAGAAGATTTGAAAGTGATGAAGACGTCATTGCTGCGGTGCAAAATTGGTTACAGATGCAACCGAAAGACGTATTTTCTGATGAAATAAAAGAAACTCGTAAAACGTCGGGAAAACTGCATTGAAATCTAGGGAGGTTACGTAGAAAAATAACGCATGTTTCAGTTTTCTATCATCAGAATAAGTGCAGCTTTTCACAAATGTGCCTTCACTTTTTGAATTCCCGTCGTATACCTGGATATAGATGATTTTGTAAATAAGCTTTACCTATAATTTACTTTTAAAGATATAACAAGGGATGGCTTTTCTGACAGTGCATACGCGTGAATAGTGAGTTTCGGCATTAACATCTGTTTATAAATAACTGTTTAACCATGGGTAACGCCACGGTCCAAGCTAATAACATATGTAATTATACTAACCC
The DNA here is from genome assembly GCF_023864345.2 of Schistocerca serialis cubense. Taxonomy (NCBI): domain Eukaryota; kingdom Metazoa; phylum Arthropoda; class Insecta; order Orthoptera; family Acrididae; genus Schistocerca; species Schistocerca serialis. Next base: position 65,648,470 of record NC_064644.1, on the reverse strand, counting down.
TCTAAGACTTCCCCCCCACTGGTAAAAGCACAAATCGCACACTGGTGTACACTATGTGAAAATATGAGAAGATTTAGTACGACGAGTGTTTGCTATGGGTGTATTGATAACATTCAAACGCATACCACTCCGGACGTCTATGGCCAGCGTGCTTCTCTCTGGCTGACACGCGCTTCCGCAACTGTGGTTTATGGGTTGCGTTTACGGCGGCGGTTTCCTCTGTTGGCCCTGCATTGCGACACGGTGCGTGTGGGCATCCGGAAGTTGAGTAGATGGGTTGTGTGAGAGCTCTCCACGATCTCAGTTGTCTAGCCGTGAACGGTTCGTGTTCCTCATTACATCGCGGCGGTATTAGTTGTTGTTACTATCCTATCAAGCGGTAGACCCATTTCCTATCTTCGTCCTGGTGTACCTCAGAGAACCAGTCATTTTCAGAATTCTATAGCGCTTTAGAAAGGAAAACACACATAGCACAAAATTTGAAATTCCAACTATCATTTCATACATCACCGCTACCAATCATGACTCAAACGATAATGGGTTTGGGTTATTCAACGAAATTTCTCGTCAAAAAAGTAACACTGTTGTTTGTGCATGCAAACTACTGTGCAGTGTGGATCTTTTTTTTATTTCGAGTAGTCTGAAACTGTGTGAAAGAAATTGTTTGAACGCTACATTAATGAATTAATTAATACTTCCCGTGGGACGTCTTCCGAAGCAACATTTGTGTCATCTTCAAGATACAATGCTGCTCTCCATATTTAATAACTTCTGAAGCAGTCCGTGAAATGCGGGACAAGAAAAGTGCAACGGATGGTTGCCATATTAGAGGCCTCGGCAGAATGGAATAACTCATGCTAGTTCCTACATCATACGCAAAGCAAATTGCAGCTCGCTCTCTCTCTCCTTGTATGTAATGATCTTTTTATTAAAAGTGGTTTCGACTCAGCCAGCTGTTAGTTTTGTGACTGTTGTAACTGGGTAGCGGGGTTGAAATGACAGAAAGCGCGGTGGGACCCGCGGAGACGCACGCGAACAACAACACAGCGGGACAGGACGGACACGACCAACGAAGGACAGAACGAACAAGAAGAAGATCGAAACAACAGAGTCACAAGGAAATCTAACAACCATGTCCACTCGTACACAGAACAAGAAAGTAAGTAAGCTGTCTAACGCGAGGTGATGTGCCCAGAGACGTACGCAAGATTAGACTGGCTGGCTGAGCTTTTCTTTTTTCTTTATTGTTATTTTCAAACCCGTACAAACAGGCAGGCTGTCAGCAGCATGTTACGCCACTCTTCAGCCATAGATAAATAAACAACAGAAAGAATACACAGATGTGACATAATGATGGGTAATAAAACAGTAGACACATAAAGACAAACACGGAACCGTTCACACTCAACGATAATCCACACTACAAACTGTTGTCACGACGCACTAACACTGAAGAGGGCGATGGCACAGGTGAACGATGGAGTGTGACGGTGAACACTAAAACCGACAGCACACACGAGACACTGATGGCGATGATCTCCGTCGCACGAATGTCCACTTAGTGTGTGCGAGTCCGAGGACCTGACAAGAGGTGAAGAAGGGTGAGGCGGGGGAGAGGGGAGAACAAAGATGCCAATGGCTGAGGATATGGGGGGAGGAGGAGAGGGACAGGGGAGGGGAAGTCCGGGGGAGGAGTGGGGAGAAATGGAGGAGGGAGGGAAGAGGGAGAGAAGGGGGGGAGGGTGCCCAAAGGAGCAAAGACAGGAAGAGGGAGGGAGGATCAAAGTTGGTAGGAGGGGTAGATGGAGGGGAGGAGGGCATCATCAGGGAGAGGGAGCTGGCGGAAGCCACCTTGGGAGAGGGTAAGGAGGGTGGAGAGATGGAACCGGGTGGGATGTGGGAATACAGGTGCGGCAGCGGGCGGGGGCGGGAGAGGATGGGCGAAACAAGTGGGTGAGGAGGATCGAGTATGCTTCACTTTAAGTTTGTACTTACTGCAACACAACCAGTATTCTTTCAAGGAAAAGGTGGAGGTGGGGGAACGGAGATCGTACAAGATCCGCATGGGGGAGGGGAGACGGGTGCGATAGGCGAAGCAGAAAGCATGGCTTTCAAGGATTTGAAGGGATTTATAAAAGGTAGTGGGGGCGGAGATTCAGGCCGGATGGGTGTAACAAAGGATAGGGCGGATGAGGGATCCATAGGTGTGGAGCATGGTGGAGCAGTCCAGACCCCACATACGGCAGGAAATGAGCTTGAGGAGACGGAGTCGGGAGCGTGCCTTGGCTTGGACAGTCCGGAGATGCTGGGTCCAGGAGAGTCGGCAATTGAGGGTGACGCCAAGGTACTAAAGGGTGGGGGTGAGGGCGATAGGACGGCCATAGATGGTGAGATAGAAATCGAGGAGGCGGAGGGAAGGGGTGGTTTTGCCTACAATGATTGCCTGGGTTTTGGAGGGATTGACCTTGAGCAACCACTGGTTGCACCAAGCGGTGAACCGGTCAAGATGGGATTGGAGAAGGTGTTGGGACCGCTGCAGGGTGGGGGCAAGGGCAAGGAAGGCGGTGTTATCGGCAAACGGGGTCTGACGGCGGCGGCATGTCCGCCGTATAGAAAAGGTACAGAAGGGGAGAGAGGACGGAGCCTTGGGGTACACCGGCGGAGGAAAAAAAGGTGTAGGAATCCGTGTTATGGATGGTGACGTAGGAAGGACGGTGGGAGAGGCAGGAGACGATCAGACGGACGTAGTTAATGGGGAGGGCGAAGGTTTGGAGCTTGAAGAGGAGACCGGTATGCCATATGCGGTCATAAGCACGTTCGATGTCCAGGGAGAGGAAGATTGCGGTGCGACAGGAATTAAACTGTTCGGAAAGGAGATTAGTGAGGTGAAGGAGAAGGTCGTCGGAGGAGAAGGACTGCTGGCTGAGCGAGAGGCAGGCGCTTAAGTACTCTATCGGGGGCGACGCTATTGGCAGCTGGAACCACGTGTTCCACTGTGGCGCCCTCACACATAAAGCAGGCCAGGGGACGCGCGCCGCCACAGATTACGGCGCGATGGTGCAGAGACCCCTAGGGGTATTCGACGTCCATGACATCTGGCGGGGATTCAAATTCCGCGGCGCGCGGTTTCGACTCAGCCAGCTACTAGTTTTGTGACTGTTGTAAATTACAGCTCTCTCTCTCTCTCTCTCTCTCTTTATATGTAATGATCTTTCGTTTAAAAGTGGTTTCGAGCCAGCCAGCGATTTTTTTGTGTGAGATAGCTACCGCTTCCGCCTTATGTATCCTACATCAGCATCACATGAACTGAAATAAATTATTTACTATCTTCAGCAGTATTTCTGGATCGATGCTCAGTCAAGCGTTGTCCGTGGAAGAAGTTCTCGCTTGCATCGGTATTCTGCAGAGGTTTTGTTTGCCTTTGAATCCGACCATGACCGACGGCAAGTTCAGGGCTGCCATTGGCCTACGACAGGAGAGCATGTTTTTCGACATGAATTTCTCTTGCGTCAAATACGAAAGGGATGCCACCACCTGATACTTTTGTTTTGGGGACTGGCACGACGTCCAGTCTGTCATTTGCGGGGCCCGAGCAGAGTCTTACGTGTGGCGCTGACGCTTCTCAGGCGCTCGCTGTTGCACCCCAACTCCTGGCAACCTACATGGGTGGCATTCTGTGTGGGCCAGAGGATGGTGCATGCTTCGCGATCAAAAGATTTTTAATATTCTATTTACGTGTGAGGAATTTTTCACTACCGTATTACTTGCACGATTGGGATAAAAAGAAAAGCGATCGATTTCATTACTTCTTTAGGGGACCTGCGTCTTTCGAAACTCTAGAGAATGATGATCAAGAGAGATTCAACCCTTGCAAACTGAATTTTTTATAAATGAGCACTATACTCTCTGCTTTGTAATTGAATTTCCTGTCCTGAGTTCCTTCCTTTCCACCACAGAGCCACCAATTTTCAGGTAGGGGAGTAAGAGGGTTTCATTAATTGATCAGTTTAATTAAGATGTCAATAACATTGATAGAGTGAGATGGCGTTATTCGAATAGCTCAGGTCTGAATGTGTACCTGTATCAATGTGGGGGAGGGTTGAAAGTTTTCTGGGGGGTTGGGTGGAGGAGAGGGAGGGGGAGCGAACAATATGTTAAGGACCTGGCGATCAAAGGGGAGTATTATCCCCAGAGTGGTCATAATCCACTTAGCAGAACGATAGGTTAAGGGCTTGTCAGTCAAATGAGAACAACAGGTTTGCCCCTAAATGTATGCTTGCCCTTGATGTGGGCAACCAGTGTGGTCCTCTCTTCGCCCTTCTACTACTGCAATTGACTCCTACACCTGCAACTCTGCCACTATTTGATGTCTGTACGAGGACAGCCTCAAAACGGATAGTTCTTATGGCCTGAAGACAGCATGTGATGAAAAATTAAATTACTGAATGTTTCTTTTATTTTCTCCATAGCACCGAGACAATGATCAGATTTGGACTGGCTCATACAAGTTACTGACGAAAAAACCATCCACCTTAACCCGCTGCATACATTCGTCTAGTCTCTTCTCTGGTAAGTATCTCCTGATACAAGCTCGCGGCGGCCCTTTTATTACAGTCCAGGCCGAATGACACTGTGCAGCGGTTACCGGCAGTTCCGGAGTTCCAGGTAGCTGCTATCTGCTTGCGCTAAATCAATTGTGCGCGAAGCTACGGAGGATCTGTCTCATCGCTACAGGCTGGACCCGTGGAAAGTTAATTAAACCAGATAGCGACCCGGCCGCCATCTGCATTGAATGTCGCGCCACGTCCCCACAGCCAGACGTTCTTTGTGCATCACATACAGCATATACTTCAGCTGAGGGCTTGCATGTTCACTCTGAAAAGCGAAACTACGGTGGCTCGGCAAACATCTGGCACGTGTAGAAGGTGTATTGCGACGTTTCTGCAAACTTTTCTTGGGCGTCTGTTGGTAGCAGATGCCTCACAGCAAGGGGATAAGCACTAAGAAATAAAACACCATGTTCCTTAAAAGTGGCATAACGTTTGTTAAATATAATTTCACCTTGGTAAATCCCATGAAATGCAGTTTCAAAATGACATATCTTGTTGTTGTTGTTGTGGTCTTCAGTCCTGAGACTGGTTTGATGCAGCTCTCCATGCTACTCTATCCTGTGCAAGCTTTTTCATCTCCCAGTACCTACTGCAACCTACATCCTTCTGAATCTGCTTAGTGTATTCATCTCTTGGTCTCCCTCTACGATTTTTACCCTCCACGCTGCCCTCCAATACTAAATTGGTGATCCCTTGATGCCTCAGAACATGTCCTACCAACCGATCCCTTCTTCTGGTCAAGTTGTGCCACAAACTTCTCTTCTCCCCAATCCTATTCAACACCTCCTCATTAGTTATGTGATCTACCCATCTAATCTTCAGCATTCTTCTGTAGCACCACATTTCGGAAGCTTCTATTCTCTTCTTGTCTAAACTATTTACCGTCCATGTTTCACTTCCATACATGGCTACACTCCATACGAATACTTTCAGAAATGACTTCCTGACACTTAAATCAATACTGGATGTTAACAAATTTCTCTTCTTCAGAAACGCTTTCCTTGCCATTGCCAGCCTACATTTTATATCCTCTCTACTTCGACCGTCATCAGTTATTTTGCTCCCCAAATAGCAAAACTCCTTTACTACTTTAAGTGCCTCATTTCCTAATCTAATTCCCTCAGCATCACCCGACTTAATTAGACTACATTCCATTATCCTTGTTTTGCTTTTGTTGATGTTCATCTTATATCCTCCTTTCAAGACACTGTCCATTCCATTCAACTGCTCTTCCAAGTCCTTTGCTGTCTCTGACAGAATTACAATGTCATCGGCGAACCTCAAAGTTTTTATTTCTTCTCCATGAATTTTAATACCTACTCCGAATTTTTCTTTTGTTTCCTTTACTGCTTGCTCAATATACAGATTGAACAACATCGGGGAGAGGCTACAACCCTGTCTTACGCCCTTCCCAACCACTGCTTCCCTTTCATGTCTCTCGACTCTTATAACTGCCATCTGGTTTCTGTACAAATTGTAAATAGCCTTTCGCTCCCTGTATTTTACCCCTGCCACCGTTAGAATTTGAAAGAGAGTATTCCAGTCAACATTGTCAAAAGCTTTCTCTAAGTCTACAAATGCTAGAAACGTAGGTTTGCCTTTCCTTAATCTTTCTTCTAAGATAAGTCGTAAGGTGAGTATTGCCTCACGTGTTCCAGTGTTTCTACGGAATCCAAACTGATCTTCCCCGAGGTTGGCTTCTACTAGTTTTTCCATTCGTCTGTAAAGAATTCGTGTTAGTATTTTGCAGCTGTGACTTATTATGAATCAGTAAAACTACGAGGGGTCAGAAGGAAAGGGACGTAAGTGCACTTCGCTGTAGTTTTGACAAAAACGGAGGTACAGTTCGCAATGTTTGAGATATGTCTCCAGATAGCAAAACGGAGTTTCACATTTTTTTGCCTATGTTACACGTAAAAATACCTTGCTGCACTAAACACATTTTCCGTTTGCATGTTGAAAAAAATGTTCAAATGTGTGTGAAATCTGATGGGACTTAACTGCTAAGGTCATCAGTCCCTAACCTTACACACTACTTAACCTAAATTATCCTAAGGACAAACGCACACACCCATGCCCGAGGGAGGACTCGAACCGGCTGCACAGTCAATGACTGCAACGCCAAGACCACTCGGCTAATCCCACGCCTCTGCATGTTGCAATAATAGATTAACACAAAAAAATTTATGTCAGATTTCGTAAAATTGTATATGGAATACTGCTTCCAGAATATTGGGAACTAAGAAGAATGTACACTACTGGCCATTACAGATGCTACACCAAGAAGAAATGCAGATGATACACGGGTATTTATTGGACAAATACATTATGCTAGAACTGACATGTCATTACATTTTCACCGACCGCGTGGCCGTGCGGTTATAGGCGCTACAGTCTGGAGCCGAGCGACCGCTACGGCCGGAGGTTCGAATCCTCCCTCGGGCATGGATGTGTGTGATTTCCTTAGGTTAGTTAGGTTTAATTATTTCTAAGTTTTTAAGGGACTGATGACCTCAGATGTTGAGTCCCATAGTGCTCAGAGCCATTTGAACCATTTTTGATTACATTTTCACGAATTTGGGTGCATAGATCCTGAGAAATCAGTACCCAGAACAACCACCTCTGGCCGTAATAACGGCCTTGAAACGCCTGGGAATCGAGTCAAACAGAGCTTGGATGGCGTGTACAGGTACAGTTGCCCATGCAGCTTCAACACGATACCAAAGTTCATCAAGAATAGTGACTGCCGTATTTTGACGAGCCTGTTGCTCGGCCGCCATTGATCAGGCGTTTTCAATCGGTGAGAGATCAGGAGAATGTGTTGGCCAGGGCAGCAGTCGAACATTTTCTGCATCCAGAGAGACCCATGCAGAACCTGCAACATGTATTCCTGCATTATCCTGCTGAAATGTAGAGTTTCGCAGGGATCGAATGAAGGGTAGAGCCACGGGTCGTAACACATCTGAAATGTAACGTCCATTGTTCAAAGTGCCATCAATGCGAACAAGAGTTGACAGAGACGTGTAACCAATGGCACCCCATACCATCACGCCTGGTGATACGCCAGTATGGCGATGACGAATACACGCTTCCAACGTGCGTTCACCGCGATGTCACAAAACTCGGATGCGACCATCATGATACTGTACACAGAACCTGGATTCATGCGAAAAAATGACGTTTTGCTACTCATGCACCCAGGTTCGTCGTTGAGTACACCATCGCAGGCTTTCCTGTCTGCGATGCAGCGTCACGGGTACCGCAGCCATGGTCTCTGAGCTGTTAGTCCATGCTGCTGCAAACGTCGTCGAACTGTTCGTACAGATGGTTGTTGTCTTGCAAACGTCCCCATCTGTTGACTCAGGGATCGAGACGTGGCGTCACGATCCGTTTCAGCCATGCGGATAAGATGCCTGTCATCTCGACTGCTAGTGATACGAGGCCGTTGGGATCCATCACGGCGTTCCGTATTACCATCCTGAGCCCACCGATTCCATTTTCTGCTAACAGTCATTGGATCTCGACCATCGCAGGCAGCAATGTCGCGATACGATAATCCGCAACAGTGATAGACTACAATCCGACCTTTATCAATGTCGGAAACGTGGTTGCATGCATTTTTCCTCCTTACACGAGGCATAACTACAACGCTTCAGTAGGCAACGCCGGTCAAGTGCTGTTTGTGTAGAGATATCGGTTGGAAACATTCCTCATGTAAGCACGTTGTAGGTGTCGCCAGGGGCGCTAGCCTTGTGTGAATGCTTTGAAATGCTAATCATTTGCATATCACACCTTCTTCTTCCTGTTGGTTAAATTTCACGTCTGTAACACGCCATCTTCGTTTTGTAACAATTTTAATGGTCTGTAGTGTAGTTAATATTTACTATATAGTGCTTTATTGTTGGTTGTTATCAAAATATTTATCATAGAATTGCTATTTAGAGCTGTAATACAACATCTGCATAATTGCACATGAACTTTATGCCTTTTGTGGCTTACAACCATGAAGCAAAATAAGAAATAGCATTGTTCAACGCATTATCGCATTACTGAAATTATTTCTCACCCCCTGGGTAAGCTTTCTCTTGTCGTAGATCATAAAAATGTTATTTACATAATATAAGATTTCTGTAGCGCCTCCATTTTTTTCCCTCAGTAACCCACCCAAAAATGTTAACACAAGCTTTAATAAAAAAAATTTATTCTAGCGTTACTGAGGACGAGGATCCGAGTAATATGATTCATCCACAAGCTTCACTTTAAGTTTGTACTTACTGCAACACAACCAGTTAAAACACCAACAATTACGTGTTGCAATTGATTAGGTAGGTCACAGTTATACTGACAACAATTTACACCAACAGATTAAGGCTTGCAAATTTAGAAATTTTAAATTCAACGAAAGTTAAGGAACAAACGGTTTTAGTGGAGAACCACTTGGTTCAGATTTGACTAGTATGCATTATAGCACTGAAACACTTTACGACGAGATAAATCGTAGAACACGGGGAACTAAGCAAATTCACGTGGTATAGGAAGCCGGATCAGTTAGTTTCATTTGAAAGTGATATTTCAGTGGGCTTACTTGGACACTAAATAAGACAGGATAAATCTATCACCCATTAAAAGTGGCATATACATTAAATCATGGAACAAGCACAATAAATTTAAAGATATAATAAATATATATTAACAGGCTTCTAACACAACTCTGTTTGACCCTGAACAATTCAGCAGATAAAAGGGGTTGCAAATTATTCTGAAAACGATCACTTTTGGATCACATTGGCCATGTAAAACCAACTTAATAAACTCGACCACAATAAGTTACTTTGTAGAGCTATATAAAACTATCATACGATCAAAGAAATCCTAATGGACCAGCGCTGGCCTAAAGTTAGCTTGAGGAATTAAACCCCTCCATATGTAATGAAAGTGTAAGAGTGAACTCCACAAGGTTGTAAACTCATTAATTGAAGCTTATAGGAAGAGACCCGCCAATAAATCCTTGCAGATTACGGGCATTCACACTTATAGAGTAATGGTAGAAAATACAAGATCATGTAGTCACTCAAAAAATGAGAGGACTGGAATGAAATGAATAAAATTACTATTAATTAACCTAAGTAATGAATTAAATATACCCATGTGAATGTTGCGAGTGCTGAGGCAGTTAACGGATCATGAAGATGACGCAACGTTGACTTGAGCAGAACCCCAAAGAAGAGAACATCGCATGTCAAAACCCAATTTCACGGGCACGACAAGTTTTACATAATTTAAAGTATAAAACTCTTATTTAACTAAGTAACTAAAAGCTCATAGAAAACTGGATACACAAGTTACACAAATGCAAATTTAAGTCACATTTATCTTGGTTGCCTGTCGTGCGTCGTGAGTGGTATGGTTCGTGCTCGTTATCGATTCAAACAACCCCAGGACTCAACTACACAACCACAAGACAGCAAGAATTCATTTCTAATACACTGGGCTGAATATTAACACTGAAATAAATCCAACAGCACACAGCGTCTGATATGAACAGTCAACAGCAGTCACGATTAATTACTTCGGCAAAATGGCCGGATAACTGAATCATCGTTTTAGCGGAATGTGAATGTCAACAACCCCCAAAAAACGGTGTCTGATAGATTTTACTTCGATTGATGCACACTCCGACGAATAGCTACCGGTACAGGGACACAGTCTTGCTTCCACACTGGCAACAGAGAGGAAACAGAACTGATAGAATTTCGATAACGTCTTGAACCAGACACCATTACTACATCCCGAAGCGAGTAACCTTATCGAGGCCACGTCCACACTCGGCATAGGGCGTCGACAACGGTTCTAGTACTTGCGACCCCTCCCCACTGCCGTCCTTCCCGTCACCCCCTTGCTGCACGTGCAACGAGGAACCGCTCCGTGCAGAGCACACAGCGTCCCCTTGGAATCGCTAGCAAACAAATATGGCGTGTGGCGGGAATTGAAATTAACGCTGCAAGCGACATTAAGAGGGAGAGGAATCGATCTGTGACGAACACACAGTTCAAGTACAACATTAAAGATCAGTATAACCCCAAATGAATTTAATGCAATTTGATAATGCAGCATTTAAAGCAGTGCTACAAAATAAGAAACAGCCTTTTCATAATCTGATAACAGAGAGTCTATCTCATTATCTGTTGTAAATTCTTCAAGTGGTCCATACATAGTTGTTCTTCTTCGTTGTCCTTCCTTATGCGAAAGCGAGCGGAAGAATACATGATGCGTAAGCGGGATGTATGGAAACTAGTCCACAGAATTTTTGTATTTAGAAATAAGAAGGTATTCGCGGGAGTTTGGTCTTTTCTGTGTGGTTTCGTTAGGCACAACAACACCTGTTTGGCGCCAACTTTTCTGTGACATCTTGGGACTAGTTTTTGTCCAGTAGTGAGTAGCATTGAGTGCTGTCTCACTTCTAAACCCGTGTCACAAACGATTCTAAGTGCCTTAGGCCGCTCCAGATGCACTTTTCTGGGAATATGAAAGTTTTCTGTGAAATGTCACTTGTATCACTTTGCTTCTGATTACCTCATACGTTATTTTACTTTGTTGTATTTTGATAGATGTACAATTTTTGTGGTGGCGGTAGAGCCGTTAGAACACGAAATGACTGAAAGAATGAGAATGAGTAGCATGGAAAGGCTAAAAACACTGCCATTGTAATGATTGGCTACATTTTAATAAGTGTTTTTTTTCAAACTTTACACTGTTCAATTGAAAAGCGTCTATAGTGGTGAGAAAATGAGCCTATTTAAGACAGCTTGATCTGTGCCACGGAGCTAAAAGTATTTGCCGCTGGAAAACTGATAAGCCAGCCGGAGTGGCCGAGTGGTTCTAGGCGCTTCAGTCTGGAACCGCGCGACCGCTACGGTTGCTGGGCATTGATGAGTGTGATGTCCTTAGGTTAGTTAGGTTTAAGTAGTTCTAAGTTCTAGGGGACTGATGACCTCAGATGTTAACTCCCATAGTCTCAGAGCCATTGAACCATTTGAGAACTGTCGGTGATAGAGAGCTGCACAAGCTTCAGTGACAGGGGTTACATTAGAGGCGTTATGCATCACGGGCATGTATAGTCTTGAAATTTCGGAAGTGTACATTCTAAGACGAGCAAGTACACATATATCTTCCTCGCATAAGTGTCCTGTGAAATTTAAAGAACTTAGAACTCATTCTGACGCCTATAGTCCGTTGTTCTCCACATACTCCGTTAGGGAATGGAACAGAAAAAAAAGAAAGGAAATAGCATTTTTACCAGAGGTCCCTACACCACACTTGAGGAATACAGATTAGACGCAGAAATAGGAGCACGTGGTAAAGCACGTGCCGGAATTACACACTCCATTCGAAATATTTCCAGTTGTTGTGCTTCATTTCAGGCTCACCTGAAGCTTTTGCGATTCTAGATATCGGCTGTAGATTCGTGAATGGAATAGGAATTATGGTATGGGGGTATTTTAAGTTGCTTTTCAGAGTATATTGGGACATGTAGGTTTCAGCTGGTTACTTTTACAAATGGTTCAAATGGCTCTAAGGGCTATGGGAGTTAACAGGTCATCAGTCCCCTAGACTTAGAACTACTTAACGTACCTAACCTAAGGATACCACACACACCCATGCCCGAGGCAGGATTCGAACCTGCGACCGTAGCAGCAGCGCGGTTCCAGTCTGAAGCGCCTGGAACCGCTCGGCCATAGCGGCCGGCTTGCTATTACAATGCAATCCACTTAACTACGTGGCTACGAGTGTGTGCATCTCATTTCACTCCACTTAAAACGCACTGAATGACCTGAGTCGAAACAAGGCCCCGGGAGTAGACAACATTCCATTAGAACCACTGACGGCCTTGGGAGAGCCAGTCCTGACAAAACTCTACCATCTGGTGAGCAAGATGTATGAGTTAGGCGAAATACCGTCACACATCAAGAAGAATATAACAATCCCAATCCCAAAGAAAGCAGGTGTTGACAGATATGAAAATTACCGAACTATCAGTTTAATAAGTCACGGCTGCAAAATACTAACGTGAATTCTTTTCAGACGAATGGAAAAACTAGTAGAAGCCGCCCTTGGGGAAGATAAGTTTGGATTCTGTAGAATCTTAGAAGCTAGATTAAGGAAAGGCAAACTTACGTTTCTAGCATTTGTAGACTTAGAGAAAACTTTTGACAATGTTGACTGGAATACTGTCTTTCAAATTCTGAAGGTGGCAGGGATAAAATATAGGGAGCGAAAGGCCATTTACAATTTGTATAGAAACAAAATGGCAGTTATAAGAGTCGAGGGACATGAAAGGGAAGCAGTTGTTGGGAAGGGAGTGAGACAGGGTTGTAGCCTCTCCCCGATGTTATTCAATCTGTATATTGAGCAGGCAGTGAAGGAAACAAAAGAAAAATTCGGAGTAGGTATTAAAATCTACGGAGAAGAAATAAAAATTTTGAGGTCCGCCGATGACATTGTAATTCTGTCAGAGACAGCACAGGACTTGGAAGAGCAGTTGAACGGAATGGATGGTGTCTAGAAGGGGGGATATAAGATGAACATCAACAAAAGCAAAACGAGGATAATGGAATGTAGTCGAATTAAGTCCGGTGATGTTGAGGGTATTAGATTAGGAAATGAGACACTTAAAGTAGTAGACATGTTTTGCTTTTTGGGGAGAAAAATAACTGATGATGGTCGAAGTAGAGAGGATATAAAATGTAGACTGGCAATGGCAAGGAAAGCGTTTCTGAAGAAGAGAAATTTGTTAACATCGAGCATTGATATAAGTGTTAGGAAGTCGTTTCTGAAAGTATTTGTATGGAGTGTAGCCATGTATGGTAGTGAAACATGGACGATAAATAGTTTAAACAAGAAGAGAATAGAAGCTTTCGAAATGTGGTGCTACAGAAGACTGCTGAAGATTAGCTGGGTATATCACATAACTAATGAGGAGGTGTTGAATAGGGTTGGGGAGAAGAGAAGTTTGTGGCACAACTTGACTAGAAGAAGGGATCCGTTGGTAGGACATGTTCTGAGGCATCGAGGGATCACCAATTTAGTATTGGAGGGCAGCGTGGAGGGTAAAAATCGTAGAGGGAGACCAAGAGATGAATACACCAAGCAGATTCAGAAGGATGCAGGTTGCAGTAGGTACTGGGAGATGAAGAAACTTGCACAGGATAGAGTAGCATGGGGAGCTACATCAAACCAGTCTCAAGACTGAAGACCACAACAACAACAACAACAACAACAACAACAACAACAACATTCAGGATCTTACTCGTCATCATTGATCTTTCTACTGGCTGGAAACTCTGTATGTGTCAATCAGAAGCTAACTTCTTCATTTCTGCATAATTCTGTGTCGTGTAATAACTTATGTCAAAACTGCTTGCGTTGACTTCCTTGGGCATTGATTTCTAGTAGTGTTCCTCACAGCGCATTTCCAGGATTACGTGACCTATTCTCTCGAGTCCTGACCACTCTATTGTTGTCCTGATTGATCTTCCTTCGTCAGTTCTTCTCAGAACTTCCTGGCTGGTGATTTTGTCAACCCACTTTATCTTTAACGAGTTTCTCCTGCGCCATATCTGAAATCCTGTAAAATATTTGATTAAATTTTTGCCTATTGTCCATGTTCGGCAGCTGCAAGTCACACTCGCCATCACTTCAATTTTTATGTAGTCTGAACAAAGCATATTCCTTTTATTCTTGAAAACTGATTTTGCTTTTATGTCTTCTCTCCTCATCCTGTCTTTAGTTGTCTTACTTCTTAAATTCATCTTGTTTGCTTTATTCATTTTCTCTGCTTTTAATGTTTGTTTCTCTAGGTTCTTGGAGCTCACAAATATTTGTGCCGTTTTTGAGTTACTTTCAGTTTTATATTTACCCGTTGGCACTGTATCTACAACTTCTAACATTCGTTACATATTTCTTGCATGTGGAACCACAACAGCTAGGTAATCCTCTAAACTTTAGTGTCTATACAATTTCTCAATTTATTCTGATGCCTTTAAAGCTTTCGTTGTATTTCTTTATTGCGTGTTATATGTAGATTCAACTCAGGCTATCGTAACGAAATATACGCTAGGGAAAGTATACAATTCATAGATGTTGGAACACAGGTGTCCGCACAAAAACTTAAAAGTTCTGAAACAATGTGAGACGGATAGTCCGTGAAGAGCAATTGGGAGCCAGTCAAGCGTTTAACTCGGTTATTACCGGGACACGGAGTTTCCGAAGTCAGGTAACAACATACGCTCCTCTGACAGAATTTGATGCTTCCAGGGAGGATCCCATCACCTAATGACCGGATAAGCAAAATTAAACGGGTCTTGGCATGCAGGGGGTGTGTTGCTCCGACATTAGCCGCTCCGGCGTCTTCAGTAATTCCGTGCAGCTCTAACGACGTCTTTCGCAAACTGGATTACACGGTCGGCGCGCCTGTGGTGTACGAGATGCTGCGGAGTCCCGGGGATGCGGCGGTGCCTGTGAGGTGCCGCGACTTACCTGCTTCCTGCTCTCAGGGCAGACACCATGTTTACCGATGAGCCGTTGTGCGAGGTAATTTACGAAGCGTTGTTACGCACAGTAATGCCCTGTTGTTGTTGCGTGGTACCGCGTACACTGGTAGATTCACTGCGACATTCAATTATATCCTGATTATTACCAAAAAAAATGTTAAAAGGTGTGTGAAACCTTATTGGATTTAACTGCTCAGGTCATCAGTTCCTTTGGCTTACACATCCTACGGACAAACACACACCCATGCCCGAGGGAGGACTCAAACCTCCGCTGGGACCAGCCGCACAGTCCATGACTGCAGCGGATTATTACAATTGCACTTGCTTGTCTTAAAGACGACCAGCTTCACAGCTTTATCGGAATATGTCAAACACAGGCAGATTTTCAAGATCCTTATAAAATCCATAATTCTGACAGTGACAAGAAAAAGTCATACTTCACCGCCTTGACAGCCATGCCCTCTATCCTCAGTTGCTTTTTCGAGTACCAAGAGCAAAGTAATGTCACAAGTTTAGTTGTTTTAGACTTTTTAAACTATGTGAGAGGCTGTTTTACTCACCAACATGAAGATGCTACTTTTCCTGCTACTATAGCCTGTGCAAGACTCACCACCTTTGTATACCTACCGTAAACTACATCCATTTCCTCCGAATTGTTGTACGCAAACCTTGTCTTCTTCTACAAATAGCCCACTCCTACTTTAGACAGTTAACTATTCCTTTATGATTCAGGATGAGTCCTGTTGATGTGTTTCTTCTTTTAGGAAAGTAGTCGTGTAAATTTCCTTTCTCCCAGATTCTGTAGCCTTCCGAACCACATAACTGCAGCATTTGTCTGTAACATCACATTTCTCTCACCGGCGCGTCCGCAGCTCGTGCTGTAGTGGCTGGCGTTGTTACCTCTGGATCACGGGGTCACGGGTTCGATTCCCGGACGAGTTGGGGATTTTCTCTGTCAGAGGACTCAGTGTTTGCATTGTCCTCATCATTCCATCCTCATCAACATCATTATCATTCATGACAGTGGATACATTGGATTGTGAAAAAATTTGGACTGTGTAAACATTGTGACTTTGTACGGGCGCTGATGACCGCGCAGTTGTGCACTGTTACCGCTACTGTTTACCGTCAA
This sequence comes from Schistocerca serialis cubense, assembly GCF_023864345.2. NCBI lineage: Eukaryota > Metazoa > Arthropoda > Insecta > Orthoptera > Acrididae > Schistocerca > Schistocerca serialis. Next base: position 65,632,178 of record NC_064644.1, on the reverse strand, counting down.
ATTTTTTCTTTCGCAAAATGCTGCAATCGTAAACATAATTTTTATAGATGACTTACTAGTATTGAAAAATAGGTCCTTTATTATTATACTTCAGTTCTTCAGCACAACTTTCCTGTCCAATCTGCGTTTTATGTATATAATATACAGCGTCTATCACATGTTATTTTCCTGCCCCTTGTAACTTGGTTGCTGTAGTTTGTATGTCATTTCATAATCTAAGTGTCCTCCATAACCTGCCGTAAAAACGACTACTATTCATTATTAAACTTTTATTAACGTTCAGCTTATCACTTCCCTTCAAGGGACTGACCACATCGTACTACTGATCTTTCAAGTTCCCTGTCGTTTCTAACAGAATTACAATTTACTCGACAAGTCTTAGAGATTAATTCCTTATCTGAATTTAACGTTTAGCTTCCTAGACTCAAGACGGCTTATTCTTTTTATTTTTTCTGCTTTGCCAGTAATAAAAAGAGTGTCACATTTGCATTTCGATGTATTGTAAAACTAAAACTAGTGACGATACGGACTTTAAACGTTCCATCGGGGCTCTGTTTCTCACTGTACAACATCTTCATCAGTTCTGAGTATCTCTCAAGTATTATTCAGCTTTTCAAAAAGGAGTAAAAGACAAAAAAATTTTCAGCACAGTGCCCTGAACTCTGCTCCATGGGCATCCATTCTCCTCATTCCGCCTATAATATAAGCGAATTTTACGATTTGTTTAGAAAAAAACTAACTGTGCACCAAACTTAAAGCTTTTTGCATATTATTTATTTATGATTGGATAACATTTTCTGATTTTTCGAAGAAATTCAGTCATCATTAATCGTCCCCCAAAGCACAAGTTAAAGTTACGGCCGTCCAAAACTAGGTGTGTCCGTGACGGAAGTTCTACGTGAAGCAAGCCAAGAGATGTATCGTGTGTGAAATACAGAGACGAGCAAGTGTGCCGCACTTACCCCAGTTCACTGTCAGTGGCACCACGCCACCATACGTGTCAGCTAGTAGCGCGTAAGTATTGCACCACAATTAAGTACGAAATTAAAAATCAAAATTTACGTTTAAAACTTTGTTAAAATATAGTTTGATGTTATAATGTTCCAAATACCAAGTCTTTATGTTCTAGACTTAATAGTTAACGTAAAAATGCCGTTTTGAGAGAAAAATAAGTGACGGTACATAATAAAGCTAGAGAGCCAGAATTTGGTCAGAAGGTGCAGTTAGAGCTCATACGTAAGTGGTGTAGGTTTCCAAAACCATGTAACAAAAATTAGCACCGGAATCCACGTTTTTAGGAAAAATGAGGGGCGCTAAATAATGGACTTAGAAACATGAAATTTTGTTTTATGCTTCATTTCACCCAAGATATAATAACTGAAAGACCACGTTTAGCTATCTCTTATAGGTGTTGAGTAATTTTGTAAAAGCCAATTTTGTAACTAAAATGTACCCAATTGTTGTAGGTTAAGTACCTGTGATTTTAATGATAGAGAATTTTGGTTAAGGTGGATCATAAAACATACCAAGTGATAAGGCTATACTAAATTTGAGAGTTGTAGTATTAATAACTGCTGACATAAGTTCAACTAAAGATATGGTTCAGAGGTAACGATCTACCATTAGTTCCAGTACAAAAATTCTAGAAAGCAAAGTTTTCAGTCTAGCGAGCTGAAAATTGTTCTGTGATTTCAAACAGCTTACCTGTATACAAGTAAAAATTAAGAAGTTTCCGAATTAATTTGTAACCAAGTTACTCAAGATTATGTGTCCGAGAAATCGGTCGTTCGGAGGCTGCTGAAGTATTCAGATAGCCGTATACAACACATGTTCTCTCGGACGTCCGCTCCGGCATCCATATAAATGCAGTCCGAGAGGCAGTAGGATGGTTCACCCTGGTTTTGGAATGGCCACCACCTCAGCGTGTTTCCACGCCGATGGGTAACTGCAGCTCTTCAGCTACGGCATGATTCACGTGTGTCAAACGTCGGATCTAGCTGTGCCTTGGATGACGTCAGAGTCGAGCTGTTACAAATCTCGTATTTTGCGGTACAGACGGATAGGGAACTCGCGACAACGGTACACCATCCTGCATCGTTTAGAATTTGCCAAAGTAGCTGTTAGTGTGCCGTCCGTGAGAATTACATTTCTGTGTACCAAGTGGTGACTTTATTTCAGCTTTTATAGCGAGCATTAAATTGGAGCATTAATTGCAAACTTTCACCAAGTAATTTTAGTCAGGGGGCAAGACAATCTGGTAGGAACGTACCGTAGAGGTCGCCCCTGAACTGCTAAATGTGCTGTTAGATTAGGAAGACTTGTTTTCAATTGAGAATAGTGAATTTCTAAGTGTTGTGTACAAGAAACTTTACACATTACAATTTTGATTGGATCTTTATACTTTTATTTAAAGTCATACTCATAATCGCGTAAAGAAATAGGAGAACAGAAACATTTCTTTCAGTGAGCTGGACCAGAATGTGGCCGTGCAGATTGGTAACTAAGGTCAGTATGTTTCCCTTCGCTTTCTGGTTGACCACCAAATTAGTTGCCAGGCTCGCGTTAATAAGACGGCGAACGAACAAATGATTAACTTTTACAGGCTGCCCCACATACAGTCTGCAAATCTTATCTGAAATCAAAAAAACAAACAAATTTCTTAATCTGTATGATATTTCGCAAGGAATAATAGCACACCTATTTCCAAAAAATAATACAATGACGGATGTTTGAAATAATGATTGAGTACTGTAGTGTGTTTCAAGCCCATGGAATTGTTTGTGGGCATTCTAATAACAACATCTTTTTGAAGATTGCCTGAATTACTCCTGCGTGAGTCCGCAAGGAGTAAGACGCTTTTTTTTTTAGTTTCAATTATCCATTAGTTTTTGGTGAAAAAGTGACCACAATCACACGGCATAAGTACATCTTTGTCCCTCACGTCCTCCTTTTTATGATTTTTTCAAATTTCTAAGAACTGTGCTATTACTCCGTGCGCGTGGTGCTATACACCAAGAAAATTATTAGTTGTTTCTTTATTTCACATAAAATTTGAAAACTGCTGGACTTCGGTGATGGACACCCCACATTTTCGACTGAGATACTTCAACTCCTTAGATGGTAGGCATCTTGATAACTGAATTTCTTAAATAAATCAGAAAATGCTGTCCTAGAATCAATACATAACGTGGAGAACTATTAACGTCGATTGCTACATTATTTTTTTCAAAAAAAGTCGGATAAATCGCTTGTACTGTAAGCTGACTGAGGCGAATGAATCCTTGATAGGGAAAGTAAGGGAATCAAGAAGGTTAGGATGCCTGGTACCACTGTTACGTTTGCCGTATTACACAGGGGTTTCGCAACACTCGCATTCATGATTTATAGTCAGGCTGAGAAATCAGTGACACGACACTGTTACCTGTAAGGGTCATGTAAGGAAATGGGCGATTTAAAAGCTGGGAATAGTGTTTCCTTTTCGTGAATGATTAGGATCCTGCAACAGAGAGGGGACACCGATATTCGCCTATAACTCTGTGCATCCGTTATCTGACGCTTTGTGTAGACAGGAGTCATTTGTGCTCACTTGTGAGAGAACATTTTCTGTGCAAGGGAGCCTGAATAAATATGAGCTGTAAAGGAAACTGATTCTAAGGTGTGCTCAGTGCAGAAGTGGAATGGATATCCTGTCAAGGCTTGATGACTTCTTTGTTTTGTTTAGGTATGATTTTTAATTTTGTATTGTTAACACTGAAGCTCATAACGGAAAAGTAAGAAGAATATAAAATATTGTAACATTTCTTGGCTCTTGCAAGCAGTTAGGCATAGCGACTCTCTCCATGTTACAACACCGTCCATCATTCTTAAAATTTTGCAAGAGGGGAGCAACTCAGAAAGTGAACTAAATGACTTAACTTGTGATGTGAATCTGATAACAGATTGGACCGAATTGCTTGACTCAAGACTACTACTCGGACTACTATTCAAAAAATGGTTCAAATGGTTCTGAGCACTAAGGGACTTAACATCTGCGGTCATCAGTCCCCTAGAACTTAGAACTACTTAAACGTAACTAACCTAAGGACATCACACACATCAATGCTCGAGGCAGGATTCGAACTTGCGACCGTAGCGATCGCGCGGTTCCAGACTGACGCTCCTAGAAGCGTTCGGCCACACCGGCGACTATTATTCACTTCTTTAAAGAAGAAGACTATATGGTTGTTTTGCAGTGAAATTGAGGGTTTATTGTATTTTTCAACTTCACTTATTATCCAAGTCAGTCAATGTTGTTAGAAACTCGTGAAAACATGAACATAGAGGTGTACTTTTACATAATGGAAATGTGTTTAGCTCAGTATCTGTTACCCGGACCATTTTCAGATCAGTCTAAAATGTTGTTCAATGTGTGACACTTACTACGCATCATCGTACCTTTTATAACGGAGTCTTCCTAGTTAAATAAAAAATCCTAAAATGAAATTACTGATTACTGGCTGCAGCTGATTACCGAACCATCTTCAGATCAGTCTAAAATGTTGTTCAATGTGTGACACTTATTACACATCATCGTATTTTCTTGAACTGAGTCTTCCTAGTTAAATAAAAAATCCTAAAATGAAAATCTTAGTTAATTATTTAAACTGATTAACATCGTCAGTTATACAGGTTTTGTAAACTGGTTAACGTTGTCAACTTACGTAGCTACTTAAGATTTTCACTAAAGATTTTTTTATTTACCTGGGGTAACTTAGCTCGAAAAAATAAGACAATGTCTAATGACTATCATAAACTGAGCAACATTTTAGATTTTTTTTAAGATGCCTCGATAATGAACTGAAACAGGTAATCAGTAAATAAAAATTACGGTCTGGATGTAGTATGTTTATCAACACATGTTTTAAATCAACAGATTGAAATGTCCCCCACTGATAAAGTCATAGAATAACGCGGTAGAAAGTTGTTAGCACGTTACTTGGTCGACAATCCGGCCATACAAAAATGCAGTTTCATTTGTGAATGGGGTAGTAAGTTAAAGATAAGCAGTGGCCCGACAGAGAAATCCTCATACCCCCGTTCACAGAACGTAATAAATGAAGCAATTCTTCAACCGGGGAAGACTGTATTTCCCCTCTACACGTCAGGCTTGGATTAATGACACAGCTGACTAAAGCAATTTAAAAATATGATTAGGACTACTTCCTGCACTAGATAACAATTTTTCCAAAATTATCTTGCGGGAAACTTAAAGAAAGAATCTTTGTAGGGATGCAGTTTGGAAATTTAATGATACACAATTGCTTTGAAAGTACAATACATCCAGTGGAAGAAAGGACTGAATTTCGTCTAAAGAAGTAGTGGTCAACAATTTGGTAACAACAGACATCCAAATTAAACAATTTTGTGGAGTTTCATGAAATTAGGATGTAACATAAAGCATAAGCTGTATTTTATGCATTCACATTTTGATTTTTCGGCGAACGTTAGCGGCCTTCGTGAATAACAGGGAGAGTGGTTCCATCGGGGCATCAAGCAAATGGAAAGGATATACCAGGCAAGGTGGAACGCAGAAATGATAGCTATCTACATTTGTATGACAGAGAGAGGTGACAGTGGTGAAAGGAGACGATCATTGAAGAGAATTTCGCCCCTTGTGAGAAGGAACTTGATACGATGAAATCAGCGAAAGGACACTATGTAGTCATACCTGTGTTGAGTTTTTGTAATAATTATTAACAGTTTTAGGTGAACATGTTTTATTGTCTACCGAAACGCAAAGTGTAGTGACTCTCTACGAGGTTACAAAATAAACAAATAATTTTTAATGAAATTAAAGAATTCCCTATTGCAAAAACTGATTTCATTTAAAACTTCAGTTTTTTTTTGAAAATCTGAGACGGTGCCGGAAAATCAAAACCAAATTTGACATCAGAATGAAAAATACTTTACCTATAACCTTATAGTCGCAAAACATCGTTCCCAAAGTTTTAAAATACGGCATAGTGCTATATTCACGCTTAAATACATTGAAATTTAGAATTTAAAATATCTGTGTTCTGCAGTGTGGTCAGTTTCACCGACGGAAGAATCCAAGCCAGACAGAACGGTATCTTAGACGCCACTTATTAACTACATGGATCGCCGTAGCGTCCTAGGAATTTTTGTTATATATCTTGATCCAGTATTTGACTATCAACATTTTTGTAGGCTTGAGTCATATCCTTTCTAAGTTGCAAGAAGTCTTGTCTGTTTCTGTGCAGTCTCTCTAGTAACGAGAGCATCTGTTTTCGCAGCCTTTTCCGAATGCCATGAGTACATCAGTGTGGGACTACACATGTTTTAGTACTTACAGGGCGTGCATTTACCTAGACGGTTGTTTCTAATGTGTTTTACTTTCAGCCATAAATGTTATGCGTTCGCCAGATCCGAAATTAAAGTTTCCAGTTCATCCTGGAATGTAATTTTGTAGCGAAAGCCTATCAGTTCGAGCAAACGCTATTACTCTAATATTTTCACTGTTACCTTTCTACAATCGATGTCTAATCGTTCCTGAAATTGTATGACGGTCACTAGTCACCACCTAATTAGTCATTCTCTCGAAAAATGGGGCCGGCAGCCAGTAGCACTTACATGTGCCTTTAGAGTATGCGCTTACTGAGTACAGCTATTCTCTGCGAGACTATTTCTGCTTATTGACGATAATCTGTGACTAGCTGTCGCATTCGATCCTGGGCTAATAGTATTTCTGTGCTAGCTACGCAGGCGAATTCACAAACAGCCATTGTGTAACGAAGAAGGAGAATTAGTAAACATACAGCATAAAAAGGAACGCAGCGAATGAAAGAGTTAAAGCCCACAATGAGTGATGTGATATGTTCATTATTATCTTAGAACTCGACACACCCGGTAGATAGCAATGCGCGTATAATGTTATAGTGTCAGTGAACAAGGAACAAAATGGTACGGCCTCACTGAACATCTCATCCAATGAGCAAAGGATATATCATTCTACGAACTTACGTTGTGCACAGAAGGTTTAGGATTACACTGAAAAAGTATGTATAACAGAATAGTAGTTCTGATTGCAATAGAGAAACTACAAGAGGATTTTAGAGGTACAAACAACAGGAAAGTTACCAGCATGGCTGGAATATATACCGAACAAAATAATATGTCACTAGATACACGAATTTTACAATTAATATATCTCTGCTTTCAAAAAAGGGGAACACAGTGACTGTAAAAACTATCGTGTCATCAGTCTTATAAACACTGATCAAAAACTGTTCTATTCTCAAATAGAATATGACAAAAGATATTGTTCCCGAAGAATAAAATGGAATTATTGTTATTATTCTCATGTCAGGAACATGCAGGTACATGAATATATGTTTCAAACACTTACGTTTACTTTTGACCAAAACTTGGCCACTTCCAGTGAATTTTCTGTTACTTGTTGAAGGCCATCTTGTGTACAAGAGACTGGACACAATCGACACCGAAGCATGTGCCGGACTGTCTGTCTTATTCACAATCACACCGAATTCGGTGGCGAGACGCATTCCGCCTATTTGTCTTCTATGTATGAACAGTAGCGTCTGGTGAAGTTCAAAGTATGTGGGTGATGGATGATAATATTTTGACATTAAACAGATCTGTGAGAGAAACGAGGTGGCTGAACTATAGTATCATGTTAACTGCACGTAAAATAAACGAAATGAAAGTACAATGTCGGGAAAAAACTAGTACCCGTGCAAAAACGACTTGGATTTTGATCCGATGACGACATATGCCACCTGCGGAATAGTGCATGCACCGATGGCGATTTCAACGTCCTCCGCCAACAGATGGCGTAGTTGCATAGCTAGCACAGCGCCATCTGCCTCTGCCCTTTACTAGAGAAAGCTCACAGCCAGAAGGCTCATTGTAGTGCAAACACTTGACGCAAGCAGGAAACCATGCGAAGTAGACGCATTCGTGCTTCCTTCAGCCAGATGAATGGTCTGTTATAAGGATCATTGTTTTAGTTCTGTATAGTTTTAACTCCTGTTAAACCCATCTCATATTGCTATGTTGTACTGCCAGAAAGCACATACTAATAACAAACTTGAAAACAGGCTACGTTCCTTTTACGTAAAGGGATAATGTTCAAGGGTATTAAAAACAGGGGTCACAGATTACTGCATACAGTAGTGGAAACGCTGTCAATGACGGCAGCAGGAGTTGCATCTCAAAAATCCAAACGTGATGCAATATGAAAACTAACATCCAAACAGTAGTGCTCTACGCTTAGGGGAACAGATGTGAGAAGACAAGGAAATTAGCAGCACATTTTCTAATTTTATCGGAGAAAAAATTATACTGTATTTTTTTTTACATTTATTACCGAACTTGCCAAAGCTGTACCAATGCTAAATATGGCTAGGAATTGGATATACGTCGTAAACTCGTTTTCTGACCATCTCTTCCTCACCCCTTTCTCAATCTCCTCCTCCTCCTCTCCTTGTCCACCCCCTCCTTCCTGCCTCTAAAAGCATTACCTCACACTGCCCCTTCTGTTTCCATTTCGTCTTACCCCTCTCTGACCTCGAACCTTATTTATTATTATTGGAAACGAAATCCTGAATAGGAACTGACGTGACTTAAAATTAACGGGTAAACTGGTTGGGATGATTAGCGAATGGGGTTTGAAGGACTTCTCCTTCTGCAGGATTTGTAGCTCCAACGACTGATTCATATTCCGCTTTTCTGTGAAAACCGACTGTGAGGAAGGATCGATACTAGCACATAGCTGTGTATGCAATTACGGAGAAAGAGTAATAATGGGAGAAACAATTTGTCTAGTGGACAAATAGACCTGCTAGCCTATTTAAAACACTGCTAGGATGAAAACGAAACCACGCATTTTCACAGCGAAGCATAGGACTACGTTTTCTTTCTCCTAGTACCTTGATATATATATATATATATATATATATATATATATATATATATATATATATATATATATATATATATATATCGCTTTTTCCATTTTTCCGTCCTAACGTACTGCGTGACAATTGGCTGTAATTTGGTAAAGAACTTTGCTAGATTTCTTTTACTAACTTTTGCGTGTGTGTGTGTGTGTGTAAATAGGTGAAGAACTTCTCCAGATTTTTACTAACAGGGTTTGTTCTTTATATACAGCTTAGCAGTTTACCTCTGTCCGAACATTTATTAGGGCATCACATAAATATTTGAATAAAATCGCTCTCGTGCTTTACGAGATTTCTGCTACCACTTTTTCTGTTATATGACATTTTAGTTAATTAGTTTTGTATTATATGTATCAAAGGAACAGTTTGTGAGTTTTGCTGTGTTTCCTCTCTACATATTGTTATATCTACATCTGGATCTGCTTCCATATCTACATCGCTAATTTGCAAATCACACTTAAATACCTGGCGGAGGGTTCAACGACAATAATGGCCTGTAATTCCACTCTCGAATAGCGCGCGGAAAAAACGAATACATATATATTTCCGTGCGAGCTCTGATTTCCTTTATTTGGAGAAATTTCAGATAAATATTTCTCGAACTCTTAGAGGCTTTTGCTAAACAAGTTTCCTCTTTGTACATTAATAATACATTTATACCTCATATTTGTTTAAAAAATTGTAGCCTTTGGTCGTGGAAACAGTTATCATAGTGTCGCCTTAAAACCTGAAGAAAATTGGTCAAGAATAGCTCGAAATTTTTAGTTACAGAGTTAAAGAATCTTTTGTTCAAATGATTCAAATGACTCTGAGCACAATGGGACTTAACATCTGAGGTCATCAGTCCCCAAGAACGTAGAACTACTTAAGCCTAACTAGCCTAAATACATCACACACATCCATGCCCGAGGCAGGATTCGAACCTTATACCGTAGCAGTCGCGCGGTTCCAGACTGAAGCGCCTAGAACCGCTCGGCCACAAAGGCCGGCAAAGAATCTCTGGTCTTTATGTCTTTATATACACTGAAGCGCCAGGGGAATTGGTGAGAGATATGTAAACAGTCAGGAAACGGCCCTGCGGTCGGCAACGCATATATTGTATGTGATTAGTGTCTGGCGCAATTGTTAGATCGGTTACTGCTGCTGCAATAGCAAGTTATCAAGATTTAAATGAGTTTGAACGTGTTTCTATAGTGCTCGACAGAGCGATGGGTCGCAGCATCTCCGAGGTAGCGGTGAAGTGGGGATTTTCACGTACCTTTTCACGAGTTTTCCGTGAATATCAGGTATCCGGTAAAACATCAAATCTCCGACATCGCTGAGGCCGGAAAAGTATTCTGCAAGAACGGGACCAATGACGACGGAAGGGAATTGTTCAACGTGACGGAAGTGAAAACCTCCCGCAAATTGCAGCAGATTTCAAAGTTGGGCCACCAAAAAGTGTCAGCGTGCGAATCATTCAAAGAAACGCTCGTGTGCCCTTGACGACTGCACGACAAAAGCTTTACGCCTCGAATTTGCCTATCAACAGCGACATTGGACTGTTGATGACTTGAAACATGTTGCCCGGTCGGAGGACTCTCGTTTCAAATGGTATTTAGCAGATGGTCGTGTTCGAGTATGGAGATCTCATGAATCCATGGGCTCTGCATTTCAGCATGGGACTTTTTAAGTTGGTGGAGGCTCTGTAATGATTTGAGGCGTATGTTTTTGCAGTGATATGGGACACCTGATACGTATAGGTATGACTCTGACAAGCGACACGTATTAAGGATCCTGTCTGATCACCTGCATCCATTCATGTCCATTGCACATTCCTATGGACGTAAGCAATTCCAGCAGAACAATGCGACGCACCACACGTCCAGAATTGCTACAGAGTAGCTCCAGGAACACTCTTCTGAGTTTAAACACTTCCGCTGCCCACCAGTCTCCCCAGATATGAACATTATTGAGCATGGATTCAAATTGTCAATTCCCTCCAGCACTACCTCAGGCAGTAGTCGATTCCACCCCAACGTCGTGTTGGGGCAATGCCGGTCGGTGTGGTTGAGCGGTTCTAGGAGTTTCAGTCTGGAATCGCGTGACCGCTACTGTAGCAGGTTCGAATCTTGCTTCGGGCATGGATGTGTGATGTCTTTAGGTTACTTAGGTTTAAGTAGTTCTAAGATCTAGGTGACTGATGACCTCAGATGTTAAGTCCCATATTAGGCAGGTGTATCAGTTTCTTTGGCTCACCAGTCTAGTAGTATAAATTTTATAGATTCATATTCACATACCACGTGTATTAAAAAGAATATGTAACTTAACTCCATCCGAACCTTTATTAGAGTATCGTATAAGAATTAGAAGTGAATCACTCAAGAACTTTTCGAACTTTTTTAATAATAACGTTACACGACGACTTATCTTTCTATAGTGGTAAAGATTTAAAAGTGTGATGACATAAACTCTTATTTTAAATACTTTTATTTTTATTTTTTGTTGGAAACCTTTAAATTTTTCTGTGTCCACCCCCGGTGCCTGAGTGGTCAGCGCGACAGAATGTCAATACTTCTGGCCCGAGTTCGATTCCCGGCTGGGTCGGAGATTTCCTCCGCTCAGGGACAGGGTGCTGTGTTGTCTTTAATCATCATCATTTCATCCCCATCGACGCGCAAGTCGCCGAAGTGGCGTCAAATCGAAAGACCTGCATCCGGCGAACGGTCAACCACACGGAAGAACCTAGTCACACGACATTTACTTTTTTACTGTGCTTGGAGCCCCGACTGACCTAATTCCATGAGACTATATCGGAGAGATTTTTAATTGAAAGAGGAGCGAAATTACGAGGTTGCATATCAGAAAAACTAACATCAGTAGTCCTGCAGAAAAATTTTCAGGTACGTAACTATAAATTTGTTTTAGAGGATTTTGATGAAATTGTGCTGCTTGCTGTAAGAGCAGACTGGCTTCAGAAACTAATGTCATATACGATTTGTACACACAAAAACTGAATGACTGAACACACAAGAAGAATATTTGCAGGAGGGCAGACTCAGACTCTGCTGCTTTTGGTATTGTATGTTGATTTTCTGATCTGTTATTGTTGTGGTCTTTATCCCAGCACTGGTTTCATGCAGCTCCCCAAGCTGCTCTATCCTGCGCAAGGTTCCTCACCTCCGTGTAACTACTGCAGCCTACGTCCATTTGTATCGACTATTACAATTGCCTCTTGGTCTCCCTCAGTTCAAATGATCCGATATGCCTGAAAAATATATAGTTTGCGTTACAAGTTTTGACTCACATGCTTTTTAATACACGTGGTGTATAAATACTGTACATTACACTAATAAGTGAAGAGAGAACATTGTTAGCAAACAATCCCCCGACTAAAGAAGCGCTTTTAATATGAAAATAATTAAATAGCTACGGTTTGTTTAACGATTAATTAATGTTTGTTAGAAATTATTAGAAGGGACAGGGAAAGAAATAACTGGATCAGAAAACAACCTCTAGTGAATCACGTAATTATGACTGCAATGAAAAATAAATGGATGTTGATTGGAATTCTAACTATGGGAAAGGCAAGTACATGATGCAAGTAATTCCCTTTCTGGTTTCCAAGGGATACGAAAGTACTGGTAATGTGACTTAATAGCGAGTGCGTTGATGCGTACAAGGCGTTATAAAAAAAAGGAGTAAAATCGTAAACTTCCCGTGAGTTAGTGTCGGACGAAAGTATCTAGATGAGGTCATTATCAACCTGTTGGTGACGGATCGCTTTAGTTACGCATGAAATTATAGTTTCTGAAGTCTTATACTTAAAATGTGGTTAGTTATTGGCCATTAGCATTGCTACATACATTGCTACAAGGCAATACAACACATGAAGTTGTACCGTGAATTGCTCTGCTATAAAGACTGAACCACAACATATAGTTTTAGTCTAGTCACAAATTATAAGTAATTTATTAATCTGTTCTGACTGCCTTTACATGAACTGACCTCTAAATTACTTGAATAGCGAAGAATTATCCTTTGCCGGAAGGGAAAGTTGTAGAAATTGCTCTACGTATGACGTATTGATTATATCTGTTACCTCTTCTCAACATTTTAGCGTTTCTGTCAACAGCTAGCTGGGGTGAGGACAAAGAATTCCTCCACATCCATTCAAGAGTTTTTCCCTGAAGGCTCCGCCGTCCCATTCTGCTAAGTAAACGCGGACAAAGACGAAAAAACTGAGGAAGTCTTAAGTAATGGTTGCTGCCGCGGCAACTGCTTGTCTTTAAAGGGGAGCTGCCAGCCATTCCGTAACAGCGACGAGAGGGCCGCTCGCAAGTTCGCCGGGACGAACTTCTCTGTAATTGGACAGGACAAAAGCTGCACTAACGCTGCTAAATAAATTACACGCTTCTCATTTTCGATCTGCAACACTGTAACTACCAATAAGTCGAAGACGAAAATTTTCTAAACGTAGCTTCTCCAGCTACGCTGTTTCTGATATTGTGCCAAAAAAATATGTAGCCACGCATAATTACATAGTATTTCCTAGTTGTAACCTAAAATTTTAACTTGAAGTAATTACTGGACTGCCATAATGGCCTTCAATAAAAACTGCCTGAGTGAGTCACCAAGCTCTTCAATACATAATTCAACGGAAGTATTCTATCGTGCGGAAGTAAAATGTGTTTCGCTTGAAATGTTCGTTTAGTTGTCAGAATGGACTGCAATGTAAACTGCCTCGGTGCTTCATCTGGCTCTCAAATATGTAATTAAACTGAATTTCACAGTAAAATAAATATAAAGTATGTTCTGTTAGAGGGCGCTTTCTACATTTCTTAGTATTGGGAATATTGTCTTGTCATAATGGTTCCTGCCATACAGTATAAAACATTTAGTACTTCAATCCCTTCAAAATCAAATAAAATCCAGGCACCTAATAACTTACACTGTGGTCACCAACTGATAGTCTATATACTGAATTAGGTTATTTCGAAGTACGTGAAGGAAATACGTGAAAGTCAATTACACTCAAAAACTGATGGAGATATTTTCTTGGGTTCTTGCGGTAAGTATCTAACATCCATCCCCTTCCTAATCAGGTTACACTGAATCTCTGAAGAATTACTGCGGGTTATTGACGTAAATTTTTGTTCTTAGTAGGGTCTTTTTTGTCAGAGTTAGGGATTGCCGCACTAGAGCTACTCCACTGTCGCAAAGGTTTTGCGAGTGTAGTCAATGAAAAGATTATAAAAGAAAGCATGGTCCACTGTAGGGTGTAGAGGTTGTACTGTAAATGTTCTTTACTTAAATCGTGCGATTATCTTATTCTGACGACACGTAATTTTCAAGTACCGGCTTTACAGTGACTTATAGTCGAAGTTAGCTAATCGCACGATTTAAAATGAGAACTTTGCATTAGAGACTACAGAGGGCTATGTTTTCTTTTATAAAGTATTTAGAGGTTGTGGATCCGCACACAAACAATACAACGAATTGAAATAATAAACGATGAAACAATGCGGAGAAGAAAAGATAGAATTTAAAGGAAGTAATAGCTCGGGCTCACATGTATGGAAAACTTGGCAATTATAATAAGTCAGTGCAGAATTTGCCTCTACTAACGTACGAGAAAAAATGGAAAACATGGGTGACCAGACAGGGATCTTAACAACGCCCTTTTCGAATAAGAGTTAAGTGTCATATTTCATTACCACTTCACCGTATCGCACAGCGATGCTTGAAAATACGTAGCGAAATGATTGAACACATGAGACTTTTACGTAGTGATTACTTTCAGAATGACAAAGTTAATTTAAATATGAAAGTGAAGATACATGTGGGTCCCACTGACGTGAAAATAACTTAAGTGATTGCTTCTCGGCTACTCCTGTGCCTTTCAGCATATTTTTATCAAGTTCTTTTCCATTTGGCCTCAAGACGTTGAGCGGAAACCACTCCACACCTTTTTGATAAAGAAACCTCTGACACGCTAACCGTAAATTGAACGCCGGCCTTCTGCTTTAGTCCGCATCAGCGCTAGCAACTAAGCCACAGAAGCAGTTTACGTTGGGCTCCAGTTTTTGGACGGTGTGATGTTCATTATTTTCCTATTACTGTGATTCGTGCGCTTTGTGCTTTCCGGAAGCTGTGTTTGATGCTGCTGAGTATGTCATTGAATGTACTACGGTATGTTCTACTGTTAAAAATCCGAAAGTTTTCGTTCCTAGGAGAGTCAACGAACATGCCGCTTCCTAGTACGTGTGCCTCGCAAAAGCACCGTGAAGATAGAATAATAGCGGTTCGAGTACCCATGGAGGCTAACCAGCCATTGTTCTTCCCGTGAAACTTATGCGAGAGTAACAGGAAAATGGTGAAATGACTGTGACAGGCACACACAAAGTATAGACCACCACGCCAGCCCGGCTAGCTGTGCTGTCCGGCGCGCTGCTTCCCGAGCGGGAAGGCGCGCCGGTCCCCGGCATGAATACGCCCGGCGGACTAGTGTCGAGGTCTGGTGTGCCGGCCAGTCTGTGGATGGTTTTCAAGGCAATTTTCCATCTGCTCCGGTGAATGCGGGCTGGTTCCCCTTATTCTGCCTCAGTTACATTATGTCGGCGATTGCTTCGCACTGTCCCCACGTATGCATAAACCATAATTACTCAACCATGCAAACATTGGGGATTACACTCGTCTGGAAAGAGACATTCCGTTGGGGGGGGGGGGGGGGATGCACTGGAAGCCGAACCGCACAATATTCCTAGTTTCGGTGTGGGGAGGAAGTGAGGTGAGTGGACTCCTGTAGCCGGTTGTGAGGTAGTGTACCACTGTGTTCGATATTTGCTTTTCCCAGAACTACTTGCGCTATTGATCTGAAAATGTAGGCATTTCGTGTACTCCATGTAGATTGTTACAACAATAATTCTTGAGTGAATAGCAAACCTCTAACAGGGTTGTAACACCGAAAATACAGATACAATACCTTCTGAGTCTTCTAAGATTTTTCGCCGTTTGATGTCTGTTGATAACTAGTAGTATACTGCTATTTATGAATTTGTAAGCTGTATTCCAGAAACTATATTAAATACGTAACGGATGTAATATTTATTTGCGAACGTATAAAATTGATTGTAATTATAATGTAAATATGGTAAAGTGGTGGGTAAATGTGTATATTGCAACGACGAAATGGCAGTAGCTGTGCCATTTTATCTTTGTGTATGGAAATTCTCTGTCGCCCTGCGAGCAGAGAGAAGACACAGCCCCTTGAGTCTTTAAACAGTGCGGATATGTTTGCTTGGAGCTCTCTGATAGGTGGTGTGAAGTTACGATCGCGCCAGTGTAGGCGCACCTACTGTATTATCTCCAAATACTATATCGAAAAATAATAAATTTGTTGCGATTGTGAAAAAATAGAAATTCCTGTAGTTCAATGTAGTTTAAAAGGTTTATAAAAATTTATTCATTCACAAAATCCAAATATTCATATTGAAGCAGAGGAATTTTTAAAAAAAGTTGTGATCGAAAGTCGCATAAAGTTGTATACAGATATAAAAGAAATAATATTGCTAGTGAACATGGATTTAATAATCAAATTATTACCATCAATGAAAAAATCGTTGCTAAAGATGTTCCTAAAATTATTCCATTCGAATTAATAAATATTAATTTTAATATAACTGATGGAATGTTCGTAAATCATATTGATCATTGTCATAGAGAACCTAATATGATTTCTTCATTCAAGCCTAATTCTGAATTTGGTGACCAATAATTCAAGAACCTCATTATCCTGTACATATTCGAATATTTGAACCCATACTAGATTTAGAAATCACTGTAAGTAATGAAAATAATAATTTGATCGACCTTAAAGGTGCTTATGTAACAGTACTTTTAGAAATTTCTTAATAAATTTAATTTTTATTAAATCATGAACAAAATCGAGAGTTATAATTTTTACTCATTTCCATTTATTAATCTGTCCTTGCACGATTGACTTAGAATATAGCTCATGAGAGGAAGGTAATATCGTGGAAGGTAATGGAAGGTAATATCGTCAATAATGGTAACATAAAAAGTAAGAAAAATGAAGTACTTTCTCCTCTGGATTTGTTTGGTGGATATTTCAGAGATTATAAAGAAGTGATGTGGGAAGGAGTTTTAATAGTGATTTTTACTTTGAGTTCAAGTGTTGGAGATGCTATTCTTAGATGGACTGATAAAAACGACCTGTAATTGAAATAGAAGATATATTTATAAAAGAAGATAAAAATTTAGTATATCCCATTGAAATTCGTGTTACGGTCGTGGAATATGAACCAAAATATTCACAACAGCTAGAAGAAGAAAGACTAATAATTGAAACAATTCCAATGTCTTTCTTTGAGTTACAAAGAGATGAAATAGCTGGATTAGAAGGAGAAAGATATTTTGAACTAGCTATTACTAATTATTATAACTCTACCGAAATCGATATGCCTTACTTTATTTCCGTTTATTTTCCAAAGTAATCGAAAAAATAATCAACTAATTGAGTCTTCTTTATTCGATCATCTTAAATTACAAAATATCTATGTGAAAAATGGACGAAATGAAGTTTCTCCTCAAGAATTGCCAAATCCTAATACACCAAATAATTATGTGAAAGCATATGATTTTCTTTATTTAAAGTAAGTCATTCAGTTGAATGGTAATGTGTGGTTGCACGTCACGTAAGTTGACATTTTAGTAAAACAAAAATTTTTTTGCTTTTGTCTCATGTGAATTAAAAAATTATTTCAAGACTGCATACGTGTGCTCGATGTATAAGAAAGGTTAAGAAAGGAAATAATACCATCAAAAATCACAAACAGCGATGTGATTAACAAAGAAAGTTATTTTTGTTTATAATATCTGTGTAATGAAAATGAACATGACCAAAGACTATTGTTTTATGGAAATCTCTCTCCTATTTTGTTTCGTTAGCGGAGGGACGCCATTGTATAGCAGTCCGGTATTTAATGTAAGTTTGGTTGTAAATTAGTAAAATGTACTAATGTACTTATAATTGTTATGAGAAAGTGTGTATTATTGACTTAGTGTGCACCTCTCATGATAGAAATCATTAATTATAATTAACAAAATTTTTAGAAAACTTCATCATGCAGGGAGCTCACCTGCCCTAGCAGGATTTAGTTGGTCATTATGCTGACTATATTATATAATTAAAATTTAATGTCATAATGTTAAACGTAAATGTGAGAGATTTCTCTACCTTGATCTTCCAATAGTTTCAGAGTTAACAGAGTAAAAACAGATATCGTTTATTAATATTTAGAATACTGAGTTCAGTATGTTTCGAGTTTGGCCGGTTAACGGCAAATGGGATTCTCTAAATTTTAACCTCAATTATACTGTGATAAGTGGCCCCTTATATAATTGTACTGTGATAGATGTTAATGTAAATCTCTTCATTTTCATTGAAAATTATCCTATTTTTGCTATAAATATGTCCAGGTGAATGAATGAGTTATCCCCATTGAACACTACAGTGAAATTATTGGCCACTTTTAGCGATAAAATTTCTGAAGATACTATTGCCTACATAGTAATTTATGGTACGAAAAATTTAACGTATTATACTCAGCATAGAATTTTGACTGAAATTCTTTAATATTAATATTTTTTGTATATAAATGGATACTCTACTGAAGAAGCTTAATAGTGCAAATAATTCTAATTCGTTTAAAAAGGTTCGTGAGCAAGAAGTAAATTAATTGTACCACATTACAGGATGTGAATATTTAAGAACTAGATATGAAGAGAAAATTTGTACATTGCTTGATGATAAACTTAAAATTACTCTGACATGTTGATCAAAATAATAACTATCTCGGACTTTGAGGTTTCTGAAGATGTTAATGTTAAGATAAAATATAAAGTATTGCAGAAAACTAAAAATAATGATGACGAATTTTAAGACCTGGAGTTCATTATGTGAAAAAATTTGTAATCCTTAGGTAGCCTCGGGTTTAGATTTTCTAATATAATATTATTGATTTAATTTTTATATTATTTTTGTGGGTGGATGGGTATTGATCATTATATAATGTCTTAGTGTGCTGAACGTACCCACTTACGACTTCTGTTCTACTGCTTTTCGATCTCATGCGTGAGGAAATGGAGTGTATTAATGAAATGTGAAACTATTTCGTAACAAAAAACTTTTTGCTTGTAGTAGGCCTAATAGGCATTTGATATTGCTACTTCATGCATTATATTCTGTCGTTTTATTTATGTAAATGATGTACGTAAAAGTAACCCTTTACGCCAAAACAGTACCATTGATTTGGCGTGTGCTACGATTGCTGCAGTATTACAAATGCCTATTTTGTTCTATCTAGCAGACTGTGACGAAACAGACATAATCAATTCGACGAACTAAACCAGTCTTGGGTACTGTTCATATTAATATCCTTTTCAGTGTTAGACAGCGACGTTCTGATTTTTCATATAGCAAAACATTTGACGAATATTGATGCAATAGTAAATTTTTTCGGTGAAAGGAAAGCACACCATGTAAGGCTGTAGCAAGATTGCAGAGGAAAAAAAAATGCTAGGATATAAGTACTGAGGAAATGTGTGCTGTCTTGCTTGTCTCTTGTCTTTACTGGTTTTATGTTTCATATATTTAATTTTATGTCACACAAAAAGAAAGTTATTAGCTAATAGCCAATAAAGAGTGCAAATTTTCTAAGGAGTTCTTATTCTCCTGGTTAACAATAATTTTACCCAGTATTAATTATAAGCTTTTTTAAGGGGGGTAATATGTCAAAGAGGCAGAATTCGAGAAAGAGACAAACCACAGGACAGTTTAGTCTTGACTGTCCTGAATACACGTTTGATGGATTCCATTACAAAATATATTCATTTGAATTTCACAAGGCGAAATAAAGTGACGCGCGATGGAAGAATGCTGTGTGAAGAGGCGCGGCACTGCACTTTGGTAAACTTATACCGAATAATATGTATTACATTTCCTCGGACATATATATGTTATATACCACGCTCTTCAGAAACGTGTTCCCTATAAAATAAACATAGTTTTTGAAAAAAACGCTTTTTTTATTTTTGACGTCCTATCTCAGACACAGGAGGCGGACGGGGGGGGGGGGGGGGGGTTATAAAGCGGATAAGAGCATTGTTCCAAAACTATTACATTTATAGGAGTTTATGGAGCTGCGATGAATATGTTCAAGAACGACCGCATTAGTGAGATGGATAATAGCTTCAAAAGTGAAGGAAACACTGACAGAATAGTTGGCCAGGCTATATGTGATGTCAGATGTTTGGCATTACTTGTGTAAGGGGATTCTTTACAGTAGTCGCAGGTGGTCGGCTGTTAAGTAGTAACTGTAACGCATCACAGTTCTCAGTGGTGTACCTAGATAACAGTGCACTCAGGTCACTCGAACGAATTTTCGGCATTCCTTAACCATGGACCTGTAACACATTAAATGAAACAGTAACAGTGGTAAGGAAGGTCGTATGTTTCTAAAAACACGACATAAGTATTTGTATCATGTTACGCCGCAGCTGCTTTACTTGATGTAGCTGAATTGAAGGAAACACGTCTGCAGGGGTTGACACAGGAAGCGCTGGAGAGGCAGGAGACCGGCTGTCAGAGGCAAGTAACTGTTCTGTCACTGTAAGACGCCCAATTCGGACTCGAGGCAGTTGCCACACTTTCAAGTCCCAACCGCACAGACCGAGCTGGAACTGCTGACAGAGGGGAAGATGAGAAGCCACTGTTGCGATCTTGACCTGACTGCCTCTCCGAACAGGCGCCGCGCCTAGGATCTGTTTCGATTTAAATACCGGAAAACGATGCCTTTGCAATAACAATGACGAGCTGAGACAACATAAATTATGCCTATTTTCCATGGCAGTACCAGTCACTGTTGTGGGGGGAGGATACTGTCTTCACCATCTACATGTCTACTTGCTGCGCCTATGTACAGATGCCACTGGTAGTCCAACAGCTGCCTTACAGCGTGAAGACCACCAGCAAGCTTACTTTCATCAAATGCAAGTATCGCACTTACTGGGGACTGTGTGGGTATTTTCTGCTACTGCTGGTCTGCCCTGTGCGGGGATCTACACCGGCATCTACACCGTGGTCCGTGGCTTGATTCCACATGCTCTGGTGCATCCTGTCCTGCACTGAGCCGTTCTCCCGTGACTGCCAGCCCAAGTTCCTTTTTTCCAGAGGCAATCGCAGCTGCATGCCAGCTAGACCAATGCCATTCCTCAGCGTCTCATTAACGCCGTACTGCTGACGGTAAGAAGTGGCCCTTGCTTACGTTGTCAACGGATCCCATCAGTGAAGACTTAGTGCTGAGTTCAGCATCCTCGATACACGCCACGGTCTACGTCCCACCATCACAATGCTGTGTACCAGTTCTTACCCACTGGCAGGATGCAGCCACGCCCAGGATGGAGAGGTGAACGTGTAGGACAACGACGCTTCTACTCACGGAGCAGGTGAAGCCGCTGCAGAGCTCTGCAACCAGAAATTGAGAACAACTGTTAACTACAGAAACACGGAGTTTAAAAAAAAATTGTTCAACTACACTCTTTCTGGCCGGACAGATAGCAATGGACAGAATAAGTAAGTACATTGACGAAAGATAAGTAGGGAACTGCAACTGTAGTTACCTTATGAAGGGCACGTTTTCAAATATATCTCTCGTGTAGTCCGCCTTGTTCGAAAGTTTAGTCGATTTCGTTCGCTAATGTTCTTTACCAATTGTTTTGCCCTTTCGTGATCACTCTTACAGCTAGTTTGATGCGTCCCACCACGAATTCCTTCCATGTAAGAATCTTGATATTTTATAACAGTGCTGGCACCCCTCGTCCTCAATTATATAATGGACGGAGTCAAACCTCTGTCTTCCTCTGCCGTATTTACCTTCTGCATCCCCCCTAGTACTGCGGAATTGTCCTGTCATCCAGTACCATCTTCTTGCCAGCGTTTTCCATACATTGTTTTCCTCGCCAATTATCCGGAGAACATCATTCCTTACCTTATCAGGCCACCGAATTTTCGACATTCTTTTGTAGCGCCACAACTCAGACGCTTCGATTTCCTTCTCTCCCTGATTTCCCACTCACCATAAATTACTATAACACAATGGTGTGATCGAAACTTCAATATTTATAACTTTTTTCGTAAGTTTAAAGCTTACTTTTCATTTTACTGAAGTTTGTGAATGTCATATTTGACTGTGCCAGTCTGCTTTTTATGTCATCCTTGTTTATTGCGTCATGTATTGCCCTGTTTCTAAGGCAGCAGAATTCCTTAGTTTTGTCTACTTTGTAGTCACCCACTACAATGTTACATTCATCGCTAATCTCATACTTCCAACTCCGTTTAGCTTCCGTCTTTCTTCGGTGTACTCTCAAACCATAGTCTGAGTTCACTAGCATGTTCATTCCATTCAATAGGTCGTGCGATTCACCTTCACTTTCACAAAAGGTAGAAATGTCATCTACGATCACTGATATTCTCTCATAGTGAATTTTAATCACACTCGTGAGTCTTTTGCTTCTGTCATTGCCTCTGGGAAATGTGTATTGAATAGTAGGCGCACAAAGACTGCATCCCTGTCTTAGGCCGTTTTTAATCAGAGTACTTCGTTCTTGGCCTCTCATTTTTGTTGTTTCCTCTTGGTTCATGTGTATATTGGACATTACACGTCATTCTCTACGGCTTACTAACAATTTTTTTCAAAATTCAGAACTTCCTGTGTCCTTTCCTACTGTCGAAGATCTTTAGTAGTCGACAAATCCTATGAACGTATTTTGATACTTCTTACGTTTTGCTTCCATTATCAAGGGCAATGTAGGAACTGTGTCTCTGTTGAATTTAGAAATTGTTCGCAGTGTCACAGGTCCTCGAATTTCTTTTCATGCTTACGTGTATTATTTCTGTTAGCAGCTTGGATGCGTAAGCCGTTAAGCTGATTGTCAGATAGTTCTCACACTTTTATACTTTTCTCCCCTTCAAAATTGTGTGATCACACTTTTTCGAATGCCTGAAGGTACGCCACCAGTAACATATATTCCAGACAGCAACACTACCAATCATTTGTTTGCCACTCCCTCCAACGATTTTTGACTTCCAACAATTGTTTTAAAGGTTCCGATGGAATGCGTAATTTCATAACAAAGCACTAAAGGATCTAAAACTGGATCCTCCATCGACTCTTAATTCTTCATCTGTGACATCATGACACAAGTTCTTCTCAAAGACAGGGCTTCAGTGTAGACTTCGGCCTATCTATTCCCTCCACTCTATGTTTAAAAGTGGACTTCGCAGTGCACTTTTAATGTTACTCTCTACCCTTTCAGTATCACAGAAGGTCGTTTTGACTTAACGATATGCTGGATCAGCCCTTCTGACCACGATTTCCATCTGGATTCATTCATCTTTTCCTGCAGCCATTTCACCTTGTCCTTACTGCACTTTCTGTTTACTTCATACCTAAGTGATTTATTTTGCAACGGTCCTTTCTTTCCTCGAACAGTTTTGTACTTCCTTCGATTGTGAATCGCCCAAGGTTCCTTCGACACTACTTTCCTTGTACCAAAGTTTATTTGTCCAACTCTTCTGATTGCCCTTTATAACGATGCCCATTGATTGTGAAATTGGGTGTACTGCCGGTGGTCTGCGTCTTCCCAAAACCATATTTCGACGTGTAGGATGGAGTCTTCATAAAGTCTTTCCTGCGGCTGGTCTCTTCTCCTTGTTCTTCTCCCGTTGTATCAGGTGGGATGTAGTGCTTTACGGATATCCATGTTTGAATTACATGTTGCCTGTAAACACTTCCTGTACGTGTTCTAACTGTGCTGCCAAGCTGTTGGACAGTCTTGGCTCGGTGAACAAGAAGGAGAGACCAGGAGTGTAGCTTTCTACCGTATGCAGGGCCCATATCTGATAAGATCAGCACTACTCTTAAAAACACATAAAATCAGAAGTGTAATCTGCCCATCAAACAAGATCAGAGCCCTCCGCGGCACGGACAAAGATGATCTGCCATTAAGTAAACCTGATAAGTACCATATACCTTATGAATGAGATATGTTTCACATCGTTCAGAAACCACTGCAACAGTAGAAATATTATGTGAGATACACCAAAGACGTACCAGGTTACCACAGGCCACTAAATCAGCAGTAACAGAACATCTCCTGGAACTTGAACACGCCATGCATTATGATGAAATAAGGATCCTCTCTCAGAGCCACAGGTCTTTGGGGTAGCGTGATTACTGAATCTATCGAAATCAAAACGTCAGAGAAACTGATCGACGGGGAAGCAGGATACCAGCTCAGTGCGGCGTAGAATCCGGCTTTAGAATTATTAAAGAAATAACGGGAAAAAGTCGCCTTCTCAGGTAACGAACCTCGGACATCCAGGAGCGTAAGTAGCGGCATCGTAACTCTTACGGAGCACCAGGCCGCAGCTATCTCCTCGTGAGACAAGTGTGGCGCACGCAGATAAGAGAGGCAACGACACCAACCACCCAAACACAGGCATCACACATCCTAGGAGCAGACACAGTGCAGAACTCCAGACGACGGCACAGCCAAATGAGATCGCTGCGGCAGGTTCGGACATACAGTATGTGATCAAAAGTAACCTGACACTCGCCAAAACATATGTTTTTCATAGTAGGTGTATTGTGCTGCCACCTGCTGCCAGGTACTCCATATCAGCGACCTCAGTAGTCATTAGACATCGTGAGAGAGCAGAATGGGTCGCTCGGCGGAACTGACGAACTTCGGAGGTCAGGTGACTAGGTGTCACTTGTATCATACGTCTGTACGCGAGATTACCACATTCCAAGACATCCATAGGTCCACCATTTCCCATGTGATAGTGTAGTGGAAACGTGAAGGGACATGCTCAGGACAAACGCGTATAGGCCGACCTCTTGTCTGTTGACTGACATAGACCTCCGACAGTTGAAGAGGGTTGAAATGTGTAATAGGCAGATATTTAAACAGACCATCACACAGGAAATCCAAACTGCATTAGGATCCACTGCAAGTGTTATGGCAGTTAGGGGGGAGGTGAGAATACTTGGATTTCATGGTCACTCAAGTAAATGCTAAATGTACAGAGCGTAAACATTGGACGATTCAACAGTGGGAAAACGTTGTGTGGAGTGACGAATTACGTTCACGATGTGGCGATCCAATGGCAGGGAGTGGGTATGGCAAATTCCCGGTTAACATCATCTGCCAGCGTTCGTAGTGCCAACAGTAAAATTGGGAGGTATTGGTGTTACGATGTAGTCGCGTTCTTTTACAGAGGGTGCTTGCAACACTTGCTGTTTTGCGTAGCACTATCAAATTTATTTTTCAAGCACCTTCTTGAACCCTACTGTTCAAGAGCAATTCGAAGGCAGCGATTGCATCTTTCAACAGATTGGAGCACCTGTTCACAGTCCGCCCCAGTAGCTGAACGGTCAGCGCGTTGGAATGCCATGCAAGGGGGCCCGGGTGCGATTTCCGGCTGGGGTTGGAGATTTTCTCCCCTCAGAGACTGGGTGTTGTACTGTCCTCGTCATCATTTCATCCCCATTGTCGACGCGCAAGTCGTCCAATGTGGCGTCGCACTCAATAAGACTTGCACTTGGCGGCCGAACTTCCCGCCTGGGAATTTCCGGACACTGGCGTCAAACGATCATTTACATTTTTTTTTTTACTTGTTCTCAAAGCACGGCCTGTGACGGAGTGGTTACACGACAATAACATCCCTGTAATGTGTAACGTAACAAGTAATTACAAGATGGCATTCGTTGCAGTAAGGCAACCAGCAATTTGGTACGGTGGCTGCAGGATGGCTATGTTTTCTTTGTCCCTTTGCTCACATCGCAGAGGACGCTGCCTGCCGTGAGAACTGCATAGCGTAACAGTCAGTCAATACGATGATTCATACCCTGTACAAATCTGAATTATCCCTATTAGCTATTATCCGATTTTGTTGGTTGGTTGGTTGTTTTCGGGAAGGAGACCAGACAGCGATGTCATCGGTCTCATCGGATTAGGAAAGGACGGGGAATTAAGTAGGCCGTGCCCTTTGAAAGGAACCATCCCGACATTTGCCTGGAGCGATTTAGGGAAATCACGGAAAACCTAAATCAGGATGGCCGGATGCGGGATTGAACCGTCGTCCTGCCGAATGCCTCCGATTTTGTGCTAATTTGGTACACAGCCTTTTGTTATCAAAGGAATGATGTCAAAATTTCAGTTCTTTATTTATTATAGTGACGGAGATAAAGAAAATTACCTAAATGTCCTAAAACCAATGCTTGTTTTTAATATCATGTTAGTAACAAATACAAATTGACTTTCATTATTATTTGAAGCCGTTACAAATTCGCCAGTGCATAAAATCAGTTAATTAGAATTTTCTTTTCAAAACTGTTGTCACTGTGAAAAACGTAATACAAAAATCGGTCAAATTTATTATTTGATTATATTTCGTTGTGTGAGTGCGTAAGAATGTTTGAGAGAGCGTATACATTAGTACTTAATACGTCGTTTCTCATAAAACCTTGTACCGATAGACCATAGGAAAGCTATGGTGCAGCCATGATTCAGAGACGTAGGTCGGTGTGAGATTGTTTTTGTATAAAAGCAACCAGAATAAAAGTTAGAGGCGGAACAGGTTTATTTATCAATTTGAAGAATATTTTGAACTTCGCATATTTTGATTAAACAATATACTAGAAATTGAAGTTTTAATGATGTTGATTACTATCAGAGTGTTGATTGGATAAAGCAAGTTTAGCAGCGAGTATGATCTGGAAGGAACATTCTGATTGGTCGTTTAGGCCAAAAGCCCATCAGAATTAAGCTGTTCCCGCGTGAATATAGTGCAGTGGGCAGTGAGTGGAGTAGTTCGATAGTCGCTTGCTAACCGGCCTACAAGTAACACCATGTTAGATAGCTCCATAAAAATACTCTGACGAATGAAGCAATGGCGAAATAATTTCGTTTAGAGCGTGTCGTGATTGTAGGAACTGGAGTTACTAACATTTTAATGAAAATTTGGTGTTTCTAAATTAAAAACTTTGAAAGTTATGAGCTTATGAACCCTCTGGTCGTAGTAATAGTTCCACGTGACGTGTTTCATGCTCTGTACAGAATACTTTGGCGAGCACTACTTTCAAAGAAGACGACTGAAATGGCCAAATATTTAACTCGCGATTAGTTGTGGGTCTGTGAATGTCAGAACATGAAACGTAGTTGGGTCGGCTGCTTTTCGAGCGAAACTGTGTTGTATAGACAGAGTATTACCATAGTAAATTCGGACTTGATAGCCATGTCATGTGTGTCCATATGAATAAAACGTAAATTGAATCTAATTTTAAATGTTTTCTGCAAGTAGACTGCATTCTCCGAGCGCCCGATTTTTTAGAAATAATCTTTCCGGATCAGATTGTTAACTCGAGATACCCGGGTTCTGTATGGTAGCTATTAGGTAGTGGTTTCATCAACGCTGCTTTACACCGCCTAGCACGTATCTGCTACTACGGAGTGAAGAGACATGGGAAGGAAGCATATCGAGTTAGGTCGACTTCCAGTAAGTGAAGGAGGGAATGTTGACGATCGACCACCCTTCCCCCCCCTCCCCCCTCCCGCAGTTGCGCAGTTGGTGTATTGCCCACGAAAAGTGAAGTTTAAGTGACTGCGAACCTTAAAAGCAGCAGTGCAGTGAATCCGATAAAAAATAGACCCACACGTGCATAAATATACTTTGATAGAAAGACAGAGATCCCTAATGATCGAGGGAAAAATTATTCAGAAAGGACAGCAATAGCGAAGTGGAAGCCTGCGATAACAAGCTACAGCAGCTGTGAGTCAGCAGCACTTGGCCACAGTGGACAGTGTGTCGTCCCAGAAACTACATCTGCGGGGGCAGAGAATGGCAAGCGGACCCACTGCCATGCTGACATGCTGACAACAATCGAAAAAAAATCTAAGTCATATTCTACTTTGTTTGGTGTGTTTTTGTGAACATGGCGGAAAATAAAAACAATGTTGTAGTAGACGAGAATATGGGGGTAAATCTGGGGAAAGTAATATATGCATATGATGCAGTGGCTGGTGAATTTAGTTTTGATGCATCACAAGCAAATGATAGTGACTTTCGCGGTACAATGTATGTTAATTACGGGACAGACACTGAACTGAACACGGTGGAAACCAATGTTAAGTTTACACAATTTCGTGTTCAAAGTCAAATACGGGAATCGAAACAGGAATACTCCGCACCTATTCCTATTCAGGAGGAAAAAGTGAAGCAGGATATGAGGTTTAGGTACATTTATACCTTCTACTGTTATAGAGATAAAGCAGGAACTACTGTCAATTACTTGTGAGCAGAAAGATAGTGTTTCAGAAATGTTAGCACTTATTTTGAAACATATAGGGGATATGAATATCAATATGAAGGAAATGGATTCTGATATTGACACTAAAATGAAGAAAACGGGTTCTGATGTGAACACTAAAATGAAGGAAATTGGTTCTGATACAAAGAATTTTTAAGCGCTGTAATAAATGAGTTGCGTACTGAAATTTCTCAAGGGTTTACTAACTTTTCAGTAGAAATGGAATCGAGATTGGAAATCAAAATTTCTGAAATAAGAGATTCACGGAAAAACGGTATGGTTTTGTTTAGGGACAGTGTAAAAGGTGAAATTAGTAAAGTAAAACCAAAATGTAATACTGCTGTTGTAACTGTAAAAAATGAATTGACCTCTCGGATTAAGCATGTTGCTGATGACAGCAAACAGTGAAGGGAAAAAGAAATGTAGAATTAAATGAAATGCAGGAACACGTAAATAATGTCAGAAAACAAATTGAGGATAGTCACACTGTAATGGAAAATCAAATCAAGTAAGGATAGGATGTGTGTGAGAAATTTGGTGTGTGAGTGGCTGCTAAATTTACTAACCCGGAAACTAACAGAAATTATTTTAATACAGCTGTAGATGAACAACGGCGTAACCATGATGGTAGACTAAAAAGAGTAGAACGATGTGTTACTAACTGTAGCGGCTATGTAATATCTAACGGTATGATAGAATCCTCAGAAATTGCATATGTAACACATCGGCAGGTTTTTGAGATTCGATCTAAGAGAAAATGTACATCCTAAAGAATTTTGGGGTTATTTGAGGACGTTTTCCCCAAATTATGGAATGATAAGCAAAAAATTGGTTTCATTACATCAAATTCGATGGAATCAGCTAGAGTGTGGAGAAATTGGGCAGTAGATAAGTATGAGAGGATAGTAGTTTTTGAAAAGGCATTTTTTGGAGGTATATTAGGGCAAACGGAAGCAGATGAAAGTTTTAAACAAATTTTGGTCAGTTGAAAAACATTATCGGAGAAAGACACTATTAAGAGGTTAGTGCAAAAATGGGTCACATCTTTGTCATGTTTGAGCTCTAAAGTGGAGACAGAACAGATCATTATGGGGACAGAGAATAAGTTGCCTTTGTACTGGAATAATAAAATAATATAAGCACCTAGGGATGACATTGATAAATTTATTCATTACCTTGAGAGCGTAGAATTTCTTTTAAATTAGCAGCAAAATGCCATGAGGGATTGTAGGACTCCTGTTAAGGCAAAAGAAAACAGAACTGAGGCACATGTAAATAGAATAGGAGTGTAAAGATCCAGTAATTGCAGAGGCACGTACCGAGGGAGAGGGTGTCCTGTTGGAAGTAGATATACTAACGGGCCAAAACCTGGAATATAGACAACAGCAGTCCACTGACTGGGCGAAGTCCGCAGACTGCCAGCAGAAAAGAATATCGGTGGTAATAATTGCATAGAGGAGGGGGAAGCTAATGGCAATCTGTAATGATGCAAGCGTTTGCAGGCTCTGGCAGCATACGCTAAATCCAATAGCAAAACCTTTTGCAAGGCAGCGACCATGTGAACATCTTGGGGGTGGTATCGTAGAAGCAGACGTTGCAGAGGAGAGGGACACAGTTAAAAATTGTGCTTTTCAGGAAAGTATAGTAGATTTTGGCGAAATAAAAGGTCATAACAACTATTCGAGGAACCACATTAATGAGGAATAGGTATTAGAAGTTTACTATTCAGAATAGGATATTAGTGTGAGAGAGCACTGCAATGCAGATGAGTAACTTACAGTGAACTGTAGAGGTAGCACTATAATAGGGGGAAGGTTATTAGAGGTACATGAGGAAGAATTTAGAAGGGCAGAATAAATCTTACGGAGATTAAAATTAGTAGTTTCTGACAGTGATGAAAAAGGAACAGACATGGAAGAAGTAGGGGGTTATTTTGATAATTCTGACAACATGAGACGAAGGGTTTCAGAATCTGATATTATTATTAATGAAGGAGAGTGCTTGGAGAAGTGTTTTTATTTGTTACTAGTGGACAGACTAATGAAAGTTGCTACAGTTAGAGAGGAAGAGGACTCGGTGAATGTGTGCGTAATTTCTGCAGAAGGTGTATGATTAATAGATGTGATGTAGTGCAAGATTTGTTAGACGAACCTGATTCTGAGTCAGAGAAAAACTGGCATACAGCCGATAATACAAGTTACAGTTTTTTATGAGAAGGCTCCTTGTTTACTGGATTGTGGTTCCAATTTATGTGCAGTGTCACAGTGTTTAGTAAATTCTCTCCCTGTTAATAAGGATGTGGTTACAATGCCATTGGGTGGCATGAATATTATTGTAGTCACAGGGAAAAGTAAGAAAGTAGTTAAACAGGAAATTATGCTACCTGTCAGTATCGGTGATGTATAATTGGACCAAAAATTTTTAATAATTAACGGCTTAAGCGTGGAAATGCTGGTGGGAGCAGATTTCTTAGAAAAGTACAAAGGAAAAGTGGATTTAGGAAGTAATGAAGCGGTCATTGTGGTACAGGGAAGAACAGTAGCTATTTCTTTTATTGGTAAAAGGCAATATGAATCCAACGAGCACAGTGGCATGCCTATACGTCACTGCAGAAATAAAGAGTATGTTGTGGTGTATAACAAGTGTGGCAAAACGAAGGAAGTTGATCCTGCTGAGCTAGAAAGCAGTAAGAAAAAGTACAGGGATTAACGGATTTGACAAACACACACCAGGATGGTGGTGGCACTAATAACTAACTGGCCTCAGGGGATGTGCATTCTTTGCATCGTCAGGGGTTTGACAAACGCCAGGCATCCCGAGTTATTTGCAATATTATCTCCTTTTAGTTTCGTATTGTCAACCAAACTCTTCTTCATTCAGAACCTTTTTGATATTTTCTTTCCTTCTTCCCTATCGTAGTAAATAAAGTGCATAAAAATACATAGAGAGTAACTTATTCAGAAGGTAAGTCAACTGGTAAAGGAAAAATATTTTTGGAGGTGTATGATAGTAAACACTAACACAAATGAATGTGGAATGAAAGTGATGTAATAAGGTATACTGAAAAAAGTAATGTGACTCTTTAGTGTGTGACTTTTTAACCAATTTCAGAACATCTATAAATCGTGTTAGAAGATGTTTGTGGTAAGAGGCATAAGGAATGTGCCAAGTAGAGGTAAATAAACAGGTTATGTATCTGATGTTTCTTTGAAAGCCACATAAGTTGGCATAAATATTCTCGATGTTTTCAGTAATTTTGCATTCTCTGTGTATAATACCATGTTTTACGTGAAGTCATGAGATATTTCATAGGAACTGTAAGGTAAACATTTTTCCTGGAATAAAAAGTTAAAGAAAAAGTTTATAAATTTTTGAAAAATATTTTTTTTCTGTTCGCTTACACAGTAATAAGTATTGCTTCCAGCAGGAACTTGCTTAAGAATTCTCCCACTATAAAATTCAAGTAATAATTTTTTGGAAAAGAGTAAAGTAGTAGTGGCAATTTGGGTGCTGTTTTTATTTTAGAATATTGGTTGATTCAGTCTTTACTGGAAATAATTAGTACTGTATAAAACTATTTGAAAAAAAAAGATGTTAAATTCCAATGAATATCGAATTTTTTGGAAAAAAAGTTTTGTGAAAATAAGCAGCAAATTATAAATATACTAAAATGGTGGAACATTCTTGGCAAAGCTTTTCATTTAGATTTGAGAAAAATAATATGAACTATGATACATGTATATGTGTAAGGTTACGGTGCAAAAAAAAAGTAAGAATCCTGGCTTAAATGTACTGTATTTTGCACGGACGAAATTCGGGAAAACATGATACAATACTATAGGAAACCAGATGTAGTATTGAGACTGGATACTGTATCACAGTGATGTGCCTCTAAACAACCAAAGTGTAAGTGTGAAAAGGAAAAGATGTTATACCCCAGTGCTACTATAGAATGGTTTTCTTAGATATGTAAAAAAAGACATTCCCATAAGTGAGAATAATATAACAAAAGAAATATTTAATCCACAGCAGTGATTAAAGCTAGGGTTCTCCTGCTTGAAAATTTTGTGGAATAACGATGGCCAAGGCGAATTTTTTGTGCATTAATATATTAGATTTCATGACCGCTAACATAGTGAATGCTTAGAGGTGGCATGAGCCCCCTCTCATATTTCTGTCTTACTCTGAGTAATTCGATCTTCCTCTCTAACTGCATGCGGTGAAAAGTCGCTATCCCTTCACACGCAGACTTCCCACGCAGCGTCTCTCATCACCTGGGAGGTCCGGTGACAGGCGGGCTCTGCTGATATTGAAAGGGTTAAGCCGATGGGTGTGAGGGAGTCGAGTGAATGCTTTTCAGACGCCGACATTGTCATAAGTGCGGTGGCGACACGCCCACAGGGGCCTGACGAAGCGGCTGGGCTAGAGATTCCGTTACTACGCAGAAACTTAGTGAAAACCGTTTCTGGGGGGCTACCAGCGGGGTGTGGGAATGACTTGTGTTCCCAGGCAGTCTTGGCGGGCATATTCCCGCGTTTTCTGCAAAATCGCAAATGTGATTTGCTTGCTCAGGGCATAGCTCCGTGACGTAGCAAAGTCGGCGCAGGAATTGGCGCCAAGAATCTCCATTGGTGGACTAGTAGTGCTTCGGCAATAGAGTGGAATTTTCCGCCGGTTTTCAAGTTGCTGATTGGAACGTTTAACCATGGCCACTGTCGTGGGGGCGGGAATGTTTTGTGTTCGGTTTGTACGGGAGCTCTTGTGAGAGTCGGCACGCGCCTTTCTGTCGGAGTAGGTTACAAGACTGAGCTCTCGCTGCTCTGGACAGTCTGCTTTCCGTTGGCTGTCTAATATACTTTTATTTAATTGAAACTGTTTGATGAAGTTGCTGAAGTTTCGACTTCAACGCAAATTTCCGAGTACAGTTGGCTATTGAGCGTTCTGCGTACAAGTGGCCGATGTTGTCTGTCTTGAGCAGTTTTGGCTAAAGTTGACTGTATTGGAGTTACTGTGTGACTTCTCTTGTTAACATCAATCTCTGTATCGTCAGTGATTGTGTGGCGAGCCTTCTTAGTCTCCCTCATATGCGCATTTGTATTGCTAGGAAGTGTTTAGTTTGGAAAAACCAGACCAGGGTAATTTGTTTCGGGCTCTACTCACGACATTATCATTACGACGTCGAAGCAACCAGCCGTCGCCTCCGGTACGCCAGATCGTGTTCTTGCAGTTATGAAGACAGCTTGGTAATGTATGTCTGCAGCACCGGCAGATTAGGGATTTTCCTAGGAGATAATCAGAGCTCAGCAGAGCGCGCCTGTTCATCTATTTTCTTTCTTCTGTCTTGGGTGTTCATTGTCAGATTTCTCACTACAGTAGCAGCAATTAATGTTGGGTTGGCTGTGTGTTTCTCTTAAGATTTGAGTTGCAAGGAATTGGCTCCACATACCACTTCGTCATAAATGTCACAATCTAGTTTAGGGACAACTTCACCTTCACAGCATTTCTTTGAGTATCCAGTTTGAGCCAATTTGATGTATTGTAAATGTTTCATCTGTTTTGTTTATTATTTTGAGTTTAGTCATAATAAATCATATTGTTATTTTGGACAGAACTGTCATTCTGTTAATCGGTAGAGCAACCCTTTCATTTCTTACTATGTTATTGAATCATTCTTTTATTTAACTTATTTATCAAATTAAATTATTGCAGGCGCCAAACTCTTTTCTACTCCACTTGCAGGGTCGATTACAGTCAGTTCGCGTTTCTTTTTAATACAAATGCAACAGTAAAAGTCGGAGTTAGTATAGGGGGGGGGCTTAGAGCATCATTTATATATGAAGATTCTAGAAGAATTTAGTGCTACATACACTGCCAGCCCCGGCACCTCGGAATGTAAAGAGCTTAAAATTGTTTATATCTTATCAAAACAATATAGAAATTTGTAAAGTAATCGTTTAAAGTAAAAATTTAATTTTGAGGAAAACTTGCATATTTACTAATGTAAAAGGTTTCATAAGTATTGTCCTTTTTTTGGAAAACGTTAAAATATGTAGTATGATATGAATGAAATATTATTTCTGAAGAAAAGGAGAAATTTGGTAAATTAATTTTGTTATTCGCTATCAAGTCCACGTCCTTGAAATTTGATGTAACGTTGTAAATAATTTAATGTATTTTGATATTTTGTTCATTTGAAAAAAAAATGTAAGTAGGAACAATTTTCACTTAGTTACATTTTACGATTCAGTTAAAGAATGCAGTAAGAACATTGGCATTATATGAATCTTAAATGCATTTAACAGTAAGTTTAGTTTCTTAGGGTGTGTGTACCGTAGCAAGTTATTACGAGATGACATTCGTTGCACTAAGACATGCAGCCAAATGGTAAGGTGGCTACAGGATGGCTATGTTTCTTTTGGCCTTTTGCTCACATCGCAGAGGACGCTGCCTGCCGTGAGAACTGCATAGCGTAACAGTCAGTCAATACGATGATTCATACCCTCTACTAATCTGAGTCATCCTTATTAGCTATTATGCGATTTTGTGCTAATTTGGTACACAGCCTTTTGTTATCAATAGAATGATGTCAAAATTTCAGATCGTTATTTATTATAGTGACGGAGATAAAGATAATTACCTAAATGTCCGAAAACCAATGCTTCTTTTTTCATACCATCTTAGTAACATGTACAGATTGACTTTCATTATTATTTGAGGCCATTACAAATTTATCATTGCATAAAATCAATTAATTAGAACTTTCTTTCCAAAACTGTAGTCACTGTGAATTACGTAATACAAAAATCGGCCAAAATTATTATTTGATTATATTTCGTTGTGTGAGTGCGTAAGAATGTGTGAGAGAGTGTAAGTGGGACGTACATTAGAACTTAATACGTCGTTTTTCATAAAACTTTGTACAAATAGACCATGGAGAAGTTATGGTGCAGCCATGATTCAGATAACGTGAGTTGTTGTGGGCTTGCTTTTGTATAAAAGCAGCCAGAATAAAATTTAGAGGCGGAATAGGTTTATTTATCAATTTGGATAATATTTCTTAATTCGCTTATTTTAATGGACAATACACTGGAAATTGAAGTTTTAATGATATTAATTAGTATCAGATTATTGATTGGATAAGGCAAGTTTCGCTGCGAGAATGATCTGGAAGGAACATTCTGATTGGTCGTTCAGATTAAAAGCCAATCAGAATTAAGCTGTTCCCGCGCGAATATAGTTGAGTGGGCAGTGAGTGGCGTAGTTCGGTAGTCGCCTGCTAACCGGCCTACAGATAGCACCATGTTAGACAGCTACGTAAAAATACTCTGAAAAATGAAGTAATGGCAAGGTAATTTCGGTTAGAGCGTGTCGTGGTTGGAGGGACTGGAGTTACTAATACTTTAATGAATGTTTGGTGCTTCCAAATTAAAAACTTTGAAAGTTATCAGCATGTGAACTCTCTGGTCGTAGTAACAGTTCCGTGTGGCATGTTTCGTGCTCTGTACAGGATACATTGGCGGGCATTGCTTTCGAAGAGGACGACTGAAATGGCCGAATATTTAACTCGCGAATAGTTGTGGGTCTGTGAATATTAGAACGTGAAAATTAGTAGCTTCGGACTTGCAAACATCCTGGCTCCTTTTCGGGTGAAACTATGTTGTATAGGCAGTGAACTTTGAATGACAGAGTATTACGGCAGTAAATACGGACTCGATAGCCATTTGATGTGTTTCCATATGAATAAAAAGTAGATTTAATCCAGTTTTAAACGCTTTCTGCAAGTAGACTGCATCGTCCGAGCGCCCGATATTTTAGAAATGAACACTCAGGAACTGAATTTCAATTCAAGGTACGTGGCCTCTGTGTGATAACTATTAGGTAGTGGTTTCATCAACGCTGCTTTGCACTGCCTAGCACGTATCTGCTAGTACAGAGTGAAGAGATGTCGGAAAGAAGCATATCGAGGTAGGCTGACTTCCGGTAACTGAAAGAGGGAATGTAGACGACCGACCCCGCCCATCTGCAAATGGACTGGCTTGCACAGAGTCCTGACATCAGCCCTATGTAACACTTTTGGGATATTATGGAACCCGACTTTGTGCCAGGCCTCAGCGACTGACATCCATTCTTCTCCTCAGTGCAGCACTCCGTTAAAAATGGGCTACCATTCTCCTGGAAACTTTCCAGCACCAGACTGAACTTATGCCTGCGAGAGTGGAAGCTGTCATCTAGCCTTAGGGTGGGCCAACACCATACAGAATTGCAGCATTACCGATGGAGGGCGTCACAAACGTATGAGTCATTTTCAGCTGTCCGGAAACTTTAGACCACATAGTTGTTGTTGTTGTTGTTGTGGTCTTCAGTCCTGAGACTGGTTTGATGCAGCTCTCCATGCTACTCTATCCTGTGCAAGCTTTTTCATCTCCCAGTACCTACTGCAACCTACATCCTTCTGAATCTGCTTAGTGTAGTCATCTCTTGGTCTCCCCCTACGATTTTTACCCTCCACGCTGCCCTCCAATACTAAATTGGTGATCCCTTGATGCCTCAGAACATGTCCTACCAACCGATCCCTTCTTCTGGTCAAGTTGTGCCACAAACTTCTCTTCTCCCCAATCCTATTCAATACTTCCTCATTAGTTATGTGATCTACCCATCTAATCTTCAGCATTCTTCTGTAGCACCACATTTCGAAAGCTTCTATTCTCTTCTTGTCCAAACTATTTATCGTCCATGTTTCACTTCCATACATGGCTACACTCCATACAAATACTTTCAGAAATGACTTCCTGACACTTAAATCAATACTGGATGTTAACAAATTTCTCTTCTTCAGAAACGCTTTCCTTGCCATTGCCAGTCTACATTTTATATCCTCTCTACTTCGACCATCATCAGTTATTTTGCTCCCCAAATAGCAAAACTCCTTTACTACTTTAAGTGCCTCATTTCCTAATCTAATTCCCTCTGCATCACCCGACTTAATTAGACTACATTCCATTATCCTTGTTTTGCTTTTGTTGATGTTCATCTTATATCCTCCTTTCAAGACACTGTCCATTCCATTCAACTGCTCTTCCAAGTACCACATAGTATATTATGAAATTCGCACACCAGAGCCGCACTCTCTGACGCGCCTTGCCACAATCCGCGCGGCTCTCCCCATCAAAGGTTAGAGTTCTCCCTCGGGCATGGGTGTGTGTGTTGTCCTTAGCATAAGTTAGTTTAAGTTAGATTAAGTAGTGTGTGAGCCTAGGGACCGATAACCTCTGCAGTTTGGTCCCATAGGAACTTACCACTAATTTACACAGTTCTTTTTTCCACTGCAGACTTATTCGGCAGTAAGTGCATCTTGTAGGGATGTACCGAATCAACTATCGATTTCTCCTGCGAGCGGTGGATTCCGTCATGCCACGCCCAGTGGGACGAATTTTTGCGGCGTGCGAGTCTTATTTGGACAGCACTGGGAGAAAGTCGGAGCTCCGAGCTGAAGCAGTCGAGACGACGGCTAGCCGATTGTGAGAGAAGTGCCAAGGGCTCCATTCCGCAAGAGGCTGATAACCCAATGTGTTGCCATTCGTCTTGGTAACAATCAGTCAGTTGACGATTCACTTGCAATTTTTCCCTTGTTTGTGTTTTCATCGGGAACGAGCGTTGGTTGGTCGGTCGGTCGCCTCAGCGGACACAGGAATTCCCCCATCCTTCTTGGCTGTCCTTGCCACCCTGTACAACGTCCTCCTCTCCACTGCGTTTTACCCCGACCTGTGGAAGACTTCCCATGCCCTGCTTTTCCCTAAACCCAAAAAACCCCCCTCTGATACCACTTCTTATTGTCCCATCTGCATCACCTTCGTCTTCAGTATGGTCTTCAAGACCATCCTCTCTCACCGTATTTACCGCCATCTTAACCAGCACCACCTCCTTCCCCTCACCTAATGTGGCTTCTGTCCTTCCTTCTCTGCCGATGACCAGCTCCTTAACCTTACCAATCTCCTTTCCTTCCAACTTAACTCCCATCGCTCTGCTATCTTTGTTTCCCATGACCTCCAGTACGCCTATGACCGTTACTGGCATCATGGGCTCCTCTTCAAACTCCAGACCTATGCTCTCCCCATCAACTTCATCTGCCTCGTTGCTTCCTTCCTCTCCGATCGTTCCTCCTATGTGACTGTCCACAATTCAACTCCCATACTTTCCATCCCTCTGCCGGCGTGCTCCACAGCTCAATCCTTTCCCCTCTCCTCTATCTCCTGTACACTGCTGATATGTCCAAACCTCCCCCACATGCCATCTCCTCCAGTTTGCTGATGACGCCGCTTTCCTAGCCCTTTATCCTACCTTTCAACGGTCCTAACGTACCCTTCAAACCCAACTTGACCAATTCACCGCTTGGTGCAAGCAGTGGTTCCTCCATATCAGCCCCTCCAAGACCCAGGCGATAATCATAGGCCACACCACCCATTCCTTCCATCTCCATAATTTCTAACTCACCATTTATGGCCGTCCTAACCACCTCACTCCTACCCTCAAATACCTTGGCCTCACCCTCTACTGCCACCTCTCCTGGACTCCCTGTCTCCTTACCATCCAACACATAGCTCACAACAGCCGCCGCCTCCTGATACTCCTGTCTGGCTGGACATGGGGTCTGCATCGTTGCACCATCCTTTACACCTACAAATCCTTGATGCACCCCATCCTCTGTTATGGCAGCATAGCTTGGATTTCCGCCTCTCCCAGGTTCTATAAATCCCTCCAAATCCTCGAATATACATGTGCTCCGCCTCACATTCCACATCCGCCTTTCGTCCCCCACACGCAACCTCTAGGACCTCATCCTCTCCCCCCACCTTCTCCTTTTCCTTGAACACATCTGAACACTACATTGCTACATTGATCCCCCTCACTGGTGTCTCCCTTTCTCTCCATCCCAAGCCCGTTGCTGTGCCTTTACCGTTGTGTCCCACCCTCTCTCAACTTCCACATCCTCTGCCTCCTGTCCTAATGCACCTTCCACCACCTACCCCTCCTTGATGATGAGCTTTGCATCAACATCTACTCTTCTTGCCAACTCTAACACCATCTTCCTGTTGCCTCCTCCTCAGGGCTCCCTCTTCTCTCCCTCCCTTCTCCTGAGTGACTTTCCCCTCTTACTCCCCTACCTCTCTTGTGCTCCCCTTCGGTGTCTCTGCACTCCCTCCTGCCTTGTCTTCTCTCTTCATCTCCTGCTCCACTAGTCTCCTGCCTGTTAATGTACCCGCTGATGCCCCTAGTCGTTTCATCCCGCTGCCTGCCCTGATGCCCCTTGCTCTCCCCTCCTTTTCCATCCTCTCCAGCCTCACCCTCTGCAGGTCCCACCTGGCTGTTTTATTCTTCATTGTGTGTGCTCCAAGTGGGTTTTAAGTGTGTTGTTCTGGAGTGTTTTTAATACTGTGGTCGACTTTTAACCAGTGCGTGTGTCTTCAGTGTCTTCTTTGTGTTTTAATAATGGCCAAATCTTTTTTTAACTTTATTTCGACTTTTTCAATTGTCGCCCCATAAACATCTCCATGTCAGTATATTTTTACCTCCATATCTCCCCTCAATCTGTTTTATGTCCGCCTTTTATATCACCTTATATGTAACATTTTATTCTTGTCTTAGTTGTCATGTCAATCGGCTGAAGAGTGGTGGATTGTGCCGCTGACAGCCCTTCCCTGTCCACATTGGGCAGGACAATGAAATCACAGTAAAGAAAAAAAACAGCCCCAGCATTCAGTGAACCCCTTGAGATGATGGCGGGGATGGCAATTGAAAGTTCGAGGATTTTATTCGAATTGATGAGGCTGGAAAACCAAGATCGTTTTATTTGGTTCGTACATAACAGTTCATACAACAACTGCAAATAAAAAAGAAAGTGAAAGTAATTCCACTATATAGACACGTGTTCTTGTAGGAGAGAACTGCTCAGGAAATGCAGTGAAAGTAGGGTCTGTCTCTAAACTGAAAAGCGAACAGCACTCTTGGTGCGGGAATTTGCCTTTACCAAAAGAACGCTACAGTTTCCGTACAGGATTCCCCATAGAAGTGTGGAAGAATGTACAGAGATTTATGTAAATCCTGTCCTTATGCGTTTTATTACATTATTATTATTCGTAATTCATATTTTTATTCCATATAGTGTCAACGAACTTTGTGGAGAGTAAGTAACCCCAGGCACATTCACACACTGCATTGCCTGTATTTCACAAGGCGTGCTGTGATAGGGTAGTAGTTCTTTTTAGTGATTTAGTGTGTGGAATCGCCGGCTTGGACTTCTGTTTACAGACATATTAAGCAGGGAAATTTTTGACCACAATGCGCTTGTTCATTTAACAAGAAACGTCAGCTTTACACCATTAAAATACTGTTTTTAATAATCAGTGGCTTTTCCATCCCACAGAATGAGGACACTATAGGTCTAGAAAAAAAATGAATAATTCCGTTCTTGCAGGAAACTGAAATCATTTTAATTTTCCTGCGGGAAACACATTCGCAAAAAGCCTAGGTTTTCTGGATATTCAAGATATGCCCCTGCCACCACAACTCTCACATTCCATCGGTACAGTTTTTACTATGCTATTAATTACACTTCATCCTATCACAGTGTCTGCGAGTACGAGAACTTTTTCACTTAATTTTCCTTCGTTGACTGGCTACAGCGCCACCTTGCTGTCTTACCGGTATGTTGCATGACAAAGTAGGCAAGCGTGCCTCATAAATCTGTTATTTATTAACACGTTCATCGCAAAGCGCTTGAATGTGCGTTTGATATTACAAAAGTGTTGCCTACAGCAGTCTAGCATACACTCTCGCATGTGCTTTCATGCGGTGAAGACAACAGCAGCAATACACTTCGTATATCCCGTGACGTACTGGCAATGTGATGTATAAAGCAAAGATGGAGTGTTACGACAGCTTGGTTCAAAGAACACATGAGT
Organism: Schistocerca serialis cubense; assembly: GCF_023864345.2. Classification (NCBI taxonomy): domain Eukaryota; kingdom Metazoa; phylum Arthropoda; class Insecta; order Orthoptera; family Acrididae; genus Schistocerca; species Schistocerca serialis. The sequence continues at coordinate 65,590,808 of NC_064644.1, read as the reverse complement.
TCTTTAATGAAACGGTGAGAAGTAAAGCCTCGTCCTTCTGACATCGGAAGCAAGGACTGGAAAAAAGCATGATACGGCATCTAACGAAAAATGCTTTACGTTAAGAGAATGAAGGCCGTAAATAACTGTTCATTGCCGAGAAATACGTGACACTGAGACCCCGGAGATATGCTGAGAAGGTTTACGCACCAAAAATATTTTCCAAAACAGAATTTGATTCGAAAGAGATAAAACCGGTTTAGCTGCAGGTCCTTTATTTATAGGCACGACGGGTTTCGCAGTAGTTTAGTTGTATCGTCAGGTGCAATAACATCAAGTCATATTTCGAACGGATAAAGAGAATGGGATGTCCAAGCGTTAATAGTCGGCAATATAGAGAACGCCAAACATAGAGCTGCATAAACTGACACAGAACGCTCCCGTGATACGCTCCCGCGATACCATGAGTAACAACAGTACCTGGTGAGCTAACGAGGGGCCCATACAACGAAGTGCAGGTCAAAACCGACCGTATATAATCATCTATGTGGTTATGCAAAATTAAGCAGCTCACAGTCCCCCAGTTATCTGAACAGCTCAATCGGCAGAAATCAATGCATTGGAGACCCAGATGGTAAAAAGCTGCACTTGCCATACAGCAAGCGAGTGTGTTTGGTTCACCTGTAGCGTGATAACATAGCCGACAACTTCATGGAAGTTGTAATTGATTTTCTCATGACGGGGTCCTATTCCGCTAATTTCTGTTGAACAACTTCAAATGGGAATCGACAGCTATGCTCGCTCGTCTTCAGTTAATTTCGAAATGAACATTCATCTTTTAAAAGAAGTAATTTTTCGATATCAAGCTTCCCTTCTTTTCCCGCCTGCTGGTCCATATTATCACCAGTAATAACCATTGTGTTCTTTTCATCTTGTTCATTGTCAAGGCAATGACGCACCGACCGCAGAGACTACAAGAGTTGCTGATTTCCTTTTAGCACTCGGCAGAATGATAGCTTGCCATCTTTGCTAATTATTTATTTGCGATTCGTGCGGTGCCGCATAATGGCGCTACTTGCGCGCAGTTTAATGGACATGTAAATAGCCAAAAAGTAAATATGGCTCAAATGGCTCTGAGCACTATGGGACTCAACTGCTGAGGTCATTAGTCCCCTAGAACTTAGAACTAGTTAAACCTAACTAACCTAAGGACATCACAAACATCCATGCCCGAGGCAGGATTCGAACCTGCGACCGGAGCGGTCTTGCGGTTCCAGACTGCAGCGCCTTTAACCGCACGGTCACTTGGGCCGGCAAAAAGTAAATAAATACAAGAGCAGTGCGCCCAGTCTGTGTAATGTGTAGCTGATGAAGTCTCTGAAATTAACTAGTATATCCGGCCAACTGAGGCGCTGACGGTACAACTGGTACACGTGGCATTTCTCAAGAAAATTATCTAAGCGTACTTTCGTCAAGCTAAAGTATCAACTATTAAGAGTGAAAGAGTCACAAGCGATTTCCTGCATAGTTCTGCACTCTGTGATGATAATGTTTAGTATCCAATCCAGTGCCTTGGCTGCATTTAGAACACAACTATTAAAAGTCAAATGCCTTACGAAAGGAGAATTACTGCCATGTCTAATTACGCTTCAGGTATGCATTTTTTGCCAGCTTTGCAACAATCCTAATACGAATGTTCTTAAGATTACTTACAGTACTATTTAAACGCTTTTAAATAGGCCTTTTTCTGAAATAGTGGATCTATATCTTGACGCCAAAATCAGCATACTGACACAATAGATGAAAAGTTCCTTGCAGCTGTCCATACGTACATGGAATGCAATAATGCAGGACGGAAGCAGTGAAGGTCAGCCCATAGTTCCCCGTGTGACAATGAACCCAAAAATGTTTTTTTTTCAATTAAAGCCATGGATGTAATAACAAAGAACAAGGTCGCTGAAGACGTTTACGGAAATATAGTAGAGTGGAAGAATATTACAAGGATCAGAATCAGCAAAGAAAATTCTTTGATGATGTAGTTCAAGTATCTTGAGTTTACTGGATCGAATTTCAGGAGGTGCAATACTGGTTGCCTACCAGTACCTCTTCTGCAGCCTTTGCGCCAAAAAGAGTACGAAATAAAATTTGAGAAGTCGAAAAATCTTCAGGAAGTACGGAACTATATCCCTCCAAGTTATTATGGGTTCTGTAACAATATATCCCATTCCCAGACAGTAGTTCCAGCATCGTATAAGAAGAGGGAGTGAAGAAAAGACGAAGTCAAAGATGGGGACAAACAAGGCTGAAAACGCACAACACACTGTTACAGCATGATTAGTATTGACCCAGGAAGAACAGAGATACCACACTGGAAACTATTCTGACTCTATATTAATTCACTGACTGCAAGGGAATTGTAGAAAACGAAAATGAGTATTCTCTTCTAGGTGTTGGAGCCACAAAAATATTGTATAGTTTGGGTATTTTTATTTTGTTTGCCTACTGTTTACCAACCAGTTATACTAATTTTGCATTAGTTATGCGCATGTTCTTCTTTTAAAACGAGCGTGTACTGTACTACATACATCGCCAGTTTTGTACCAAAAAGATCTTGGTAACAAAGCAATTTAAAAAAAAAATGTTCTTGTACTTGTACCTGTTTTACTCTAAAATGTCTAGAGGTGCGAGTACAAGTGTTTTGTAATACACTATGCCGGCCGGAGTGGCCGTGCGGTTCTAGGCGCTACAGTCTGGAGCCGAGCGACCGCTATGGTCGCAGGTTCGAATCCTCCCTCGGGTATGGATGTGTGTGATGTCCTTAGGTTAGTTAGGTTTAATTAGTTCTAAGTTCTAGGCGACTGATGACCTCAGAAGTTAAGTCGCATGGTGCTCAGAGCCATTTGAACCATTTTTTTGTAATACACTATAAACAGTAACGGAGAAGCCTTACAACCTCGAACCATAGCTGCAGCTATATGCCGACTAACTGACCATTGGAAAAAAATAGCCGATGTTTCGATAGCGACTCACATAATTAATAAACAGCCGTTTATCTCTGGCAATCATTTACGCATTTTGCTTCAGCATGCACTTATGCCATGTGCACTCTCAGCCACTCAATTACTTCACAGTTTGCAGGTGGCGTATCTTCATATGAAAATGTTCTGTTAAGCGCATCACTGATGTTGTACTGGCAGGGGTTGGGGCAGAGGATGAATCACTGACTTGCTCGGCGCCCGATCTGGCTGGGCCTGGCTCAATGCAGCGGTCCTTGTGGCCGCTCTGTTTGGTACTGCGCCAGGTGGAGCCGCTGCCGGCCAATCCAGCTTTATTGCTTTCTGGAAGAATGCGCGCCGCTTCTGACGCTGCCACTGAAGCTCTCGGTCAACAACCGTAAGGGACTCATAGTCTCCTGATGGCCACGGCAAGGGCAGTCCATCTCCTCCATATATGATGAAACTGAGCTGCAGCCAGTGACTAGAGAGCGTAACGCCAAATATACTTCAAAAGGTATGAACTCATTTCAATTATGTGAACTCTGCGTAGCTTGGTGTAGCGAGTACAAATAAGATCTCACTACAGGTGAAGATTCACCAGTATTTGCCTCGCTGTAGTCTACCATCCCGCTTCTTAACTCACAAGGGAACATTTGCAAGAAACTTGCCGGATATGTAGAAGGGGCAAAATAATGCGATATGTAATTTTTGTTTCTTCCATATTTGACTTACACACACGAAAAGACTGTTTGGCATTATTGGATTAGAGGGAATATCTTCGAAAGGGAGATGATATGTAAAAAAGGTTTTTGTATCATAGTTCTTGAAAATCACATAATCAATTCTTATAATAATTAGAAATTTTGCAAAATACGCCACCACCATTAAATAATTTTTGAAAGAGAGAAAACTTTAATTACGAAAAACTTTAAAGAAGCTTTCAAGCCACCACATCCCTGTGCACAAAGCTGGATCCTGAAGTATCATTTTTGGAAAACTAGCTGTATACAGTGTGCTATCGGAGTATTTTCAGCATTCCCCATTACAACATCTTAACATTAAATACTATTTTAATTATTCATCGTACTTATACTTGTTATGTGTTTTAAACTGTTATTTTACATTTTACGTTCATGATTTTTTTTTTTTTTTTAGTTACGGATTCACATACATGCATTTTGTTAATTAAAAACCGTAAGAAACACTTTATTATGACAGAAAATAATCACAGTATTGATAACCTGCAAAGAATGGTTAAGACATAAGCCTCTTTTTCACCATGACCAGAAAATGAATGAAATTTCTCCACATAATATACACTACGGACAAGACGATACAAAATAAAAGCAAACGAGACCAAACTGTGACAGATGATCCTCTAAATATTCTGATTAGTATCAGTCATATTTAAATACATTCGTAAACCGTGGTGGATAGAATTAATTATGTACTAATGACCGCAACTTGATAATATTGTTTCTCAGGTGAAGACTGACATCACAGTTATTCAACGGAACTAGATCTGAAAATCTTTTCACAAACTTCTTCTACAATCGAAAGCTGTATACGTCCAGTGTATGCACCTGTGCCGTAGTGCCCTTTGGAACACCAGATAAATAAAATCTTTGTCCTCAAATACGACGCTCTAAGCAGTTCTTTAACATTAACCACCGGAAGAATCTAACAATAAACTGATATTTCTCTCTCACTGCGAAAGAAAAGTCTTTTAAATATATTTTGACCTAGTCAGACGCTGGTTTACCAGATTTCGATGCTCCCACAACTAAATTTGGGGCTTCAAACAGTGATTCTAAAATTCTTGGTCCAAACTCAGCGTTAGTGTCCTTTAAAACTGTGAAACGGAGGATGGTCAGTGTGAACGTCAAACGGTAAACTATATATATAATAAGAACAGTAATGAATGTTTAAGTACTTTAATACTTCGACAGTCTTATTTTTAAAAAATCGTGTCTCAGCATCCAAAATTGGTACACAGATATATTTGGGGCTTCTAAGTTCTTTTATTTGTTCTATTACAAAAGTTTTCATTTTTCAAAAGTATTTAATGGTGGTGGAGCATTTTGGAAAATCTGATATTTTTACACAAGCTGATTATAGATTTATCATGAAAATTAATTAAATTTCAACTTTTATATGAAAAACATTTTTTATAAATTATCGTTTCGAAGATATTCACACCAAACATAAAATTCTAAATTACATTTAGAGGTGCGTTTCACTCCTCAAAAGTGAAACTGAGCACAAACAAAAAAATTCATACAGCACTCTTTTACACCATCTTCACACGCGCTAGATTTCACCAAGATCGTCTAAGAACACTTGGGAATGTTCCCTTGTCAGTGACATCAGCGCTACTCACATGACGATAGACAAACTAGTTATAAAGATTTAAATGTTATCTACAAAAAAAATCAAGCCATTGGCACGAACCTTTGTGATTGTGCTAGTATTTCTCTATGTATTCTTCATTAGATACGACACATTTTTCCCCACGGTGGATGACTTGGCGCAAATATTGATTGTAGTGAAATGTTCCTGAATTTACTGCACTCTAGGAAAGTTGTCACTTTCAAATGATACTCGGAAATCCGAAATAGAAATCTCTGAAGCATGTAGGGAGGCGTGCAAATGTATCGCGAAGTCAGATCAGACACCACGGAAGAGAGAATTTTCGTTGCAGTCTACCAAAGCATTGTGTCTATCGAGGTCGAAACTGAGTCCATCTGTGAAGCTACGTGGAGACAAGTAAGACGCCAAGGTGAACTCAAGTTAATTATCGGATGTTCTTATCGGCCACCCGATTTCGCCGTTGCAATTGTGGAATCATTCAATGAGAATCTACGCTCAGTAGAGCGGGAACACTCAGATAACGCAATAATAATTACAGGCAGCTTTAACCAACCGACTATAGACTAGGGACGTCCATGAATCAGTTGGTTCGGGCAAATATTCTTGTCAAGATAATGTAGACACGTATGTTGAGCAGCTTGTTCGACAAACCGCACGCAATATAAATATCGACAAGGCCATATGGGAATTAGTGATCATGGCACCATAGTGACGACGATAATTAAAGTTAATAAATCCATCAAGGAAGTTATGAGAATGTTTTTGCTAGGAAGAGCAGATCAGCAGTTGTATATTACCTAGATATTGGATAGACATCAATTGGTTCCAATATTATAGAGGTAGAGGAACTGTAAATAAAGTTTAAAATGATTGTAATTCGAGCTCTGGAGAAGTATGTACCGAGTAAGCGGATTAAAGACCGAAAACCCTAGCGTAATTCAATAATAATATTCGGAAAATGATGTGAAATTAGAGACGCTTCCTTGGTAGGAAGGAGAATCCGCGGATGTCGACAGGCAACAGTTAGTAGAAATTCGTGCGTCTCTAAGATCACCGAGGCGTGACGCATACATTTCCAGAGTCATATCTCAGCGAAAAATCTTGACGAGAACTTAAAAAAAGTTTCGCCATGCATAAAAATCCTTCAGTGGTCGAAATCACCTGTCCAGTCCCTCGTCCACCTCCCCGGTGTATCAACAGAAAACATGAAAAGGAGAGCTGGAGTTTTAAATTTCGATTTTAAGAAATCATTCACGCAGCCGTACTGTACAAACATATCGTCGCTTCACCTTATGGAGGACGTAGTAACAGGCATCCCTGGTGCCGATAATCAAGTGAAAGGGTGGAAAACCAATTAGTTATTACTCGCAAGGTGCGGACGGAATGCTCGAATAGTACTCTACCACATTGGCCCCATACTTAGCTAATATTTATCGCGAATCTCATTCCCAGTGCCAACGGCCTTGCCGCAATGGTACCTCCGGCTGGCTCAAATGGCTCTGAGCACTATGGGACTTTACTTCTGAGGTCATCAGTCCCCCAGAACTTAGAACTACTTAAACCTATCTAACCTAAGACATTACACACATCCATACCGGAGGCAGGATTCGAACCTGCGACCGTAGCTGTCACGCGGTCCCACACTTTAGCGCCTAGAGCCGCTCCGCCACCCCGGCCGGCGGTAACTCCAGCTCCCGTCAGATCACCGCAATTAAGGGCTATCGGACTGGGCTAGCACTGGGATGGCTGACTATCTGGTCTGCCGAGTGGTGTTGGCAAGCGGGGTGCACTCAGCCCTTGTAAGGCAAACTGACGAGCAACTTGACTGAGAAGTAGCGGCTCCGGTCTCGGAAAGTGACATACGGCTGGGAGAGCGGTATGCTCACCGCTTGTCCTCCATATCCATATCCAGAGACGCCTGTGGGCTGAGGATGACACGGCGGCAGGCCAGTACCGTTGGTCCTCCCAAGCTACGGGGGGGGGGGGTTCTTTCCCAGCACAAAGTCCCATGCTGCAGGAGAAAAGGGCATATGTCTCCTGTATATAAGAAGAGTAAAAGAACAGACCAGCAAAATTACAGACCAAATTTCTTGAACATTTTCTGTGCTCGAATACTCATATTCTGAAATCGAATCTAATAGCAGCAGTGATACAGAAATCACGTCTCTTCGGAAACTCAGCTTTCCCTTCTCTCGTACGACATCCTGCAATCCACTGATGAACGGCATAAGTCACATTCTACATTCCTAGATTTCCGGAAAGCGTTTGACACAGTGTCCTACTGCAGACGGTAACGAAGGTCAGAGCATTACGAATAGATTGTCAGATATGTGAGGGGCTCTAAGATTTGTTCAGTAATAGAACCCAGTACGTTGCCGTAGATGGCGTGTGATCATAAGTGCTTTTATTCTCTATATACGCTAATGTTCTGACAGGCAGGGTGAGTAGCAGTCTGCAGCTGTTTGTTGATGAATGTGTGGTTTACGGGAAGGTGTTGTCGTTGGGTGACGTACGAGGATACCATATGTCTTAGGCAAAATTCCTAGTTGGTGTCATGAATAGCACTTTACTTTAAATGTAGAAAAATGTTTATCTTGCAGAATGAATGTACAATAATAATCCCGTATTGGTTGAGTACAATATTAGTAGTATATTGCTTGACTCAGTCACATCAATTAAACATCTATGAGTAACATATCTAAGCAATAGGATTTCTCAAGAGCAAATAAGGACGGTTATGGGGTGGCGGATGGTAGACTTCAGTTCATTGGGAGAATTTTAGGAAAGTTTTGTTGATTTGTAAAGGAGACTGCGTGTAAAACACTAGGGTGACCCATTCTTAGCACATTCGAACACTGTTTTCTGTCCCGAACAGGTCGGTTCAAGGGTGGACTGCAAGATTGGTTACCGGTAAGTCGATGAACATGCAAGTGTTACGGACATGCTTCGTGAAGTCAAATGGGAATCCCTGGAGGAAAGATTAAGTTCTTTCCACGAAATACTACTGAGAAAATTTACAGGGTCTGCGTTTGAAACTAACTGCAGAATAATTCTGTTCACGCCAACGTACGTTTCTCCTAAGGATCACATTCCGTATGCAAGAAAGTGGAACAGGAAAATAAATGACTTGAAGTGGTACAGGCTATCCTCCGCCAAGCACACAACGATGGCGGCAGAGTATGTATGTAGATGTATTGGATGATTCCGTGATGAAGTAACAAACTTTCAGGGTTGATGGAGAAGGATGAATGTATCCATTTGAGTTACGGGACCCTGGCACGTTAACGACGGAGTCGTAAGTTATAGTCTTACTTTTGACAGTAGAATACTTGTGCTATTACTGTTGATACTAAGATTGTACCGTAGGGGATACAGACGGGCACTTGCGTGTACTGGTTGGGATGATAATCCAGTGTAGATGGCGTACTTTGTATTGAGCAGATCAATCACTGCGTACAAATGCCTGTACTGAAGTAGACTGCAGTCTTTCTTTACAGGCTGAAGTATGGGGATGGTTGGAATAGTTCTCGAAATCACCACGAGAGGTCAGCGCTAGCACAACGAGTTGTTCACGTGATATTCATTGGACTGTTGCCTGTAAACACGTGCCACGTCAGTGCTCTAGGAAGAGATCTGGTGCGGTGACGTTGCTCCGTTGTTGATCCCGCGTACTGATTTGCGAAGACGGAAAAAATCGCGATTCCAGCTGTGATTAAACACTTCGTAAAGAAAGGTATGAAAGCAAAGAACGTTGATGCCCATTTCCAGAGTACACTGGGGGACTCAGCTCCTTCATTCAACTGTTGCCATTGAATTTAAATTTGGCCGGGAGATCTTAGACGACGACCAGCGCAGTGCTCGACCAAAATGTGTCAGTACTCCATAAATCATTGCAGAAGTGCACAAAACGGTCATGGAGGATCGCCAATTGAAAGTGTGTGAAATTGTTCACGCTTGCCAGATGTCATCTGAAAGGATATATCACATTTTAACTGAAGAATTAGAAATGAAAAAATTATCTGCAAGATGGGTGCCGCGACTCTTGACGCTGGATCAAAAACGAATGCCGTCGCCATGGCAATATTACACTAAGGTATGAATTGTTGCCACACCCGCCTTATTTACCTGATATGGCTCCGTTAGACTTCCACCTCGTCCCGAAATTGAAAATTTTTCTTGGTGGACGAAGATTCACTTCAGACGAAGAATTGGTAGCTGGAGTTTACAAATATTTTGCAGACCTGGAGGTAACTAATTTCTGAGATGGATAAAGGCACTGGAACATCTTTGGCCCAAGTGTGTTAATCTACAAGACGACCATATTGAAAAGAAAATGGTTTGCCGCGCGGGATTAGCTGAGCGGTCTGAGGCGCTGCAGGCATAGACTGTGCAGCTAGTCCCGGCGGAGGTTCGAGTCCTCCCTCGGGCATGGCTGTGTGTGTTTGTCCTTAGGATAATTTAGGTTGAGTAGTGTGTAAGCTTAGGGACTGATGACCTTAGTAGTTATGTCCCATAAGATTTCACACACATTTGAAAATTTTTGAAAACGGTTTCATTGATGTAAGTACTTTTCTTCTATTCTGTTCCGAGAACGTTTCTAACCAGCCACGTGCTAACGTTGATCAGCCTTGACCGAATGCATTTGTAACCGGTGACAGATCTTACAGACATCATTTTCGTACATGGGCATGCAAATGGAAGCACCATAAAGCGGAATGACTGTACTGGACCAAATTTCCACGTACACTAAATTCGGCTCACACCTTTTTTGCAAGACTATCCCACTGAAACAGGAAAATTGATGTCACAGTACAACGACCGAAGGGGACAGCGAACTACATGGACTCCCGACACAGAATACGCAGTGCTTGCTTGAGTGGATGATCAGCACTTGATCAGTTGCATGTGAAATAAATGTTTTACAGAGTACTGTGTGGCGACTATTACCGTTATGGACCTACACGTCTACCTGCCGAGTATTTCCATAATGCAGGTACATTTCTACCAGCTGCACACAACACATGCTTCGACTCCTGCTGATAACGGGCTTCGTGTGGTGTTCAGCCAATAATTCTTGCAACACCTTGCTGTCGAATCTCACCTTCGTGCATCTCACTGATGAAACCTATTTCACCAGAGATGGAATGCATGCTAGTAGTCGCAATAGTCATGTCTGTGCTGACGACAAACAGCACCTTAAAGTTATGAAGAGACATTAGCACATAGTACACTGAAGCGCCAAAGAAACTGGTATAAACAAGCGTATTCAAATACGGAGATATGTAAACAGGCAGAACACGTCACTGCGGCCGGCAACGCCTACATAAGTCAAAAAGTGTCTTGCGATGGATCACAGCATCTCCGAGGTAGGTAAACCTTCTGCAAATTGTTGCAAATTGCTGGGCCATCAACAAGTGTCATCGTGCGAAGTATTCAACGAAACGTCATCGATATGGTTTTTCTGAGCCGAAGGCCCATTTGTGCACCACACTAAACTTTACGCCTCGCCTGGTCCCGTTAACATCAACATTTGACTGTTGATAACTGGAACCATGTTGCCTGGTCGGATGAGTCTCATTTCAGGTTGTATCGAGTGGATGAACGTCTACGGGTGTGGAGACAACCTCATGTATCCATGGACCCTGCATGTCAGCAGATGATTACTGAAGCTGGTGGAGGCTCTGTAATGGTTTGGGGCATGTGCAGTAGTGGTTACGTACTTAGCCCGTTTCTTCTTCGTCCCCAGTTAAATGCATCATGTACAAAGTGTTCACCAGAAACATACTGCTCAAGTTTCTGAAACAAACCCCTTCGGATGTGGTCCAACATGACGCAGCAGACCCTCACTTTGGTTTATTGGACACCTGGATCAGACATTCGATGGAAAGTGGAAAGGGAGAATTTGTCCTATTTCCTGGCCAAATACTTCATCCCATTCCACTTGAATTACTTTTGTGGGGCAATGTGAAACATCTTGTACGAGAGACGCCTGACGAGTCTGAAGACGAACTCCTACTAAGAATTCTCGCTCTCTGCGACAGGGTTCATAAGACGTTGATAATATTAGAACGGGTACGACACAAATTTGTGCGACGATGCCACTCTTGCAGTGACACTGCGAGGCGCTTAACAACTGTTGTAAATGTAGCAGCTTGTAAAAGTTGTGCAGGTAAATTAAATTCTTTACTACTGTACCGCAAAGTTAGGATTTTCGGCCTCTTTGACATCAAGTTATGTACGCCGTTACTTGCCCACGAACAAGGGAAATTATCTGACGTCGTTGAAGAGAATTCAGTGGGAAGTCTGTTCGTCAGATTCGGAAGTTAGGGCCCTCACTTTGAGAGTTCCGCGAGGCTAGGAGGGAACTTGAGTAGATTTTCGTTTATACTCTCGATGCTGTCGATTACGGAAATTTTTGAAATTTGTCAGTTCCTACAGGACTAAACTGCTGAGGTCGTCGGTCCCTAGGCTTACACACTACTTAATCTGACATAAAATAACTTAAGCTAAGAATAACACACACACACACCAGTGCCCGAGGCAGGACTCGAACATCTGACGCGGGAGCTAGACGAACTGTGACAGCAAGGCTCAGACGACATGGACCCGTTCCGGACTACCGTCTCTTATCTCAAACTGATATTATCCTGTAGATATGCGGGATGAGGCAGAAATTTTGTGACAAATTTCGAGAGGTTGTAGAGAGTCTCTTAACGTTCAAATCGATGATAGGAAACCGTGCTCGGGATCGTCGTCCAGCGACGCTACAGGAAGTTGAAATTATAGGCGCCGGCCTCTACCCTTCGGCAACGAGCGTGACTCTTTACGCAGATCTCACAATGTTACTTATTATTCAGTGATCGTGATTGAATGCCACAGTCGCTAGTGGAGAAACTGAGCTAACCGCTGCGTAGACAGGCCTTGTCTCCTCTGAATGCGATAATTTGTTGCCTCGATGGATGACTGTTTTGGTCACGGGTTTCCATCTGCAGTTTATTTTCCTCCAGTTTACATAAAAACATCAGAGGTTTTAGAGGGTTTCAGGAGGAAATAAACTGCCGATGGGAACCTTGTCTTGAATCGTCATCCATCACTTCGTAAGAGACAACGCCTGTCTGCACAGCAGATATCTCCTTCTGCTCCACTGGCGATCGTGGAAATTAGTCGAGATCACTGAATAACATTGCGAGACGTTTCGCCTAAGGTCCGTTTCAGTTCCAAGTCACGGTTGCTGTCCAAGGGCTGGCCTAGTGGCTGACGTCGGCGCCTGTAACTTCAACCCTCTGTAGTGTCGATGGATGAAGTTTCCACGTGCGGGTTCTTATACTTGATTTGTTCCTCAAGACACCTTCTACAATCTCTCAAAGCTTGTTTAAACGTTTCTGAGTAAATAAATGCCATGCAGTAGTTACTTCGCGTGACGAAAAAGGAAGATACCACGGAGCATCACGTGCGAAGAATTAGGAAAAGCGGGAGGGGAGGGGTGAGTCAGGGTGCAAAATTCGTTAGCCTAAAGGTTCAGCGCGTATATCTATGACCCGCGCCGAATCAGATGGAGCACTGTAGTGGATGAGAAAGAGTAACTTTGGGCTCTCTTCGCCACGATTCCCAATGACCCATTGACACTCTTCTAGCACGTCGACGAAAAATTTTCGTTGTATGTTGATTCGCCTTTGAGCATATTCTGTTAGCACAACACCTTGGCACGCCTAAACAAATACATCAGCACCGTGCAAGATGATGGCTGGCATTTTCCCTATTTCGGTGGCGATGCACGTGTTTCCGCTGCTAGCTTTGCTCATTGGTCTCGAGGTAATAGCGGCAGACCCAGATCTTATTCATGGTCACTATGTGGCTAATGATGTCGTTTGGGTTGGCCAACAACAACTGCAACATTTCTCCCAGCATCTGGACACTACGGGCTTTTTGGATGACTGTGAAAACTCTCGCAGTATGGCAGGCGACTACCTTCTTTAAATTCAAAATTTCGATAGAGATGTTGATAACCGATTATACGACTTTTTTTATATTGCGCTTTCCATTCTGACTCGTCGCTTTTCGAGCACTAGAGCCTAATCGTACATTTCTTCACAGAAAGATTATCCGCAGCTTTGTTCCTCCTCATTCAGACTTGTTTGCTCGCACTGGCAACTTGTACGCCAGAAGTCCACTGTGGCATAAGGGGTTTTTGTACCCTTCAACAAATTCAGCATGGATTGCTACAGCGTTTTTTCCCTTGAAATGCCAAAAATTAGCTAACGTCATTGTGTTTTGTGTGTCTAGGGACGTGCTACGGTACTGTAGTGCGGGAATATCAGAGTGAACGATGACTGCAAACATATATTGGCAATACAATGTAAAACCAATTACGGAACTCTATGTTTTAGGTGATAATTAGAACTTTATGACTTAATGTCGTGCGATATAAAAGGGTGCTGTTAGCACAATGAACTTTAATACGATGCATCAGCGCTTACTAACTATAATGGGTGCCAGCTACATATCTGACGCAACAAGGCAGATATTGTACAACATGCATTAAGGGAATGTTTTGCTTGTTAGGTTTTCCAGTGTCATTTTAGGAGCGACATGGATAGGCTGATAAAGTAACAGTTACACTTCGCATTTGAGAACTACTGCGTATTAAAATAAAGCAGCAGAGCTTCCATGAAACATGGGTTTCAAATAAGAAACAATTTTCCTGTACACATATGTTGGCCCTCATAGGAATTGATCATGTCAGCCACCAGGAGGTTTATTTATATTTTCGTTTTACTCCTAAAATAGAAAGCAGTTGATCTGAGTATAGAAGACGGATGAACTTTTATTATGATTTCTGATCAATATCGACAATGAATGTTTATGAAGGTTCATTATTTGTTGTGTCAAAACGAAACGTGATATATGGGCAAAACTCAGTACTTAAAGCAAATGTCGTTAACAATTTAAATAAAACATTCAGGGTTTGGACAAAAATTGAAACACAGCAAGAAATACATGCTTGAACACGAAGTTTGCGCCGTTGCAGTTGACCACAAAGGGCACCTGTATAATGACGTCAATGCGTTAGACGTGTCAGTCGTGGTCTGTGCACTTGTGAGTGCGTCATGTCGAAGCAAATTGCTTCGACCGTGGGCAAATTTTTGGTGCTCATATGCTGGATGCTTCCGCGACTAAGACAGCAGAGGCGTTTCACATTTCAAGAGGCACCGTAACGAAGAGTGATACTGCTTGCACGGAAAACATTAACGGCTGAGTACTGACGGCAGTAGAATTTTACTGCCACCAACTTATGCAGGGTGTTACAAAAAGGTACGGCCAAACTTTCAGGAAACATTTCTCACACACAAATAAAAAAAAGATGTTATGTAGGCATGTGTCCGGAAACGCTTAATTTCCATGTTTGAGCTCATTTTAGTTTCGTCAGTATGTACTCCACTTCGTCGATTCACCGCCAGTTGGCCCAATTAAAGGAAAGTAATGTTGACTTCGGTGCTTGTGTTGACATGCTACCCATTGCTCTACAAAAAATTGGTTCAAATGGTTCTGAATACTATGGGACTTAACATCTGTCGTCATCAGTCCACTAGAACTTAGAAATACTTAAACCTAACTAACCTAAGGACATCACACACATCCATGCCCGAGGCAGGATTCGAACCTGCGACTGTAGCAGTCGCGCGGTTACGGACTGCGCGCCTAGAACCGCTAGACCACCGCGGCCGGCCACTGCTCTACAGTACTAGCATCAAGCACATGAGTAAGTAACATCAAAAGGTTAGTGTTCATCACGAACGTGGTTTTGCTGTCAGTGCAATGTTTACAAATGCGGAGTTGGCAGATGCCCATTTGATCTATGGATTAGCACGGGGCAATAGCCGTGGATCGGGACGTTTGTATTGAGATTTCCAGAACGAAGGTGTCCCGACAGGAAGACGTTCGAAGCAATTGATCGGCGTCTTAGGGAGCACGGAACATTCCACCCTATGACAGGCGACTGGGGAAGACCTAGAACGACGAGGACACCTACAATGGACGAGGCAATTCTTCGTGCAGTTGACGATAAGCCTAATATGAGCGTCAGAGAAGTTACTGCTGTACAAGGTAACGTTGGCCACGTCACTGTATGGAGAGTACTACGGGAGAACCAGTTGTTTCCGTACCATGGACAGCGTGTGCAAGCACTATCAGCAGCTGATTGGCCTCCACGGGTACACTTCTGCGAATCATTCATCCAACAATGTGTCAATCCTCATTTCAGTGCAAATGTTCTCTTTACAGATGAGGCTTCAGTCCAACGTGATGAAATTGTAAATTTTCACAATCAACGTGTGTGGGCTGACGAGAATCCGCACGCAGTTGTGCAATCACGTCATCAACACAGAGTTTCTGTGAACGTTCGGGCAGGCATTGTTGATGATGTCCTGATTGGGCCCCATGTTCTTCCACCTACGCTCAATGGAGCACGTTATAATGATTTCATACGGGATACTCTACCTGTTCTGCTAGAACATGTGCCTTTGGAAGTACGACACAACTTGTGGTTCATGCACGATGGAGCTCCTGCACATTTCAGTCGAAGTGTTCGTACGCTTCTCAACAACAGATTCGGTGACCGATGGATTGGTAGAGGCGGACCAATTCCACGGCCTCCACGCTCTCCTGCCCTCAAACCTCTTGACTTTCATTTATGGGGGCATTCGAAAGCTCTTGTCTACGCAACCCCGGTACCAAATGTAGAGACTCTTCGTGCTCGTATTGTGGACGGCTGTGATACAATACGCCTTTCTCCAGGGCTGCATCAGCGCATCAGGGATTCCATGCAACGGAGGGTGTCCTCGCTAACGGAGGACATTTTGAACATTTCCTGTAACAAAGCATTTGAAGTCACGCTATAGCGTTCTGTTGCTGTGTGTTTCGATTCCATGATTAATGAGATTTGAAGAGAAGTAATAAAATGTGGTTCACGGTGTGGGTTCCTATAGTCACGTCCTAGTTCATGAACCACGGGCAACGTATGAGTGGCCAAGTAAGTGGTCCCGACAGTCGGATACCAGTTACTTTGGAATAAGGCTGGGCATCTCGGACATATTCTGAGTCGTGGTCATACGGCAAAGACTACCAAATCCACCGGTTAGTCCCTCAGCCGTTAGGGGTAAAAACCAATGGGACTCGGGGCAAGTAAGGCTAGCAACCTGCTTCCCTGGTACTTTAAATATGATGCTGGCAACAATCAGAGCAAAATGCCTCGGACCTTTGGAGGTGACGGATTCCCACATCTAACTGACAAACCAGGGACTCCTAAGATACGACTTGGCAAACAAATGGTAATGAGAGGGGGAGCTATTAATATCAATGGGGGCTACTCTTGGAAGAAGGTAGAGCTGGCAGAGGCTGCAAGTAAGATGGGGCTGGACGTTTTAGCTGTTAGTGACATTCGGGGAAGGGGTAAGATAGAGGAGGAAGTGGGAGAATACAAGGTCTACTTGTCAGGAGTCAAAGCAGGAATAGCACAAAGGGGTGTAGGGCTTTACATCAGGAAAGAAATGGAACCCAGCGTAGTTGCAATTAGGTATGTAAACGAACGACTGATGTTGATAGATTTGACAGTGTCTAGCAAGAAAATTAGGATTGTGTCAGTATATTCGCATTGTGAAGGGACTGATCAAGATAAGATGGATAGTTTTTATGAGGCTCTCAGTGATGTAGTTGTTAGAGTAAAGGACAAGGACAGTGTTCTGCTCATGGGTGATTTTAACGCCAGGATTGGAAATCGAACAGAAGGGTATGAAAAGATTATGGGTAAATTTGGAGAGGATATGGAGGCCAACAGGAACGGGCAGCAACTCTTGGATTTCTGTGCCAGTATGGGCTTAGTAATCACAAACTCCTATTTTAAACATAAGAAAATTCACCGGTATACTTGGGAAAGCAGGGGAACCAGATCTGTCATTGACTATATAATAACAGATCAGGAATTCAGGAAGGCTGTGAGGGACACACGTGTATTCAGGGGATTCTTTGATGACACTGATCATTATTTAATCTGCAGTGAAATTGGGATTGCGAGGCCGAAAGTGCATGAGGTCAGGTCCATATGTAGGAGGATAAGAGTGGAGAAACTTCAGGATAAGGAAATCAGGCACAAGTACATAACAGCGATCTCAGAAAGGTACCAGTTAGTTGAATGTAGTCAATTACAGTCATTGGAAAAGGAATGGACAAGGTACAGGGACACAGTACTAGAAGTGGCTAAAGAATGTCTTGGAACAGTAGTGTGTAAAAGTAGGAGGAAGCAAACAGCTTGGTGGACTGACACAGTCCAGGGAACCTGTGAAAGGAAAAAGAAGGCGTATAAAAATGGCTACATACTAGAACTCAGGTAGACAGAGAAAGTTATGTTGAAGAAAGAAACAAAGCCAAACAGATAATTGCAGCATCCAAGATGAAATCTTGGGAAGACTTTGGAGACAGGTTGGAGACATTGGGTCAAGCTGCTGGAAAACCATTCTGGAGTGTAATTAGCAGTCTTCGAAAGGGAGGTAAGAAGGAAATGACAAGTATTTGGGACAGGTCAGGAAAACTGCTGGTGTATCCTGTGGATGCCTTGGGCAGATGGAGGGAATATTTTGAAGAGTTGCTCAATGTAGGTGAAAATACGATCAGTAATGTTTCAGATTTCGAGGTAGAATGGGATAGGAATGATGATAGAAATAGCATCACATTTGAGGAAGTGGAGAAAATGGTCAAGAGATTGCAGTGCAATAAAGCAGCTGGGGTGGATGAAATTAAGTCGGAACTCATCAAATACAGTGGAATGTCAGGTCTTAAATGGCTACACAGGATAATTGAAATGGCCTGGGAGTCGGGACAGGTTCCATCAGACTGGACAAAAGCAGTAATCACACCAATCTTTAAACATGGAAACAGAAAAGATTGTAACAACTACAGAGGTATCTCTTTAATCAGCGTTGTGGGTAAAATCTTCTCAGGTATTGTTGAAAGGAAAGTGCGAGTATTAGTTGAGGAGCAATTGGATGAAAATCAGTGTGGGTTTAGGCCTCTTAGAGGTTGTCAGGACCAGATCTTTAGCGTACGACAAATAATGGAGAAGTGTTATGAGTGGAACAGGGAATTGTATCTATGCTTTATAGATCTAGAAAAGGCATATGACCGGGTTCCTAGGAGGAAGTTATTGTCTGTTCTACGAGATTATGGAATAGGAGGCAAACTTTTACAAGCAATTAAAGGTCTTTACATGGATAGTCAGGCAGCAGTTAGAGTTGACGGTAAACTGAGTTCATGGTTCAGAGTAGTTTCAGGGGTAAGACAAGGCTGCAACCTGTCTCCACTGTTGTTCATATTATTTACGGATCATATGTAGAAAACATTAGACTGGCTGGGTGAGATTAAGATATGTGAACACAAAATAAGCAGTCTTGCATATGCGGATGACTTAGTTGTGATGGCAGATTCGATTGAAAGTTTGCAGAGTAATATTTCAGAGCTAGATCAGAAATGTAAGGACTATAGTATGAAGATTGGCATCTCCAAAACGACAGTAATGTCAGTGGGAAAGAAATATAAACGGATTGAGTGCCAAATAGGAGGAACAAAGTTATACCAGGTGGACGGTTTCAAGTACTTAGGATGCATATTCTCACAGGATGGCAACATAGTGAAAGAACTGGAAGCGAGGTGTAGCAAGGCTAATGCAGTGAGCGCTCAGCTACGATCTACTCTCTTCTGCAAGAAGGAAGTCAGTACCAAGACTAAGTTATCTGTGCACCGTTCAATCTTTCGACCAACTTTGTTGTATGGGAGCGAAAGCTGGGTGGATTCAGGTTACCTTATCAATAAGGTTGAGGTTACTCATATGAAAGTAGCTAGGATGATTGCAGGTACTAGAGGATGGGAACAATGGCAGGAGGGTGTCCACAGTGAGGAAATCAAAGAAAAACTGGGAATGAACTCTATAGATGTAGCAGTCATGGCGAACAGGCTTAGATGGTGGGGTCATGTTACACGAATGGGAGAAGCAAGGTTACCCAAGAGACTCATGGGTTCAGCAGTAGAGGGTAGGAGGAGTCGGGGCAGACCAAGGAGAAGGTACCTGGATTCGGTTAAGAATAATTTTGAAGTAATAGGTTTAACATCAGAAGAGGCACCAATTTTAGCACTGAATAGGAGATCATGGAGGAATTTTATAAGGGGGGCTATGCTCCAGACTGAACGCTGAAAGGCATAATCAGTCTTAAATGATCATGATGATGATGATGATGATGATGATGATGATGATGATGTAATAAAATGAGCTCAAACACGGAAAGTAAGCGTTACCGGACACATGTCCACATAACATATTTTCTTTCTTTGCGTGTGAGGAATTTCTCCTGAAAGTTTGGCCGTACCTTGCTGTAACACCTTGTATTTCGCGGAAAGACCACAAAGAGATTAGGGCCCATTCAGAGGCATATAGGCAGTCATTGTTCCCTCGTTCTGTTTGGAGTGGAACAGGGAGAGAAGATGTTAGTTGTGGTATCAGGTACCCTCCGCCACGCACCGTATGGTGGATTGCGGAGTATGTATGTAGATGTAGATGCAGAAAGTGCAGCAGAAAGTGTGTTGAGTGGTCGCGGCAGACGGTTACTGAACAGTACTGTGACGAGAAACAAGAGAACGACAGCTCCACAAATCACTGCGGAACTGAATGTCGCTCTCACGAAACCTCTCAACACAAAACCAACACAAAGGGAGCTCCATAAGCACTCATTAGTGATGCAGATTCACTTAACACGAAAACGTGGTGCGAAAGCCATGAAAACCGAACTATGGAGAATGGAAATTGGTTGAATAAGTCTTGTTCCATACTGCTTACAAATTCTGGCCTCGTTTACGTGATAAGAGTGAAACATGGAAATTGTTCGATGATGATTAGAGGAGCCATTTCGTGCCATTTCGTGAGCCTCATGGTTACTCTGCAATTTTGGAAACTTGTGGTATGAGGCTATGGGACAAAACTGCTGAGGTCATCGGTCCCTAAGCCTACACACTACTTAATCTAACTAAGTTACGGTAAGGACAACACACAAATCCATGCCCCTGGGAGGACTCGAACCTCCGACGGGGGGAGCCGAGCGAGCCGTGACAAGGCGCCCTAGACCACGCTCCTATCCTGCGCGGTGGGTTACCCAGCAAGGATCGTATTACTGCCAAGGATTATGGGACCATTTAGGCTGATCAGGTCAATCCACTGATACAATGTTTCTTCTCCAGCGGTGATTCTATGTTCCAAGAACATAGTTCTCTTGTTCACACAGCTGACATCGTCCCGGACGACTTTTATGAACAAGAGGATAAATCGTCGAGTCTGCCCTGGCCACCACAGTAACAAGATTTAAATATTAATGAGCCTTTGCCACTATTTTGCAGTAGTAATTACTTTGCAAACCACAAAGGATCTGTATTTCTCCGTTCCGAGAAGACTGGAAGCTGTTTTGAATGTCAACTGTTTTTCTACACGGTATTAGCCATGATAAAGTGTTGTGTTTCTGATGTTCCCATATTTTTCTCTAACCAGTGTACCTATGAACGATGATGCGGTTGCAAGATACTTGGCTCTTACTCGTAGTCAGTGAATGGCATATTATCACTAAAATAGTCCGCAGTCATGATTGCGCTAGGCTCAATCACGATCAGTTTTTAAAGTATAGAATTACCAATATTAGGCGATTCGATTTTAAGCCATCTTCAGAATCATATCTGAGAACACTGATACATAGTATTTCGTGAAAAATTCCAAGGACCGATTTACTGAAAGTAGTGGCACTCAAGCACATCCTGTTTTACATTTTCGTCGTTTTCACCAAATCGCTTGAGATGACCACTATGATATATTTGTGGGTAAACACACTGTCGATTTCCTTCCCCCAAGTACATGTAGTCCAAGTTTCTATTCTATTTCTAACAACCTCACCGCAAGAGCTGCGCCAAAACGTTATTGCATCTTCTGTAAGCGCAACGCAACTCAGACATGAACGCTACAGTAATTCCAGGTGACTAGCGATGGTATTAAACGTTTCCAGTGTTGGCATCCATGCAAATGAAAACTTGCCTGATAAGATGTGCTGATAAAAGAAAAATTTGTGTTGCAGCGATATTTCGGGAATGCACGCAAACTTTTGTGAAATTACTTCATTAAGAAAGAAAAGTGTGACCAGAATAAACTACACTAACACTGCGAGGGTCGTTTGACAAATGATCCCTAATAGCTTTTTTTCGTTCTATTCATTTATTTATTTCAGTCGTTAATATACGGCGTGGTCAGAAACAGTCTGAAAAGCTTATAAGGGTGTTGCAGGCGATGTTGTGCTGAAAAATAATTGTTAAGAAGAAAAAAGATACGTAGTACTCTTTCCGAGTTATTTAGTGCTGAAGTTAGCCACCCCCTCTTTTCCTCCTCTCGCTGAAATTAAGAGTCTGTGATAGTATTCTAATCATAAGCCATAAGCCTTAAATACAACTTTTCTTTACATTAACAACGTTTCGGCAATCTATATGTAAATATTTATATTTAACTACACACACACACACACACACACACACACATATATATATATATATATATATATATATATATATATATATATATATATATATATATATATACAGCATATGTCCATCTGAATGTTCATTACAGTATTTTGTAAAAGATTAAACTGATTCGGTCAAGAACTTTTCTAGAAATTTGGGAACAACGTTTTCCCTTTATGTGTTACATATTTAATTGTGTAATGTATAAATATATATTGAAAATAAATAAAAAATGACTTGCGTAATCGAATGCAGTGTTGAGTTAAAATTTCATAGTATTCGGTAAAAATCTTTCAGAGATTGACGATTTAGTGCAAACGAACATTTACATTTTCCTTGATTTTCCCTGTAATTATATATACATTTATATGTTATATGTGAGGCTACAGTGAGTATATAAGAACTCGCGCGCATTCGAATGCAGTATGGTGTCAAAATTTTAAACCAGTCGGTGAAGAACGTTCGGAGGTATAGTACTTTGAACGAACGAACATTTAAATCTTTATTTATTTAGAAGATATGGATGTACTCTACATTCTTTACCTTTTGAATATTTTTGTGACGTGAGCCAAATGCAGAATAAAAGTTCTCAACAGTAGTAGAAGCTGACAAAGCAGTACGTGGAGTTAAAGCAATAAAGCACCCGGTTAAAAACCTCACGCAGGGATATCATAAGTTTATTACACTCGTAGATATTTTCATGGGGAGAACAATCCCTAAATAATGGCTGTGTGCCATAATCCATACGAAAGAGATAAACCATAAATAACGACCAAGGATATCATTGCTGCGTTGCTTACAAAATTCTATCTAGAATCATACTCTCAAACTTAAAAAGCTTGAAACACAGATCTCTATCTGAAGCCGATCTTTCGAATCCGCAAGAGCAGAAAAGCGTTGATCCCATTCGTAAACATCAAAAATCATGTTTCAATAGATAGGCTTACATTGTTTATTACACCAGAAGAGTTTAAAGTGTCTAGAAAAACAAGACAGTTGATTAAACAAATACTTAAACTGATACCATCTCAGAAGTTAAATCCATAGGCGAAATGAGGAAGACGGATTATCCACCTTACTACTCAATATTGTACCAGAGAAACTTATCAGGACATAAGTACACCCAGTAAAGGGATTACCTGTTAGCAGACAACTTGAAACTAAATGTTTGGCTCTTGCAGACTGTCTATCGATCCTTCCAAACAACAGAGAAGAGCCGATAGACTCTCGTGAAAATTTCTTGAAATAGAAGCTAAAAGGGGACTGAACATTTCTAAGGAAAAAACGGTATGCGGATGTTATCTGATTTTTCCATTATAAATGGTGTTGTAAAAGGCTTTGACTGTAGAAACAATTGGTGGCATAAAGTTTCTGTTACCAGTCAGGATTTTCTTTTACTCATACGGTATACGACGCGTTTCTGGTAATGATTCCCATTTTCAAGTGTATTTTGTCTTTGTAATATGCCCTTTTTCGTAATGTTTTCGATGTACGAGGTACTGCTTTGTTTTCTTGATTTTATTGCAATATATATAAAAAAACCATGAACCATGGACCTTGCCGTTGGTGGGGAGGCTTGCGTGCCTCAGCGATACAGATGGCCGTATCGTAGGTGCAACCACAACGGAGGGGTATCTGTTGAGAGGCCAGACAAACGTGTGGTTCCTGAAGAGGGGCAGCAGCCTTTTCAGTAGTTGCAAGGGCAACAGTCTGGATGATTGACTGATCTGGCCTTGTAACAATAACCAAAACGGCCTTGCTGTGCTGGTACTGCGAACGGCTGAAAGCAAGGGGAAACTACAGCCGTAATTTTTCCCGAGGGCATGCAACTTTACTGTATGATTACATGATGATGGCGTCCTCTTGGGTAAAATATTCCGGAGGTAAAATAGTCCCCCATTCGGATCTCCGGGCGGGGACTACTCAAGAGGATGTCGTTATCAGGAGAATGGCAGTTGTAAGAGTCGAGGGACATGAAAGGGAAGCAGTGGTTGGAAAGGGAGTAAGGCAGGGTTGTAGCCTCTCCCCGATGTTGTTCAATGTGTATATTGAGCAAGCAGTAAAGGAAACAAAAGAAAAATTCGGAGTTTTGGAGTAGGTATTAAAATTCATGGAGAAGAAATAAAAACTTTGAGGTTCGCCGATGACATTGTAATTCTGTCATAGACAGCAAAGGACTTGGAAGAGCAGTTGAATGGAATGGACAGTGTCTTGAAAGGAGGATATAAGATGAACATCAACAAAAGCAAAACAAGGATAATGGAATGTAGTCTAATTAAGTCGGGTGATGCTAAAGGGAATTATTTTAGGAAATGAGGCACTTAAAGTAGTAAAGGAGTTTTGCTATTTCGGGAGCAAAATAACTGATGATGGTCGAAATAGAGAGGATATAAAATGTAGGCTGGTAATGACAAGGAAAGCGTTTCTAAAGAAGAGAAATTTGTTAACATCCAGTGTTGATTTAAGTGTCAGGAAGTCATTTCTGAAAGTATTCGTATGGAGTGTAGCCATGTATGGAAGTGAAACATGGACGATAAATAGTTTGGACAAGAAGAGAATAGAAGCTTTCGAAATGTGGTGCTACAGAAGAATGCTGAAGATTAGATGGGTAGATCATATAACTAATGAGGAAGTGTTGAATAGGATTGGGGAGAAGAGAAGTTTGTGGCACAACTTGACCAGAAGAAGGGATCGGTTGGTAGGACATGTTCTGAGGCATCAAGGGATCACCAATTTAATATTGGAGGGCAGCGCGGAGGGTAAAAATCGTAGAGGGAGACCAAGAGATGAATACACTAAGCAGATTCAGAAGGATGTAGGTTGCAGTAGGTACTGGGAGATGAAAAAGCTTGCACAGGATAGAGTAGCATGGAGAGCTGCATCAAACCAGTCTCAGGACTGAAGACCACAACAACAACAACATATAAAAAACGCGTAGTATTTGGTTTATGGAGGCCTTTATATTTTATGAATTAACAGCTTTTTCATGAGGTGAGAAAACATTTTATTTTCCAAGCGCAGATCAAAAACTAATAAGAATAAGCAACTCGTAACCAAGAAAAATATCTATCAGCTGCAGCTTTCACCCGCTGTTTTTGGCGCAGTGGATAAATGACGTCGCCACATCAGCCTCCCTCCTTTTCAAACCGGGTGCACCAGGTATGTGGGGAAACTTGCACTAGATTTTTCTACCAGCTCTCGTGAAAACATCTGGTGCAGATAATGGCTGCTCCTGTTCTGCACTTGCTGCTTCTTTGTCCTCTTCTGAAACCGAGGGCTCGGCGAGAGTCTCTGCTGTTTCTTTGGCCTTCACGTTTGAGGGTGATTTTGCAGACCGGGGAAGGAGTGTACCCTCTTCGGTGTAAGCAGGTTTAAGCCGCTCAATTGAGACTGTCTCTTCTTTACCATCCTTATCGATTTTGAAGCTGTGGCTTCCTCTTGTGATTACCCTGTATGGTCCAGAGTAAGGCGAAACAAGCGGCGGGCGCAACGTATCATCCCTAAGCCACACGTGGGACGTTGCTTGCAGGTACAAATACTCGCCGGTCTCCATGTCTGACAGGGTTAGTGGGTTTGATATTTCTCATTCTAACGCTGAGTTTTCTCGCGAATTGTGTGCATAGCTCAGGGGCGAACGGCTGTGTAGATGCTGGAACGAAAAATTCTCCAGGAACCCTCAATTGCTCGCCATAAACCAAATCTGCGGACGAGCATTGGAAGTCCTCCTTCACCGCCATTCTCAATCCGAGTAGGACCAGCGGCAGTGCTTCAGGCCATGAAGTGGAACTACACATTAATGCAGCTTTGAGCGTGTGGTGTAGTCGTTCCACCATTCCATTACTAGATGGATGATAGCTTGTGGTGCGTAGGTGGTTGCACCCGCACAGTAGTAAAATTTCATTGAAAAGCTGGCTTTCAAACTGCCTTCCGCGATCTGTTGTTATGTTTTGCGGAACGCCAAACCTGGAGAACCATGAATGCAACAGTGCTTTTGCAACCGACTCCGCAGAAATGTCTTGTATTACAACTACTTCTGGCCACCTGGTAAAACGATCAAAGATTGTGAGCAAATAGCGTTGTTCTGAAGAGCATGATAGCGGGCCCACAATGTCCACATGTATATGTGAAAATCTTGCAGATGTCGTCGGGAAGTCAGCAATAGGTGCAAAGACATGTCTGTTGGTTTTATTACGCTGGCATGTTAGGCATGGACGCGCCCATGCACGACAATCTTTTTGTGTTCCAGGCCACACTACTTTGGAGGAAACTAACTTGGCTGTGGCTCGTACTCCTGGATGTGATAGGTTATGTAGTGCACTATAAATCTCGCGACGATATTGTTCTGGTATGTAAGGTCGCTCCTTTCCTTTGCTACATCACACCAAATTCCGTCTGGAACATTTGGGACAGACACACGTCTGAGCTGCAGCGCAGTTCTCTGTTCCTCTATTAGACGGCGCAAGAAACGATCTTATCGTTGTTTAGAAGCTAACTCGGTACAACGAATTGAATTTAAACTGGCACAATTCCTGGACAGGCAATCTGCGACCAGGTTGTCTTTTCCTGAAATGTGACGCACGTCAGTTGTGAACTGTGTAATGTACTCGACTTCCCTGCACTGACGTGGTGAATTGAGGTCTGTGCCTCGTTGAAATATAGCTACTAACGGCTTGTGATCGGTAAAAATTGCAAAGTGCCTCCCTTCGACAGACGTGAGAAAATGCTTTATGGCTAAGTAAATAACAAGCAACTCACGGTCAATAGCACTCCATTTTTGCTGCTGTCGAGTCAGGTTTTTAGAGAAAAATGCTAGTGGCTGCCATCTGCCATCAAATTCTTGCTGTAGCGTTGCACCCACTGCTGTTCGGCTCGCATCAACCATGAGCGCTGAAGGAGCGCTCAATCTTGGATGTCCCATTAGTGTTGCCCGAGAAAGACATTTCTTTAAGTCATGGAAAGCGGCTTCAGCATCTGGACTCCATGGAATTTTACGATTTCCTGTTGTATTTTTACCTGCAAGTAACGTTGTGAGTGGCTCTTGGGCGGCAGCTAATTTAGGTAAGTGACGTCTGTAATAGTTGAGCAGGCCTAAAAATCTGCAAAGTCCTTGGTAAGTTGTGGGAAGGGGCATCTGTTGTACTGCTTCAACCCACTCAGGCCAAGGTGACAGGCCTGCTGCTGAAACCAAATATCCCAGCAACTTAACCTAGCGTTTTCCAAACGTGCACTTCGTTTCGTTAGTAATTATGCCATACTCTGTCAGACGGCGGAAAAGCTGCCGATGTTCGACATGCTGATATAAAGAACCAGAGAATACTAAAATGTCGTCCATATAACAAAATACGAATGGTAATTCTCGAAGCGCCTCTTGCATGAATCTTCGCCATGTTTGGGCAGCGTTTCTGAGGCCAAATGGCATAAAATTGTACCCAAACAAACCGAATGGTGTGGTAACTGCTGTTTTTTTAATGTCAGATGGAGCTATGGGAATCTGGGAAAATGCTTTGGCGCAATCAATCACACTAAATATTGTGGCATTCCTAATCGTACTGTTAAAATCAGTCACATTGGGCACTGGGTAGCGGTCGGGAATTGTGCGGGCATTGAGCGCCCTGTAGTCTCCACATACTCTCCATGAATTGTCTTTTTTACGGACCATGTGAATTGGTGATGCCCATGAACTATCAGATCTACTTACAATACCTGTTTTTAGAAGTCTGTCGAACTCAACTCGCGCCGCAAGTAGCTTCTCTGGAGGCAGACGCTGCGGGCGGAAGGCAACGGGTTGACCTTGTGTCGTGCTGATGTGGTGTTGAGTATTGTCTGCATTTCCTGGTTGCGTTGACGGGTTCGGTAAGTGCTGGAAAGTCTTGAAGCATTTTACGAAAAAGTGATTCCTCCAACAGTGCTCTGATATTGCCTACAGTATACGAAACGTTACAACTGTCGGGTGTCTTCTTGCGTAACGCACACGTGTGCGCCCCGCTTAGTTGCGGGTACGAACTCGTATCACAATATCCCGACGCGGATGACGCGGTAGAGGAGCCGGAAATCTTCGTGCGGAAAGACACGGGCACATCGCAGTGCACTTGAACCGACGCGGAAGACGCAGTAGGCAATATCCCTTCTGTGGGAATTGTCACCAAACGACGGTTAACCAGGTCGGGCATAAGTCGGTAGTTCCGTAAAACGTCCGCTCCAATTATAGGACTCGGCACATCAGCAACCACAAAAGTCCATTTAGGATGGAAGTTGGAATTCAGATGTAATGCCAACTGTTTCTCACCATAGGTAGATATTCTGGAATTGTTTCCCGCAGTCAGCACATGTTGCGTTGTTGTCGTGAGTATATCACCTCTCTTTCTTGGATAAACACTGACCTCTGAACCTGTGTCAATCAGAAACTTCTCTCCTGTAGAGAGGTCGAACACGAACAATCGGTGTGATTGGTTGACTGCAGATACCGTGGCGTTTTCACCTCTTCGAATCACGCTATGACTCGGCCGCCTATGTTGTTGTTGACGAACGCTAGCGCCCTTTAACGACCGCCTTTTAAGTTTGGGTAGCTGCAGGGTTGAATACATTGACGGGCAGTGTTACCGAAGCGTCTGTGGTACCAGCACCATTGATCTGTCAAATCCTGTTGGATAGCGTTTCTTCGTCTTTTCCAACTGCGATTTCGTAGCTGCTGGTGGTGTAAAGTTACTTGCACGTTGAGTTTTGCCTCTTGTGCTGCCATTTGCTGTATGGTGGGTTCGGTCGATGAGCACTGCTGTTGGGAAGTATTATTGTATGTTCCTGGCCCACCGACGTCAGATTCCATCACAATACACGTTCTTGGGCCTCTATCCTGGCTGTAGTTGAATTCGGAACACGCAGAAACTTCGGTTAAGGTGTCTGCGATGGTGTCTGCCTTTCATGCTAAGACTTGCAATGGTAAGTCTGTTTCTGCTGCAATGACGGCACGGATGTTGACAGGAAGCTTACGAAGCCATATTAGATGTAAAGACTCTTCAGGCAGGAGTTCTGGGCCGGCTAATGTACGTAAGGCTTTGAGTACTTGTGACGGAGTCTTGTCGCCCAAATCTTCGTATGCAAAAATTTTTTGTAGTCGCTCATCAGTTGACAACGTATAATGCTGTATGAGAGCTTCCTATAGCACAAAGTAATTTTGTTGCGACAAGGTTTCTTCTACTTGCTCTATCACTTCTAAATTTAGATGTGAAACCACTATATTAAATTTGTCAATGTTGTTAGACACCCCACGCTGCCGATATATGCATTCAGCCTGCGTAAACCAAAGCTGGGGGCGCGTCGGCCAGAACGCGGAAAGCTTAACATTTCCGTGTCGCGCGTAGGTACTCCCATCTTTAGCGTTAACATCTGTCGTTCCGTTTTGTGGCGAATCAAAGGGCGTGGACCGCGATCCTTGGTCGAACGGACTGTAGTCTTCAATCTTGATTCCACTGCCCATGATTTTGTCTCTGAACTCATTATTCTCGTCGGTATATATATTTGCTTTATGCTTCTGCTACGATTTTTCGGGGTCACCACTATGGGAGCCTTTATATTTTATGAATTAACAGCTTTTTCATGAGGTGAGAAAACATTTTATTTTCCAAGCGCAGATCAAAAACTAACAAGAATAAACAACCCGTAACCAAGCCGACTACGGCAAAGATAAATATCTATCAGCTGCAGCTTTCACCCGCTGCTTTTGGCGCAGTGGATAAATGACGTCGCCACAGGTTAAGTGTCGATTTCTGTACGTAGTTAATGGTGACATTTGGAGAACTTGTATTTACAGTTTCCTTATGCTCCATTTGTGCAGTCTCACGATTGTTAAACATCACACGCAACGTTTAAGCGCACAGTATTTATCGACAACAGCTTGCATAAACAATTAGTTGCAAAGATGTTTCTAGATGCAGTTGACAGAGATAATGTTACATGTCTTCCACAGAGTGTAATACGCTTTTATACTGAAGTTATTTATCTTAACAATATGGATCACAATTATATCTATTTTACAATGTGTTAATGTTTATTTTAAAATGGTGTGAAGTAGATATGAGCAAATTGTGATAAATATTGTTAAGATAAATATCCTCTACACAACGGCATCTCATACTCTATGAAAGACCGGTACATTGTCTCTGTACATCTTAATACATCTTTGTATCTGATTATTTATGTAAGTTATTCTCGATATATATTGTGCACTGAAGGTTGTGTGAGACTCTGTGCAAATGGACCATGAGGGAATTGTCAGTACAAGTTCTTTCAGATGCCGCTACTAACTACATATACAATTATATAAGTAACTGAATATTACGCGTTTTTTACATATTGCAGTAATGTCAAGGAAACAATGCAGAGCCTCACACATCGTACACAATACAAGAAAATAGTATAGCACAAAGAGAAAACACTTTTCAAAAAATCAAATGACTCTGAGCACTATGAGACTTAACATCTGTGGTCATCAGTCCCCTAGAACTGAGAACTACTTAAACCTAACTAACTTAAGGACATCACACACATCCACGCCTGAGGCAGGATTCGAACCTTCGACCGTAGCAGTCGCGCGGTTCCGGACTGAGCGCCTAGAACCGCTAGACCACCGCGGCCGGAAAAACACTCTTCAAAATGGGCATCATTTATCGAAATTAATCATGTACAACATGAATGAAAGAAAATCGCGACTGGTTGCAGAAAAGCTATTCATAAACAAACCTATAGTACGCGGTAGTTTCTCCTCGATACCTTGATGGACAACCCATGTTTACAGAGATTGGAAAATTATTTCAAGTATTCAGATTTAGATATCCAGGAGGAATCATCTAATCCTCTGGATTAAATCGCGAAGCAAACAGAGAATAATTAAATTAAAAGAAGCTTACAGACTTACATAGAGTATGTACAATAAAAAGCCATGTCTCATAATGTAAATTTAATACGTCACTATATTCAAATCTGAAGTTTTAAATGCGTCAGAGGCTGTAATTATTGCAGATAGATCATAAGATATCCGGTCCACATTTTGTCAAGAATGTTTCGATTACGCAGAAGCAGTTTCGCTTCGGAGACCCAGAGAAATACATGCGTAGTCCTCGAATTACTTCGGGCGAACAGGTGCACACCAGGGTGCGATCATGGGTCTGTGGGCAACTGCAAAATTTTTCAATGAAGGCATTGACTGTCTTGTCTCATGGTGCGATAAATGTATAAACTGTTACGGCGATTACTTTTGAAACGAACAACTTACACCTGCGTACTTTTCTTCCATTTCTTTTACAGAGTAGCCAGAAATAAAAGTGAAAAGCTTATACGGATGGTGCAGGGTAGGTTCTGTAGAAAAATAATTGTTAAGAAAAATAGCGATACTTTGCGAGGTTTACTAGTTAATTGGTATCGACGTTGGCGAATAGATAGTTGTGCGCGCAAATCAAAGTCGTCAGCCAGATACAGTGTCGCAGAAGTGCACTTCGTTTTTTCCCTAAAACCCATACAGGCGAGTGATAAATATATGGACATGAAGCGATATTAAGGATCAAACTCGAGCCAAAAGTAAAGCAGTCTCATGTGTTATCATCTATGCTATGAGAACAGCTGACATTAATTTTATCTGGCGGGCCGCTTTAATTTGCTCGCGCAAGGGCCTGATTGGCTAACTTCAATGCCAATTAACTCGGAAACTGTGCAATGTATCGAATTTTTTCTTAACAAATATTGCTTGGCACAATTTATTTTGAAACACTCAGTCAAGCTTCTCAGACCCTTTCTGACCATCCTGTACGTATTCAGAGTGCCTCTTTGCAGCTATATCCCTGCGTCGAGTACACCGATCGCTTAAAATAGTGTGAGTTTAAGAAATATTGCCCGTGTGCCTGGATTTTTATGTCTGCTATGAAGGCAATTTGTACGCAATCCCTAGCTTCAAGCTTCCTACATCAAGCTTACATTTGCTACTGCTCACGGCATTAGTATCCAGCTCTTTATCAATGAAAGATAAGCCAAATCCAATTCCGACATTATTAGGTTTGGTAATAACTCTTTTTAACGAAATTATGATTGGGAGGCTATCAGGCTAGGTCGATACAGACTAATTTTTGTTGATAGCGTGTAACGCCGGAAATGCATATCCTCCTATTTCCATCTATTGTACTATAATTTGTTTTCCTTATTTTTGCTACCTGAATATATGATATTTCTGTGTCTTTACATATTGTAATTGTTTTACTATTTGTATATATATATTTATGCATTTATGTCGATGTATAATTGGTTTGTTTCGTAAATATTATTTGTATTTTTACGCTGGGTCTTGCCTAGGGAAAACTGCTATCGAACGATTACATAGATAGGTCGTGTGACGACTATAAGTGTATAGGATCTTTGCTAGTGTTAACTCTGCCGCATGGAGCGCGGGCAGAGCTGTGGGAGTCTGGCTGGAGTAGCGAGTGGAGCAGGTGTGTTGTGTGACGCTCCCGCGAGTTGCCGCGCTTTCGGAGTTTGGCAGCATGTAATTGCGCTCGACTCGCGATGATAGTTTCTGACATGGTGTCGCGGACGGGAAGCATTAGCTGGCGCACATCAAAAGCCCGTTTCGCCTAGTGACCGTGTCGAGAAGAAGGCGCGCACACATTCAACTTCTGCAACAGCGACGGCCGACAATGAGTGACTGCCGCCACCTCCTCGATCGACGGCTTCAAACCTTCAATCAACCAACAAGGAAGACTAAAAGCACGTAAAGTTTTAGAACTGTACGGCAGACCTCAGCTTTTCAAATTGTTCCATATGCCTCGCAAAATTACAGCAACTTAGCATGAACCTTTGTTGCTCCTTGTCCCAATTGCATTACCAAGCAGGGTCCCTTCCTTTTCGGAAATGAACCCGAGTGTCGTTGAAATTCAAACGCCAGCATAATTCCATTTCACTGCTTTAATTTCAAAGTTCACTTTAAGTATTCATAGCTGGCTACAATATTTAGATTACACAAGCACAAATTAAGAGTGCGAGTTTTGTTACCGTATTTTAGCTTACCTGTGGCTGCAGCTCAGCTTGGTACGTACTAAATTTTACTATTGTTAATTGTTCAGAATCATTTAATTCAAGTTCAAAGTAAAATCTCTTATTTCTAAATTGCGTAGATTCAAGTAGCTTTTGAAATAATTGTTGAGGTAGTCCAAGACTAACCGTATTTTACTGAATTTCGATGTGCTTAAGAAAGAAAGCTTCTTATTAATTTCAGTCACTAAATTAACTTTCAGTTTTCCGGTTTTATTAATTCTTTTGCTAAATTAAGTCAGAGTGCAGCGAAAGTTATTACTTCTGACAAACTTTCAGATTTCACACTACACGTGTCAACCTTCAGTTGCCACACTACTAGTGTGGACTGGCGACCATAATTTCCCCCAAATCTCAAATATCTAATTACCGCTAGTTAATTGTTAACGTAACGGCCACACATTTACTTTCTTTATTAACTTTACCCCTTTCCAAAATTAATTTCCACCAGTTTCATTTGCATTTTTCCTTTCATTTAGATGTAACCCTTTCCTCCCTCTTTACCGACAGATTAACTTCGGTGACGGTTGCTTTTCCCAAATTTCCATTAGGTACACGTGGTTTAATTTTTCACTGTCATTAAGGTCGATAAGAGAGGGGGAGGTTACACGTGGCGACCTGGTGACAGTACAATCTTCAAATCTGAGGTTGTTCTGGACACGAATTTTGCATTGTACAAATCTCATAACAAAGTACTGGTTACGAAATGGTCGATATGTCAGCGAGAATATTAGTGTGAGGAATCCTAATTAGATTTGAGATTTGGCATTTATATTGAAAATTATTAAAATGAGTGAAGGCAACAATTACCAAAATTTGGTAGGCTTGGATAAGGAACAATCGGTCGAACAGTGGGGAACGCGCACC
Organism: Schistocerca serialis cubense; assembly: GCF_023864345.2. Classification (NCBI taxonomy): domain Eukaryota; kingdom Metazoa; phylum Arthropoda; class Insecta; order Orthoptera; family Acrididae; genus Schistocerca; species Schistocerca serialis. Next base: position 65,556,933 of record NC_064644.1, on the reverse strand, counting down.
GCGGTACCCATTGTTCAGGGACAGGCGGCTAGCATGAAAGACGCGACCGCCGAAACGCAACAAAGAGCAGAAATGGAATTCCACACTTTAGAAAATGTTTCGGAGTCGGAAGTGAAAATCAAATGCGAATCCCTTGATGACGAATACGGGGGGACAATTAAAGAGGAAGCCGCTACGGAAGTAAAACCGGTAGTTTCCGGGAATTTAACTGATTTATTGAATGTTTTGATTAACGAAATCAAGAGTCAATCGGCCAAGCAAGAAGCTCAGTCTGAAAAAATTGAACGAAAGCTAGACAGTCACAACAAAGCTATTAATGTTGTTAACAACAATGTTGGAGTTGTTAACACAAATGTTGATAAAATCAAAGAAGATATTGTTGTGATTAATAGCGAAATCGGTAATCTTAAACAGGAAATGATAGGCGTTCAGGCGGAAATTGCGAGCATAAATACTCGTTTTTATTCCGAAATTAGCAGAATCGAGAAAAGTGTAGGAGAATCAGTTGCTCCGATCATCGAGAATAAGGTGACGGAACAAATTCAATTAGTGAAAAAAGAGGATCAACCGAAGGTGGAAACTTTAAAGGCTTTACTATCCGAAGTAGATACCAAAGTGACGAAGCAGGCTAATACCTGCGAAGAGAAAATGAGGGAAGTGGAAACGCTTGCGACAACCACTTGCCAAGTGATTACGATGGTGTCGGAATTAGAAAGGAAACTTGACGAAAAACAAAGCTATGTGCCAATCTGTGCACATAGTTCGGAGTTGTTGACGAAAGAGGAGCGGTTCGACCCCTTGAAAAAAGGCGGTATACACCCGACGGATTTCATTAAAAATTGTGAAAGAGTTTTACCCAGATCATGGACTAATGAGAGAAAAATTAATGCGATTATTGATGTGTTGGCTGGTGATGCCAAGCGTTGGGGCTTAAACCTCAACATTACGAACCTGACGTTTGACGAGTTTAAAAATTTGTTTCTGGCTGAATACTGGTCAGAGCAGAAACAGCAAGGTGTCTGGCGCGAATTTGTCGTATCGAGGCCTTTCGATGCGAATTCGCGCGGCTCGATGAAGGAGTTTTGTGAGGGCTGGATCCGCAAGTTGGAATATTTGCGTGATCGCCGCACGGAATCCGAAATAGTCTGGGAACTCTACAAGAAGCTTCCAGATGATATAAAACGCTACGTGGGAAGCAATTAAAGGACAATCAATGATTTCCTGGAAAGAGTTTAGGACGAGGACAATTGGCGCAATAATCGCGACAGTGGTAGAAGACGTGGTAACAACAATGGGTACCACAACTACGATAACCATGGGAATAATGCATACCGCAACCATGGCAGCAATAACAATAATGGTTCGGACCGTAATAACAATCGGTGCAATGCAAATAATAACAGGAATAACGGAAACCAGTATCATACTAGCGTGATACGGGCTTCGCGTAATAGTAATAACGTCAGAGGGTGTGATAAGCCGCCTCAGCAGCATCCGAAGAACGTATCTGCTTGGGACGAGACAGAGAAACCATTAGCCGCGCCGGTGAGGGGCCGACCGGGCGTGGAGAAGTTTTGGTGGCCCAATAACAGCAGAAAACCGAGGTGTCGTCGTTATGAAAATTCCGTATGGAATAATCAACGGCGGTAGAGTGTGCCAGTGTTAGGAGAAAGGAGTGCGCCCACATGTAGTAGATCAGCTGTATACACGGCGGTAGCAAATACATTCACTGTCAGTGAGAACAATTTAAGTAGTGTTCCGGAAATCGATTATAAAGTGGCTGCTGTAACACCTACAGCGGAACTGGAGATTGAGTTTAAGAATGATTCGCAAGTGTTGAGAGAATATCAGATGTCGGATAACACGTCCGTCATTGAGCGAGGGGATGCAGAGAGGGATGAGGTCTGGTTAAGGCAGTTCGGTCGCTTATACGACGAACTAAGAGATTATAGGGGCCTGTACGGGAGAAGTGTTTATAGGGAGCGCGGGCAGAATTTGCTGCGTCTCGTCCCACAGGAAGGTAGTAGTTGTGAAGTGATAGAAAGTTCTGGTCCTAACCGGCAGACTTTACTAGAAATAGTTGATGTTAATGGGGAGCACGAGCAAGATGCGTCGTGTTTCGTCCCGCAGGAGTTGAATGTTGAAGTAGTAACGGAAAGTTGTGGCCCTAACCGGCAGACTTTACCGAAAGTTGTAGTGGTAGAAGTAGCCGACCCATCCGACGCGAACATCCAGTTTAAACATTGCGACAGTATTAAGGAGAAAGATTACGAAAATTTTACTGATAGCCGGACACGATTGGTAGAAATGCACGTAGATTACAGAGTGTATGAGGTTAGAGCTGACGTTATGCGGTCAGACGGTAGCAGTGTGGGTTGCGCAGATCCAGAGGAAGTGATTTCAGATGCGACTGGGCACATTCCTCCAGGTAGATTGGCAGATGAGATCAATCTGGCCAAAGAGGAATCAACAAAGGTGACAGTTAGTGAATTGATAGCAAAGCAACACTCACTAGTTGACAAGTTACAGGAAAAGGTTTCGGTATTGGAGGCGAAGCTACAGACTAAGCCTCAGGACAAGCGTGTTGAAATTAAAACTGTATGTGAACAGAGGCTGAAAAAGCCGCCAGATAAGCCGAATTTAGGATCAAAGCCGGATGGTTGTTTCTGGAATGACATGGATATAGACGAGGATTTATTATGGGAAAATAAAGAAACAGTCGAGGACAAGTGTAGACAGATAGTAGTGTCTGTTAATATGCACGAACTACAACTAAACGTGTTGATTGACACCGGTGCAGAATTGAGTGCTGTATCTGGGAAAATATTTGAGTTACTGAAAGACAGACCTGGCATCGTAGTTATGCCAGTAACAGGAGTGAAAATTATCGGTGCTACTGGGAAGGCCAGTAAACCGGTCACAAAACAGATTTTTGTCAACTTCGATATATGTGGGGCACGATTTGAGCAAGAGTTTGTCGTCGTGCCAGACTTAACTACGGAAGTAATTATCGGGTTAGATTGGCTATTAAAGTACCGTGCAGTGATTAATTGCGAAAGCAAAACTTTTACATGTACGTCCCAAGATAAAACAATAGTAGTTAGTTTTGATGAGGCAGGAGACGGTGTGCATAGGCAATACCAGCCTATACACATTGTTAACTGGCCGAATGGTATTGACGTAGGTATGAATTTGAACTACTGTAATGTGAGGAATCTCGGCATTGACAATAGTATAGAAAGGGACTTGGAAAGTATTGTGGACGGTATGTCAAACGTAACACACGAACAAAGACGAGGCCTGTATGAAGTGATAATGAGGAATAAGTGTTTTCAGACGAACCGGGTCTTGTGGAAGGATATAAATGCAAGTTGCATGTAATTCCGCACGAACCATTCTTCGTGAGACCGTATGCTATACCGCTGTCCAAAAAGGAAGCAGTGCAACGGGAGATAGATAAGATGATCGAATGGGGAGTGATTGAAAGAAGTACAAGTCCATACAATAACGGTTTGGTCATTGTAGCAAAACGGGATGGTAGTGTGCGTATTGTGATTGACGCACGCACGTTGAATAGGGTCGTTCAACGCGAAACAGACAGACCAGAGAGTATGGAGGACATTTTGCAACGTTTTCATGACGTTAAGTTCATGACTAGCCTCGATCTGACGGCTAGTTACTGGCAAATAGAACTCGAAGAAGAATCTAGGCCATACACCGCCTTCTTGTTTGCGGGCAGGTGTTATCAGTATAGAGTACTGCCGTTTGGACTTAATATATCTGTGTCCGTATTCATCAGGGCCCTAGATAAAGTGCTAGGACCGGCTTTGAGTTCAAGATTAACTGTATATGTTGACGACCTATTGTTGGCCAATGCCACTTGGCATGACCATTGTGACCTGTTAGATGAAGTTTTTAGAGCATTGCGCCGTGGCGGAATGACTCTAAAGCTAAAGAAATGCGAATTTGTGAAGCAGGAACTGAAATTTTTAGGGCATGTAATTACCACTGCTGGTATTACGAAAGACCCAGAGAAACTAGAGGCAATGAGGAATTGTCCTCCACCCAAGTCTAGGAAACAGTTAAAAATTTTTCTAGGGCTCACAGAATTTTACCGTAAATTTGTAAAAGGACAAGTGTTTAATGATGAAAATTTGAATAACCTCTAACGCAAAAATGTTCCGTTTGTGTGGACTGACTGGTGTCAGGCCGCTTTCGAGAGATTAAAAGACGAGTTGTTAAGATCTAACATACTATTTCATCCTGATTTGTCCCTACCCTTCCATCTAGGAACGGATTCGTCGAATTACGGGGTGGGGGTAGAACTGTTCCAAGAAGTTGGTAAAGGAGAGGATAAGGAACACCGGACGATAGCGTTCGCGAGTCGAACTTTATCAAAAAGTGAGCGAAACTACACGATTTCTGAGAAAGAGTGTCTCGCTATCGTGTGGGGATTCAAGAAGTTCAAGGGTTACCTATGGGACCGTAAGGTGATTATTCATACGGACCATAAGGCGCTCACTTATCTGAAGGGTTGTAAACTACTTCACGAAAGACTGACTAGGTGGTCGATGTATTTACAGCAATTTAACTATGACATCTGTTACGTAAAAGAGACCGACAATTGCGTAGCGGATGCGCTGTCGCGGTTGCCCGAGTCTAATCAAGATGTATTGAAAGATGAGTCAGATGGAGTTGTCAAATTATACCATTTTAAAGAAGTTGAGGGACGTAGATTAATAGTGAACATCTGTAAGAATCTACGTCGTCATCAGAACGAGGATGGTTGTTTAAATATTGTGAAAACCCGATATGACGAAAGGAGTCCAGAAGGAGAAAAATTAAGGAAGTATTACAAGATATACGACCATATCTTGTACGTATGTAAGAGTGAAGATAGTAATATTTGGCGGTTATGCTGGCCCACCAAATACGTCACGGAAATAACTGACTGCTACCATTTGGCGTATGGTCACTGTGGACCAAGGAAATGTACGGAAAAGCTGACTGAAGTAGCGCATTTTAACAACATGTTAAAACGCGTTACTGACAGAGTGAAAACTTGCGATTTATGTCAGAAGGTGAAGGTTACCAACTGTACGAGTCGTGGTCCTATGTAAAGTATAAGGCCTAACGACACCTTTGAATTACTGTGTGTGGACTTGTACGGACCTTTGCCCAAGTCATCAGGAAACTTCGCCTACATTTTAGTAGTGCTAGAAGGTTTTTCCAAGTTCATCAAACTATACCCGGTTACGAAAGCCACAGCCAAAGCGGTCTATAGCAAGCTTGTGAACGACTATTTTGTTCATATTGGTAAGTCCAAGGCGATTCTATCAGACAATGGGGCACAATTTACTTCTAAGTTGTGGAATGAAGTCATGGAAAGTAATGGGGTCGAGGTGATCCATATTTCAGCTTATTGTCCGGCTGGGAATCCCGCTGAGAGGTATATGCGCGAGCTAGGCCGACTTTGCCGTTCCTATTGCCATCACAACCATAGGGCATGGGGCAAATATGTAGCAGTATTTGAGAGAATTATGAACACCTTGAGACATGAATCTACGGGATTCTCTCCAGAGGAAATCCAGTTGGGTGACAGAAGTAAAAGTTTAGTGGAAGAAATAATCAAATTCCCTCCACGGATTGACAGTAGTATTTGTGTGAAAAAAAATCGTTTGCGAGAAGTAATGAAGCTAAAAGCCGATGCTCGCATACGTCGTCATGACGCTAAAGTGCGTTTTGCTAAGTTTGCAATCGGAGACTTAGTACTTGTAAAAGCTCGTGAGAAATCGAGCGAGATAGACAATGAAATCTCTACGTTTGTTTATAATGGACCATATAAAGTCATTGGTATACCTCACACAAATGCTTATTGCTTAGAGTATCCAAGCTCTGGAAAACTATTAGGTATACGGAACATTGTAGACCTGAAATTGTACCAACCTAGGATTGATTAATACCACAGAATGGGTAATTTGTAGAGTATGTAAAATAGAGTGTAAGATTTAACGATTTGCTAGATTGCCATGCTTTTGACAGACCAAGGTCATTAAAGAAGTTGTAATTAATAAGTAATTAATTTTGATTAATCAATTTAATTTTAATCAATTTAATCGTGATCTAATCAACTGAAAAATCCAAGCTGCTAGTTTAAGTTTTCAGCTGAGTCACAGTAGATTAAGGAATGTAAATATGATTTTGTAAATAGTTGTAAGATTCCATAAATATGTGAATTACTAGTCATTGTCGGTGTACTTGGACGCTGTTTCAAGTTTCAGGCTAGTACATGAGTGTGATGATGGACAGTGTTGAGTTATCCACTGTGATAGTGCTTATGGACTCCTTGAGATTACTCGGGAGTGAGTTTTACCGAAAGAATTCAGTGAAACGGACGTTCTGGAAATGCCGTTACAAGTGCGAGAGAGATCAAGCGTGCCGCACAGGCGGGCGCAACAATACTGGCGTGGCGAAGCCGCTGTCGGCTCTTGTGCCGCTGTTGGCTCTTGTGCCGCTGTCGGCATTCTTTGTACTTGCAAGTACGGAGGGCGGAGTTGTTTTTCTTCCTGGACAGCTGATGTGAAAGAATTCTGCTGTTAATATTTATGTTTTTGTCGATCTGCTGAACATTATTTTCTTGTTTAGCGTTAAATATATTCTCGTGACGAGAATATTAATTATGAAAAGGTTATACAAAATGTGTAGTCTATTTAATTATTTATTTGCGTATTTTGATGTACCTGTTTTTATGAGCATGCACTCTAATTAATTTTGCAAATAGTATTCCATTTCTTATAGTGTTACGAATTTTAATGATTTTGGAATAGCTAAACCATTTTCTATGTTTTCTATGAATTTTGAAATGTTGTCAACCTGTTTTATTTTGTGCAAGATGACAGAGTGGAATAAGATTAGGAGTGTCTCCACTCAATTATTATTGTGTAAAAATTGATTTATACTTAATTAGACGAATGCTAAATTTTTTTGATGTTTTGAGCATGTGCATTTCCGCTGTTTCTTTTTTGGGACGTTTTCTGAGCCTGTTTACGTTACACGAACATCCTCAGACAATGTGGGGCACGTGTAACGCTGGAAATGCATATCCTCCTATTTCCATCTATTGTACTATAATTTGTTTTCCTTATTTTTGCTACCTGAATATATGATATTTCTGTGTCTTTACATATTGTAATTGTTTTACTATTTGTATATATATATTTATGCATTTATGTCGATGTATAATTGGTTTGTTTCGTAAATATTATTTGTATTTTTACGCTGGGTCTTGCCTAGGGAAAACTGCTATCGAACGATTACATCGATAGGTCGTGTGAAGACTCAAAGTGTGTAGGATCTTTGGTAGTGTTAACTCTGCCGCATGGAGCGCGGGCAGAGCTGTGGGAGTCTGGCTGGAGTAGCGAGTGGAGCAGGTGTGTTGTGTGACGCTCCCGCGAGTTGCCGCGCTTTCGGGGTTTGGCTGCATGTAATTGCGCTCGACTCGCGATGATAGTTTCTGACATGGTGTTGCGGACGGGAAGCATTAGCTGGCGCATATCAAAAGCCCGTTTCGCCTAGTGACCGTGTCGAGAAGAAGGCGCGCCAGCATCCAGCTTCTGCAACAGCGACGGCCGACAATGAGTGACTGCCGCCACCTCCTCGATCGACGGCTTCAAACCTTCAATCAACCAACAAGGAAGACTAAAAGCACGTAAAGTTTTAGAACTGTACGGCAGACCTCAGCTTTTCAAATTGTTCCATTTGCCTCGCAAAATTACAGCAACTTAGCATGAACCTTTGTTACTCATTGTCCCAATTGCATTACCAAGCAGGGTCCCTTCCTTTTCTGAAATGAACCCGAGTGTCGTTGAAATTCAAACGCCAGCATAATTCCATTTCACTGCTTTAATTTCAAAGTTCACTTTAAGTATTCACAGCTGGCTCCAATATTTAGATTACACAAGTACAGATTAAGAGTGCGAGTTTTGTTACCATATTTTAGCTTACCTGTGACTGCAGCTCAGCTTGGTACGTACTAAATTTTACTATTGTTAATTGTTCAGAATCATTTAATTCAAGTTCAAAGTAAAATCTCTTATTTCTAAATTGCGTAGATTCAAGTAGCTTTTGAAATGATTGTTGAGGTGGTCCAAGACTAACCGTATTTTACTGAATTTCGATGTGCTTAAGAAAGAAAGCTTCTTATTAATTTCAGTCACTAAATTAACTTTCAGTTTTCCAGTTTTATTAATTCTTTTGCTAAATTAAGTCAGAGTGCAGCGAAAGTTATTACTTCTGACAAACTTTCAGTTTTCACACTACACGTGTCAACCTTCAGTTGCCACCCTTCTAGTGCTAATTATATGTGTAATTACTTTTCTTTCTCAGTTACTATAGAAATTGTCTTTAGGACTGGCGACCGTAATTTCCCCCAAATCTCAAATATATAATTACCGCTAGTTAATTGTTAACGTAACGGCCGCACATTTGCTTTCTTTATTAACTTTACCCCTTTCCAAAATTAATTTCCACCAGTTTCATTTGCATTTTTCCTTTCATTTAGATGTAACCCTTTCCTCCCTCTTTACCGACAGATTAACTTCCATGACGATTGATTTTCCCAAATTTCCATTAGGTACACGCGGTTTAATTTTTCACTGTCATTAAGGTCGATAAGAGAGGGGGAGGTTATAAGCATTTGAAAAGGTTTTACATGAAAATCAAACGACATATCTTAAAATTAAAATAATAAAAGTCTCTCGCTTCCTGTATGTGGATAATATACCCGCCCTATTGTAAAAAATCTTGGTAAAATTCAACTAGTAGATGATGTCCCGCCTAGTACGAATGTTTTCGGATTTTATTATCGATTTAGGACATCGTCACTATTTTTATTTTTGTAAATTAGGCTCCTCCAACGTCGAACGGTAAGATGTGAAGGCATACACCGTTACAAGAAGTTTTCAGGCTGCGTGTTGTGCTGTTCACAATACAGAAATGGGTACGCTGAAAGCTGAGGAAACGTTTCGTGTAACAAAGTGAACTACTTGAAGTATATTAGAATAAGTAAAGTCATGTATTAATTACTGTAAAAAGAGGAAAGATTGGAATTGAATTAGTGGTGACAGAAGGTCCTGGAACAGAAATTGTTAATAACTCCATCGTTACGGAAAATATATTTTTCGGTCTTACTCGAAGTGTTATAAAGCGAATAAGAGTATTGTTCCAAAACTGTTAGAATTATAGGAATGATAAACTAATAGAAATTTTTGTAAGTAGTACTATGATTGTTTTCCTTTATTAACAATCAGTCTTCTTGGTTGGAGGTCAAATGTACTGCCACTGTCTGTAAAAACCGCCCCGTCTGCTTTCTAAAGAAGATGACTTTGCTAGTCGAAAGAGATAGTAGACCTTAGGTTTGAATGGGATTCCAACATCATAAATAAGTAGCCCTTTTTCGCTCAGGAGCTATTATCGATGGATTTGTTTGATCTTCAAGCCTGCACTTACAGGAATTAAAGTAAAATATTAGTAGCCTAATTTTCAGCAAAACTATTACAGCACCCTAGAACGGACTTTAAAACCAGTCCAGATCAGATAAAACAAGAAACCAATGTATTCACAATTGCTGTGGGCCGAACTGCTAACACATGATTCTGATTTCGTTAATGTTACTTAGCATACAACATACAAACGTGAGTAATGTGATCCACAGCATCGCGTTTCTGGAGTGACACACCCATCATCTGTTTATCCACGTTCAAGCCTTCACACCCAGGCAGTTGAACAGCACGAAACAGATATAAAATAAAAAGTAATACAATGGATGATATCAGTCCTACTATAAAATCTGCAATACCTGATCCTCTGTTCCGCTTTCCATATTACAGCCCATTCACCAGAGGGCACTTTTCCTGTAAAACAGTAAAACAGTGTGACAAATCTGTTTTTGAGTTCCTAACTGGTATTTGACTACATAGCTCAGTATCAAGTGACACGAGATTCTTACAACCAAACCACGTATAAAATAATATGGGACAGATAGATAATACAGAGATGATATTGTGAATTTGATCTGAAACACAATTTCGTACAAAAGAAATCGATTTTTATGTTATAATAATGATTTCGTATTATACTTGTGTAGCTAGAATTTAACGTATTAAAAGGTAAAATGAAAAAGTGTTCGATCTTTCAAATGTAAAGGACATTTTAGCATTTCAAGAACTATACAAGAGCAGTAACACATATCCCTATCAATGTCGACTTATCTGTTAATCTAAGTGAATGAATACTGGGAATGAAACACAGCGCAGGATGGCACCGAAGAAAAATATGAATGTACTAGCTCCACTTACCGCGTCTGCAGTGAATAAACGAGAGCCCCATAAGCATAATATTTTCGTTGCGCCGTCCGAGGTTATATCGTTAGGACCATCATATCTGCCGCCAGGACCACAGGAACTGTTCTGAAGGTACACATGACAAATGCAAGCAACGTTAAGTCAACACAGCGGTCTTATCAGAACTGAAGCAGCTGTGGAGTTGGGGTGTGTTGAACTTCTTTCGTTCATCATTATAATGATAATTTGTACGGGGCAGCACAAACCGCACCAGATATTCAAAGTTTAAAAGAATAACATATATAGTCTCTGGATACTGGAAAAGTATGTGTAATGCATGGTGACAAAGGAATGCATGTAAAGTGCGGGTGGATACCTGTTAAAATTTGCTGCGATGATCTAGGAAGTTGATTCTGAAGTCTCCTGGAATACCATTGTCGACGATCTACTCTTCATTATTCTCCACAGTTCTGATATCCAGCATGTTGTTTTCCTGTGATCAATAAATTTCAGGTGAAAATTCCACAATAGGTTTGCTTGATTTTTTTGCGAAAGTATTCATTTTTCTGCCTTATAACACCGCCAGTTTTTTCCCACTGAACAATTGTGGTTCTGGCTGATTTGTATCTCTGTTTGTAATCTTTTGTGTGTCACTGTTGAAGATGCATTTGCTGATTTCATCAATTACTTTATTAATTAATCACTCTGATGTTTTCTGCTGATTTCAAAAGCATTTGAAAGAATTTCTTATGACATGTTACTATGCTCTTTGCAGTTCTTATGTTACCTTTTTAAGATTGCTTTCGTTAGTTTCAATCGGATTTTTCCCTTGTAACTTTACCTCCCATTTACTTCCAGCATTTTCCGTGTGGTACCATAACGTTGTCCATCCTAGACTGCAAACCCATTTCACGGTATCGTTTCTTCCCTTTTTGTAGTCTTAGAAGCTTCCTGATACTCACTTCCACCAGAGTAGTTTTCACCCATTCGTGTATTGCATGTTCTCTTCTTTCAATGCCTGACTGGCTAGAAAAAGCCCTTTATCTGTGGATTTTACTATCAGAGGCATAAATAGGCACTACGTTGCTTGTGTTATGTCGATCACACCATCCAAGTGACGTGATGTAATCTCAAAATTAATATGTGGGTTAGAATAATGTGTAATACGTCCTCGCAGATATTATCTTAACATCGACGACATTCATAGAGGGAGTGATGTAATACGCCTGCCCACAGCTTTCTAACTTGTTGCCAATTATTTGATGATAATGATGCCTCATCCACACTGCGCACAAGCTGCAAGGCGGAGAGTCCTCGTCACAACATTAATCTTACTTAATTTTCTTTGACTGCATATGCCTTACGTCACTACAGTTCGTTAACACATCATCAGCTGCAATATTGAATTAACGGAAAAACTAGTCCAAACACGTTGTAACACTATCGACCTTTTGAGAGTCGAGAGACTTTGCACTAATGAAGCAAAGAATGAGATTTGTACAGTATGTAGTGTATAAGAGTGGCTGCAGAAGACAATATTCTTTGACTATGTGAAGTTTAATGTTTACATGTAATTGACGAATGATTATAATGTTATACAAGTAACAATAACTAGGCCCGCCCGGTTGACCGTGCGGTCTAACGCATGACTTTCCGGGAGGGAAAGAGCGCCTGGTCCCCGGCACGAAACCGTCCGGCGGATTTGTGTCGAGATCCGGTGAACTGGCCAGTCTGTTGATGGTTTTTAGGTGGTTTTCCATCTGCCTCGGCGAGTGTGGGCTGTTTCCCCTTATTCCGCCTCAATTACACTATGTCGGCGATTGCTGCGCAAACAGGTTCTCCACTTACGCGTACACAACCACTACTCTACCACGGAAACATAGGGGTTACACTCGTCTGGTGTGAGACGTTCCCTGGGGGGTCCACCGGGGGCCGAACCGCACAATAACCCTGGGTTCGGTGTGGGGCGGCAGAGGCGTGGACTGCGGTAGTCGTCGTGGGGCTGTGGACCACTGCGGCTGCGGCGGGGACGGGGTCTCTTCGTCGTATCTAGGTCCCCGGTTACAATACAATACAACAATAACCATTTTTATTTATCTATGTATAATTGTTTGTAAAGTGAAGTCAGCACCAGCTCAGGGCTATAGTTAAATGTAGGTGAAAACCAGTGGGGATCTACCTACGTTCTGGTAGGTCGAAAAAGGTGGATATTTTTTGCTGCTAACGGAAGCAGGTAGGAGAGGGGAGAAGATGAGTGAGTCAGACAGGCGCAAAACACTATGGAGGCAGATGATGAAAGCTGATGAGCGCTGTACTCCGCAGTATTGTTTAAACAAAGGCAAAAGTTTAACTGCTTAATAGACGTCAGTGAAGGGGAAGTCCTAAGGTACATGTTCGCAACGCTTTAGAGGAGATATAAAATTACGTCTGCGACGAGTGCTGGTTCCTGGATGGGAAAGGTCTAAGGCTTCCATTACTTAGACCGACGCAGATCCTCAGGAAAGCCATAGTCATAATTGCGCTGGTATAAGTCGCATAGTTCGACGCCACGAAGACAAGTAATAGTCTCCGTCGCTGCAAAACGGTACGTGCCTTCTAAGCCCCTAAAACTCCAGCAACTGTGCTCACGAGGAGAATAGTGAAATTAACCGTCCACAGTTCCGTATACGAGCTGGGTTGACAAGTTTTTGTCAGTTTTATTCAATAATCATTTAACTGTTTCTTAAATGCATAACGACTCATTTAACCTAAAGTGTTCCAAGTAGGGATCCTTTCCCATACTCATGAGAAAGAAACCGAGAATCCATTGGTGTGAAACATTATTGCGCAGCTGACTGTTTTCTTTCAAAATAAATTTAAACTATCACTCAAGCGCTAAAATTAAAGTAAATATGGAGAATTGTAGATTGCCTTGAAAGTAAGTAAAGTAAATAACAGTTCTACCTAGTGTACGAACTTGGTTAATGGGACCTTATGTCCAGGAAATTACGTAAAGTAACTACACTCCTGGAAATTGAAATAAGAACACCGTGAATTCATTGTCCCAGGAAGGGGAAACTTTATTGACACATTCCTGGGGTCAGATACATCACATGATCACACTGACAGAACCACAGGCACATAGACACAGGCAACAGAGCATGCACAATGTCGGCACTAGTACAGTGTATATCCACCTTTCGCAGCAATGCAGGCTGCTATTCTCCCATGGAGACGATCGTAGAGATGCTGGATGTAGTCCTGTGGAACGGCTTGCCATGCCATTTCCACCTGGCTCCTCAGTTGGACCAGCGTTCGTGCTGGACGTGCAGACCGCGTGAGACGACGCTTCATCCAGTCCCAAACATGCTCAATGGGGGACAGATCCGGAGATCTTGCTGGCCAGGGTAGTTGACTTACACCTTCTAGAGCACGTTGGGTGGCACGGGATACATGCGGACGTGCATTGTCCTGTTGGAACAGCAAGTTCCCTTGCCGGTCTAGGAATGGTAGAACGATGGGTTCGATGACGGTTTGGATGTACCGTGCACTATTCAGTGTCCCCTCGACGATCACCAGTCGTGTACGGCCAGTGTAGGAGATCGCTCCCCACACCATGATGCCGGGTGTTGGCCCTGTGTGCCTCGGTCGTATGCAGTCCTGATTGTGGCGCTCACCTGCACGGCGCCAAACACGCATACGACCATCATTGGCACCAAGGCAGAAGCGACTCTCATCGCTGAAGACGACACGTCTCCATTCGTCCCTCCATTCACGCCTGTCGCGACACCACTGGAGGCGGGCTGCACGATGTTGGGGCATGAGCGGAAGACGGCCTAACGGTGTGCGGGACCGTAGCCCAGCTTCATGGAGACGGTTGCGAATGGTCCTCGCCGATACCCCAGGAGCAACAGTGTCCCTAATTTGCTGGGAAGTGGCGGTGCAGTCCCCTACGGCACTGCGTAGGATCCTACGGTCTTGGCGTGCATCCGTGCGTCGCTGCGGTCCGGTCCCAGGTCGACGGGCACGTGCACCTTCCGCCGACCACTGGCGACAACATCGATGTACTGTGGAGACCTCACGCCCCACGTGTTGAGCAATTCGGCGGTACGTCCACCCGGCCTCCCGCATGCCCACTATACGCTCTCGCTCAAAGTCCATCAACTGCACATACGATTCACGTCCACGCTGTCGCGGCATGCTACCAGTGTTAAAGACTGCGATGGAGCTCCGTATGCTACGGCAAACTGGCTGACACTGACGGCGGCGGTGCACAAATGCTGCGCAGCTAGCGCCATTCGACGGCCAACACCGCTGTTCCTGGTGTGTCCGCTGTGCCGTGCGTGTGATCATTGCTTGTACAGCCCTCTCGCAGTGTCCGGAGCAAGTATGGTGGGTCTGACACACCGGTGTCAATGTGTTCTTTTTTCCATTTCCAGGAGTGTATTTCAATAAAGCTGAGAAAAACCAAGTATAAAACCTTTTGCAATGATTTCGATACTAACAAATGTATCGTAAAAATATTTCTTGTGCATAATACATGCTTTCAGAGGCAGTGTTTCTGATCTTACCTTCAGAAACGTAAGTAGGCATTATTGTCGTTCCTGCGTTGTTTTCCTAGACCAAAACTTTCTAAGTGTATGCGTGTGAACAAGTCTGACTGCAGTCATTATTCAGCTATCTACGTTCATTAGCCTGTTCCTTCAGTGATAGAAATTATTAAAAGAGAAAAAGTTTTAATAAGAACCAAAATACGGTAAATACCAGATTCGATGAATTTGTTGAATAACGTCAATCTATTCGTCATTGAGGCTGGCGACCGTCTTTTTCAGTATTATTATCACTCGCGAGAAGTAGTTCGACGAAAAAGGAAACCTGCAACCAAGACTATACGACAACTTCACGTTTCACCGAGTTTTATCCATTACACGGCATCTGAGGTCACTACCAGTTGTTAAGGAGGTAGTTGTGTTTAAGTGCTTCAATTACCGAAGCTAGGATAACGTCTGAAGTACTAAACGTAATTGCAAGAGTAGAGACCGTGAGTGTTGTAAGCGGCCTTCAGACAGGATTAGAACATTGACTACGTCTACATACTATTGTTATATATGTCTTAAGGTGGCAGAACTGCACTTACATCGCCATGCTACCGTTATAACGTTGATGCTGAAACGGATGCATCACGAATACAAACTAGATCTGATCATAGCAGATTACGTGAATTGCTGTGACGTTTTAATAAACAGTGAGTGTTCTCCTACGAGTAAAGTTTAAGTGTTGTACGTCTGTGACTAAGGATATGCTTCGGCTTATGAAAGGAACGAGAAAGTTTTTTTAAAAAAGGACTAGGATCAAACATACCAGAAACGCAGGAAATACAGTATAAAGAAGCAGTGGAATTATAACTGCGGAAATAAAAACGTACAAGTTTTTTTCCTACGAGGTGCTATTAGGAAAACTCTGTTAAGAATAAAAATGTGAGGAGACAAATATCAGCATTACGATAAACATTATACGTTGTTCATCAACTGTCCATATTGTTGAGAACGGGTGGAAGTAAATGTGGAGATATCGTATTTCGTTCAAAGTTTGACAGACAGCTGAACTAGTCAAGCTCAAACAGGTAAGCAGGTGCCTATTACACGCCTTCGGATACACTGAAATCTAGCAACTAGGACGTTACCTGAGTGACGTCAACAGTAAATTAACGTCTCAAGTAAATAAAAACACCTGCAGCCGTCCTTATAATTTTATTTTATTTTGGTGCTAACAGTTTCAACGATTCATAATAAAATAAAATCATAAGGCGCGGCTGCTTCGTAATGAAATAAAATAAAATTATAAGTACGGCTGTTGGTGTTTTTATTTACTTGTCACGATAGTAAACGGCCGTCGTCCCAGAGACCTCCTCCTAAAAGGATGGACATACAAAAGTAAATGAACTTGGTGTCTTGTGGCCAGATTATCAGAAATGTAATATTACCAAGGTAGGCTGGAGCACATAACGTGAGAAGTACCGGATGATCAGGCTGGCATGTCATGCTTGTAAAACACCGGATGAATGAACAGACTAATGCAATGGATGTAAAAACAGAAGCCTAAAGTAACATTGAGATGCATAGAGGATGAAAGCAACATGCATATTTTAAAAATTTGGAATGACTGGGCAATAGAAGTCAAAGAATTCTTCCATCAAGAAAGTGAGAGTATACAGGACATTATAGAGAGATAAAATATCAGAAGTGAAATGAGAAACAAGAGAAAAAACGTTCTCTCCATAAAAAATAATAACTGGTAGCAGCTATGTTATTAGAAGTCTTATTTATGCACTGGTTCACAGAAGCTATAATTTTACTGAAAGAATTCATTTTCCTCCATAAGCCACTCTCTTTTAAAAAATCTGAAACACTTATTCCATTGTTAGTGATTACCTTCACCCCCCCCCCCTGGACATTATCAAACTACATGATGCTTAAAATATTAATAAAAATTCATCGGAAGCTGAAGTAAAATAAGAAACAGTGAAAAATAAAACCGATTTTATATATCCTTTTTGTACTTGGACGTGCATTTCATATTTTATTATTATTCTTACAACCAGCCATCTTGATAATGCCGAGCACGGCGTAGCTAATTTCTAACACTGAAACAGACTCGGTACTTAAGATGAAAGAATAACTCTACACACGAATATGACAAAACGCGTAACAGATAAATGGTGATTTTATTTATATTTTATTCCCACCGGTTTCAGTCATAAACCATGTTCACGGTCGTCAAAAAAACAGGGAACAGTACATATCAAAACAAAATAGTTGCTCTTCAAAAATATAACACACTTGTAATGATAGAAATGGACTATACTCGTTGTTTTGATATGTAATGTGGCTGCAGATTAATTTTTCGACGACCGCGAACTTGATTTATGACTGAAACCGGTCAGAGTAATACATAAAGTCTGTATTTCTGTAGTACGCATTTTGTAAAATATTTACAGACTTATAGCTGCCTTAACAAGTTGGCGATGCCATCGCTAGTCTGACGTCAAGTCAGTGTGTCTTCGTACGCTTTACAAATGGTTCTATGATACCAATAAAGGTGACGGAAGAAACACACTAAAAGCCATCTGAAAGATAGTCCGAACAATGCTTAACATTTCCAGGATTTTGGATGACACTAATTATGATTACATTGTTTCCGTGTGTGTTTAATTAGTACGCATCCGTGAGGAATGCAGAGGTAATTGATTTCAGAGTATAAAAATTCAATTACTGGCCGATGGCACACTATACATCGATGTATGAATATTTGATTAACTGAAATGCCAACTGTATGATGAATTACATAGCATGTGACTTCATACTAATTGCTGGAAGCTAATGTTGTGTCTGGTGATAAGAGGCTATTTTTTACACTCGTCGATTGTAATTACGTAAACATTAATTACGCTATAAATGAAATGAAGTGGAATTTCTGCTGCAACAGGACGATAAAAATCTTGTAGTAAATAGTGGTAAACAGGAAATAAAGCGTAGTATTTCCATATCATCTCTCACATTGTCTTTAGGAAGTTAGAAATTAAGCTTCATCTGATGCATATCTCTGCCCGTAATGCTGAGTTCAATTGGAGTCAACGTTGTATGAATTAAGTGTTCGTATAACCATGAGCTAAGGAGAAATCTTCTCTCTAACACCAGCATTCCACACTGACCCCACTATTTTACCATGTTGAGATTTTTTCTTTGATCTTACATCCCAGCGTATCTCTCTGTCCGTCTGTCTCTCTATCTCTGTATCTCTCTCTGTCTGTCTGTCTCTCTCTCTCTCTCTCTCTCACACACACACACACACACACACACACACACACACACACACACACACACACACACGCGCGCGCGCGCGCGCGCGCGCACGCACGTGGGCGCGAGCGGGTGCAGAGATATGGAAAGGAAGGCGGGGAACAGAGCGGAAGAGGGTTGGGTGGGGAAGGCAGCAGAATTTCAAACCTAACAAATTCAAACATTTCGAATAACGTTCCCGTTACTAACAAAAGGGCAAGAAGGCGAGTTAAAATCAGCAGCAGCAACACGATATTAACTGACACACAAACTATGTCTCACATAATCACCTCACTATAATTACAAAAAGCCGGCGCTGTGTTCATTATATTCGTCCTAACATACGGCCTCCATGAGCAAGAAGGCACTAGGGGCGAAAAACTGTAGGAAACATGGAAAAAGAATTTAGAAATTTCTAATTAAAATAGAAAATAACGTTTTCAACTTTATATGATGAAAGATAGTGAAATCTTTCTGTTATTAGGGATATCATGCTGAGGAATATGCATCCTGTTTAACTGTCGCATTCGTTTTTATAGTGTATCCCTGAGGAAAGTCTTTGCAAATCAGCCGAAGCGTCGACAAACACTGGTAGACTAGTTTAAGTATTTTATAATATGACGGTGCAATATACCAAACGTCAGGAAATGAAATAGGTGAAAGGGAATGCAGTTGTCTAAAAATGGGAAAAAAAGTGAAGTGGCTATGTAGAAATGATTATAAGACATAGAGCTGTAGAAGTATGCATCTACTGAAGCAGGGTGAATGCACACTATAATAAAATTAAAGCTATGTTCGGAAAAAAGGGACAAGGCTGTGTGAATAGCTAGAGATGACAGGCAAGTCAGTAGTACAGGCGAAAGAGAAAGCTGGAAGATAGAAAGGTTAGATACGAGATAAATAAAATTGAATGCTATGTTACCGCAAAGGAAAGGGAAGTAAATGCCGACGAGGTGGGACATGTGGTACTGCGAGAAGAATCTGACAGTGCAGAGAAGGTTCAAAGTTGAAGCAAGACATGAAATTCCGTTAGAATGACTGATCCACCCATGTTAAAGCTATTCCACATTGTGTGCCAGATGTATATGTAACGTGACATATCCAGACGTCAGGATCAAGGTAATAGTTCCAAACCAAGGAAGTTACTACTTTAATAGGGAATAGCACCAAAATACTGACACGATTTGTTCACAGAACCGTGGCAAAACTGGTAGAGCCCGCCATCAAGAAAGATCGCTTTGGGTTGTAGCAACATGCAGAAAACACAAAGTCTGCGGAGTTGAAGAAAGTTTACATAATTGGTAGATCAAGGGAAAGGTATTGACAACAAGGACTCGACTACACTCTCTGAAGTTGCGACGGTAACATGGGTAAAAATGCAGAGTACTTACAACAGGGTTTTTGCTATACGTACAGCAGTCAGATTGCACTTATAAGAGGTGAAGAGCACAAAAGGGGAGCTGTAATTGAGAAGCGTATCACAGTTTATTCGCCTCTGGAAAAACGAGATTCCTCTGTAGTTGCTTACATCATGTTTATTACCCCTTTTTTCTTGTGGATTGGCTTCAACTCAACCTTCCATTCCTCTGGGATTCTTGCTGTTTTCCAGATTTCTTCAAATAGTAAATTTAGCACCTCTGCTATGTATGGCAAGGACTACTTCAAAATTTCAGCTGTAATTGAATCTTCTCCACTAGCTTTGTTGATTATTTCTTCGGTTTCTTCTGTAGATGGTGGTAAATCTTCCTCCAGCGGCGTGTAAAGCACTTTCCACATTTGGTTGAGCAGAATAGAAACACCACTAGACAGTCGCTTCGGTGAATATCAGGGTGGTTTTCCGGAAAGGAAGGTAAAGCTCAGAACGAATATTTAATCTCAAGTCAGTAATTCGCCACAGATTACTGAACTGAGAGGACAGCTATGTGAATGGGCTTCAAAAACGCTGTTGACAGTGAAACTATAAATAAAATAATTCGAGAATTTTGCTTCAAGTGTAAACTGGCCAACGTAATCCGTGAAACACTTACAGTCGGTAAAGTAAAACTTATGGGAGAAATCTTACAGTCTTGCAGAATAAAAACAGTGAGAATTGGGAACGAAAATCTTATTGAACTCAACATCTCACCTATAAGATTAGGTAGAGGAAGCAAAAAGATCGAATTTAACTGACTTGCATTTGCGGATAATTTTGCTATACTTTCAGAAAATGCAATAACATAAATAAATTTCCTGGAAGAAACAGCGAGAAGAACTGGCTTATGAATATCTGCAGAAAAAAAGAAAAAAGAAACATTGAACTGATGATAGTGAAAGAAAAGACGAAGAACGAAGATGGTCTATTCGCAATAAAATAAATTAAAAATAGGAACAAGTTGATACGACACATCCTAACGCATCGACGAATAGTTATTTCGCAAGAAAGTGCGGGCGCTGAAAATCAGTGAGGGCTACAAAGGTATGAAGAGAGTAGGTTATAGGTTGCAACCGTTATTCAGAGATGAAGAGGCTTGCACGAGATAGACATTCTGGGAGAGCTCTATCAAACCGATAACTTAGTTTTAAATCAAAAGAGATAAAACAAATAAAACGTTCATAGCAAAGGAAAGAAGATTCACTAAATATGAACTATTCTACGAAGTAGAATTCGAAGAACTTTGTCCATACACTCCACAATTGTTCAGCAGTACTACTCCTCGAATAAAACAGTGACCCGTATATACAATAAGTTTCATTTAATTTACATCTATGGTCACAAACGTTTTGTTAACGGATTACCGGTTTCAGTCTTTAACGACCATCATCAGATCTGTTTTATAAAAGCAAAGTCCTAATGTACTGCAGACATAGTGCCATCGTCAAATGTTAAATGCAGAAACAGCACAAGCATCGTCATATATATACAAATAACATCATATACAAGAGTCATGTTGTCAGTAGCACTACTGTTCAAAACAGTTTTTTATAAAACAGACCTGGTGATGGTCATTACAGACCGAAACCGGTAATCTGTTAACAAAACGTTTGTGACCATACACGTAAATTAAAGGAAACTTATTGTACTACTTATCATTCTGAAGCTCATAGAAGAAAATATTAGTAATCCCTTAAAGAGCATACAGATCAATTTAGAGCTCTGTAGACGTTGTAAAATAGATACCAAGAAGCCTTGTGACGTATCACCACTTCTTGGAAGTTAAGTGGTGTACACCTGACAGTCCGTCCTACGGAATTAGCGTAATAAGATGTGGTGACTTACAGACTTGACACAATAGCAGTGTCAGCTGTTGCGCTTTGACACATCCACTACTGCACTGTGAATATACTTCTCCTATTTGTAAATCTGTCAGTGCAGATTTTCCAAAGTGTTTATGATGCATATTTCGCATCCACATAACAAGGTATTAAGAAAAGGTGTCCAGAAAGATCCTAACCAACAATGGTAAGAGACGAGTGTCAAAGCATACTGCAATGGACCTTTACAGTTGGGTATCTCACAAAAGCCAACGCTCTCAGTGGCATATAAGCCTGCCTGTTTACAATGGACCAAAGAACATAAGAAGTTGATAGTAGCAGCTGCCTCTTACCAGATGAAGTACAGTGTCGAGTGTATTTAACCAGCACTGAATCGACGCTGCAGTGATCGGAGGTTGTTTTTTGATGTTGTGGGTGTTTTTAGTACCATGCTCTTGGTCCCCTTTTTACGGATACCTTGAACGTGAACCGATATGTTTGAAACGTCCCCTTTTGAACTATTTATACACGACTGACCTTAAACTGACACACAATATTTTGTTAGCGCAACGCAATCTCACTTTCAAAATTCCCTACAAAAGAATGGCCCTGACTAACATTAAACTATACCTTTCACAAATCACTTACCTCACAAAAATCTTCGCTGCTCAAGCTACTGCAATACAGCGAGCGCCACTACTGCCAGCTAAATAAAAGATTCAAACTATGGAAGGTAGTAACTACTGATAGGGATAGTTAGCAAACGAAAGATATTAATAGAGAACAAACAATGTGTTTACCTTAATATCATCACAAGTCATAATATATATATCAGTTCATGACAAATTACAAATCTCCGCCATCTCTCTCTCCACATCCACCACTGCTGGCGGCTCACCTCCAACTGCGCAACGCTACGCGCTGTTCACAGCCAGCTGCCTAACACTACAATGGCGAGTATTACAACAATGCAAAGCAGCCACAGACTGCACACAGCACAGCCAGTGATTTTCATATTGAGCGCTACGTAACGTTGCCAATAAGAAAACATAAACAGCCTACTTACATAGAGAAAACATAAACAGCCTACTTACATAGCCCCCATGCTCCCCACAAAAATTTTACAAATTTTTTTGGGCAGTGGCCAATAATGATTTGATAAAATTTTTCATAATTACAATAACAAAGAAATCAAATGCACACACTTATTGATACAATGTTGGTCAAAAGCTAAAATTTCGTCACAGTCCATAAAGATAGTTTTGATCATTCATCATAACAGTAATTACAGGATTTTTTTTTAACAAAGTCTCATTAGTAAAAGAAATTGCACACAGAAGCAGTGGATTTCCATGCAGTCTTGTAGAAGTAGTGTTGTCCTTCCAACGGAAAGACAGTGCTGACTCTCGACGTGCAGACAAGTATTGGGTCACAACAGAGCAAACCCACAGCAGAGTCATTCGAAGTTTGGAAGAATATTGGTAGGTAGGTCATCACAGAACAGACCCACTGTAGTCCTGGTAGAGATTACGGTATTGGTGGGCCACCAGAAGTGCAGACCCACTGCAGGCCTTGTAGAAATAATGGTATTGATGGGCCACCAGAGGTGCAGACCCACTGTAGTCCTTGTAGAGATTACGGTATTGGTGGGCCATCGAAGGTGCAGACCCACTGTAGTCCTTGTAGAGATTACGGTATTGGTGGGCCATCGAAGGTGCAGACCCATTGTAGTCCTTGTAGAGACGGCCAGCAGCCATCTGTTGCGACTGTGCAGGTGCACAATCACCATTGAAGAGTCTTGCGGATAATATAGCAAGTCCATAAACCACCACTTGTGCACTCACAAAGTTTTTTGAAATTGTCCTTAGAACCAGCAATGCTGTTATCCAGTCCCTTGCTGAATCATTAACACACGTGCAAACACTAACAGTCCCTACTTCTCACATATTGTCCGTATACTATGACCAACAGACAAGTTACTTAATTTGATGAACTGGTGTCTATACAACAATAAATTTACAACATGAAAATACAATTACAAAGGTACAAAATACATCATTAAAGAACATAACAATACAGATAACATTTGTAGTAAAACAGGCGTTACAAAAGAATAGAAATAGACATATACGTCAGTGTTACAGGAATTATGACATGAGTACATACATAGAAGATCAGAATAAGTTTTGGAACATCAACTTTACACATGAGTATTAAACAGAACGGAATTAATAATGTCTAACATCTTTACAAAGTAAATAACATATTATTAATGCCAATTATATTCGAGGATAACAGTATTCCTCATCAAGTGAATGTAGCTTAATATTAAAAGAGAAAAAAGTTCTATGAAACTACACAGAGACAGGAAGAAAACAACTACACAAGGGTACACATACACATAGTGGGATAACACCAATAGGAAAGGACAGGGTTCGTTTTCAGTGTAGCATTTGGAACTGCAGTCCAACCCAAAACTTCATATATCTTTCCTCTTATTTCATCCTTTGTTTCCACCAAAAAAATTCTATCTAAGCATGCTTTCTGTATTTATATGTTCACACATTTCTTACCTCAACATTTATTTCCAAGAAAATCCTACCTAAACCTGTTTTCTCAATGCATTTCTTCCAATTCATCGCAACTCATTCGCTTAGAGGCTACCCCCTCTTAAGCTAACTTAAATCTACTGAGCTCAGATGCCAAACTAAGGGACGTGCTGACTCTTGACATGCATACAGGTAATGGGCCACAACAGAGCAAACCCACAGCAGAGTCATTCGACGTTTTGAAGAATATTGAAGGTTGGTCATCACAGAGCAGACCCACTGTAGTCCTTGTAGAGATTACGGGTTTGGTGGGCCATCAGAGGGGCAGACCCACTGCAGTCCTTGTAGAAATAATGATATTGATGGATCATCAAAGATGTAGACCCACTGTAGTCCTTGTAGAGATAATGGTATTGATGGATCATCAAAGATGTAGACCCACTGTAGTCCTTGAAGAGATGGCCAGCAGCCATCTGTTGTGACTGTGCTGGTGCACAATCACCACTGAAGAGTCTTGCGGACAATATAGCAAGTCCATAAACCACCACTTGTGCGCTCACAAAGTTTTTGGAATTGTCCTTAGAACCAGCAATGCTGTTATCCAGTCCCTTGCTGAATTATTAACACACGTGCAAACACTAACAGTCCCTACTTCTCACATATTGTCCACATACTATGACCAACAGAAACGTGTGCAGTGAAATGTAACTAACAAGTTAATAATATCATGAACTGGTGACAATTACAATTTTATAACATAAGAATACAATAACAAAGGTACAAAATACATCATTAAAAACATAACAATACAGATAACATTTGTAGTACAGGCTTTACAAAAGAATCGAACTAACATATACATCAGTGGAATTATGACATGAGTACATACATAAAAGATCACAATAACTTTTGAAACATCAACTTCACACATGAGCATTGAAACAAAACAGAATTAATAATATCTAACATCTTTACAAAGTAAATAACATATTATTAATGCCAATTATATTCGAGGATAACAGTATTCCTCATCATAGTGAATGTAGCTTAATATTAAAAGAAGAAAAAATTCTATGAAACTACACAGAGACAGGAAGAAAACAAATACACAAGGGTACACAAACATATAGTGGGATAACACCAATAGGAAAGGACAGGGTTCGTTTTCAGTGTAACATGTGGTACTGCAGTCCAACCTAAAACTTCATATATCTTTCCTCTTATTTCATCCTTTGTTTCCACCAAAAAAAATTCTATCTAAGCATGCTTTCTGTATTTATATGTTCACACATTTCTTACCTCAACATTTATTTCCAAGAAAATCCTACCTAAACCTGTTTTCTCAATGCATTTCTTCCAATTCATCGCAACTCATTCTCTTAGAGGCGACCCCCTCTTAAGCTAACTTAAATCTACTGAGCTCAGATGCTAAACTAAGGGACGAGGCAATGCAGCAGCACAAAACAATTAATACAAACAGCAATGAAAAGAATGCAAAATGGCAGGTGGATGTGGGGAGAGAGATGGCGGAGTTTTGTAATTTTTCATGAACTGCTATATTTATATATGATGATATCAAAGTAAATACATTGTTTGTTCTCTATTAATATCTTTCATTTGCTAACTACCCCTATCAGTAGTTAGTGCCTTCAGTAGTTTGAATCTTTTATTTAGCTGGCAGTAGTGGCGCTCGCTGTATTGCAGTAGCTTGAGCAGCGAAGATTTTTGTGAGGTAAGTGATTTGTGAAAGGTATAGTTTAATGTTAGTCAGGGCCATTCTTTTGTAGGGATTTTGAAAGTCAGATTGCGTTGCGCTAAAAATATTTTATGTCAGTTTAAGCACAGTCATGTAAAATTGTTCAAAAGGGGACGTTTCATACTGTAGTTATTACTACTCTGCCAACGGTTGTCATACGGGTGGTGTCTGTTTTGGTCACGATTTGCGTTGTAAGAATAGCCTTGTCGTGTCCAGTTATTGTTTCTGTCGTCACGGAATTGTGACGTATGTGACCTGTAGTGATTGTTTTCCTGTTTTCGCATCCGGCGACTGTCAGTGTCGATTTCTAGTTCTTGTAACAGTCCCTGAAAAGCCTCAATGTCTTCTTTACAACGTCCTGCTAAAATAATATGTCGTAAATGTTCAGGCAATTTCAGTAAGCAAATGCGGATGAGTTCTGAGGGGCTGTATGGGTTTGTCAGGTACTGATTCTTGTGCAACATGTCTTCAAAATATTTCACAAGACTGGAAAATTCAGACTGTTCAAAGTGTTTCATCATCATGATGCTATGTTTTACACGGTCTTGTGTGGCTTGAGACCAATATGCTGAGAGGAAGGCATGGTAAAATTCTCCCTCACTGTGGCAATCGTGAATGACCGATCGCATTCTTACAGCTGGTTCATTCTCTAAGTAGCCACACATAAATTCTAATCTGTGTTCTAACGACCAGTTGGGAGGAAAACAATGAGAGAATTGATGGAGCCATGCTTGTGGATGAATGTCGTTGCCATAATTCTTAAATGTTTTGAATTTACGTGTAGTAATGAACAGCTTATAGTCAAAATCGTCATGTCGGCGAGTCGCATATCGGTCATTGTTAGGTCGTGTCGGCCGTTCCATCTCACAATTCGGTGCACATTGCCAATTTCTTTCATAACTTCCGAAATGCCCTGTGTTATTATTTTGTGGCTGTTCCGTATTCCTGTGTTCCTCTTCCCGTATTGGGGCGCGAGTATCCTCTGAAATACGTAATTCTTGTACTACTTTTGCCAACTGATCTTGCACTTCCCGGATTTCTCTTTTGTACTGTGTATTGATTTGATTTTGATTTTGTTTGAATTTTCTAATTTCTACATACTCTTCAGTGTCAGTGAAGGCTACAGGTGTTGTGTTATTCAGATCATCATCTACCTTTGTAGATAAGTTAGTGAACTGATCTGAAAGTTCTGCTACTTTATCCGATAGTGAAATTATTTCCTCTGTATGTTTTTCTGAACCAAGTTTCAGAGTATCTACTGTGTCCTTTAAGTTTTCCTGAGTTTTTGCAAGTTGCGTAACCGAATCGGTAGATGCAACTGAGTCAATTTTAGCTTGCAAGGTGTTGTGATTTTCATGAACAATAGTTTGCAGTTCTTTTATGGCTGCTTCATGATTCTGTAATGCATTTTCATGACGCGAAAAAATAGGTTGGAAATGCTCACAAATTTGTGTTTTTACGTCATTACAGACTTTTTGACATTTCGATTCAATGTGATGTAACTCAGTAGTTAAATCCTCACGTGTTTGTTCAAGAGTTTGCTCCAATGAGTCTAACTTTTGAAGATTCTGTTCCATTGTGTCTAACTTTTTAAGATTCTGCTGTGTTTTTCTCTGATTTTGTTCCATTGTGTGTAACTGTTGCTGTGTTTGTTTCTGATTTTGTTCAAGCGTTGTGTCTAACTTTTGTAGCCTTTGTCCCATTTTTTGCATTAATTGTAATAACAATGCACTGGTGTCTGAAACATGTTCCTCAGTGCTTTTCGGCAGTGAAGTTGCACCGGCAACATTCAAATTTTGACAAGCAGAAAATGTGTCTTGACTCATTTGAGAAAACGGTGAGAACCCAAAACCTGAGTCTACAGTATTTGCAAAATTGTGTCCTGTCATTCCCGATTCCTGAGGCAAGCTGTTGCCGACCGATCGATCGATAATGCGTCCCTCTTCACTAATTGTTTCACTGTCCACGCCATTGTTTGCCGCCTGCTCCATTTCCCTATGTACAGTTACCAAATTACTACTTTGAATGTCTGTTAATTCATTACTCTGCGGCGCCATCACACTGCTTTCGTCTTCACTATCATTTCTCAGTTTACTTTGGAGCCTAGTATTACGTTTGTCACACGCCATTATTGTCACAATATTTCACATGACAACACAGAAAAGCACAATTTGAAGAGCAAAAATAAGAGAACACATTAACATAGCACTGAAAATAATATCTAGTTAATTGCAAGCGCAGCTGCGAAATACTTAGTGCAAATCTACATGCATGCCACAACTGTTTTACTATACAACAATGAAAGACTGCAACTACAAAGGAAATTCTGTCTATAATTATGCGCTAGCAATAAACAAAATCTACACTAATTACATAAACTACAAGAAAAAATCAGAAGATTCCAGTGAGGTATCCTGGCAGGGTCGCCATATGAAACGTCCCCTTTTGAACTATTTATACACGACTGACCTTAAACTGACACACAATATTTTGTTAGCGCAACGCAATCTCACTTTCAAAATTCCCTACAATAGAATGGCCCTGACTAACATTAAACTATACCTTTCACAAATCACTTACCTCACAAAAATCTTCGCTGCTCAAGCTACTGCAATACAGCGAGCGCCACTACTGCCAGCTAAATAAAAGATTCAAACTATGGAAGGTACTAACTACTGATAGGGATAGTTAGCAAATGAAAGATATTAATAGAGAACAAACAATGTATTTACCTTAATATCATCACAAGTCATAATATATATATCAGTTCATGACAAATTACAAATCTCCGCCATCTCTCTCTCCACATCCACCACTGCTGGCGGCTCACCTCCAACTGCGCAACGCTACGCGCTGTTCACAGCCAGCTGCCTAACACTACAATGGCGAGTATTACAACAATGCAAAGCAGCCACAGACTGCACACAGTACAGCCAGTGATTTTCATATTGAGCGCTACGTAACGTTGCCAATAAGAAAACATAAACAGCCTACTTACATAGAGAAAACATAAACAGCCTACTTACATGTTTATTTTTACCCTCTCGCTGAACAAGTGTTGCTCTTGCTTTCTATGTGTGCATGAGGAGTATCCTTTAAACATTTCCATCTCACAAGATGGCGAAGGCCGTGATCACAGAGTGGATGCTTTCTTTCCTTATTTGATTAACAGTCAGGAACCCTGCCGCTATTCTACTAACTGCCAAAACATCCGATCCGAAGGAAAGTGTCTGGAACTGTTTGAAACGTAACACTCAAGATCTAATCACCAAGAAGTAGCTTCAGCTAGCTATGGCATAGGCGAAGAAATAAGCGGACACCGCTACGAAACGAGGTGATAAGCGGTTTTACACTAGATTAGCATGATGTCTCCCTTCAATGACTCAATCTTATGGTGCTGGTATAGTAACTGCTCTTTCTAACCGGATATGTCATGTTTCTATTTTAATTTCTATTGCTTGCATGTTAAATTTTACCAGCAATAAGAGAAGATTACAATTTCAATCAGTCTTCTTAAGCAATGATGATTAGCAGCGTCAGCAATTGTTACCGAAATGACAACTCAGTGCAATGAAGACAGAATTAACTTTAGCGATTTGATAGTATTTTACTATTTTTTAGCCTTTAAAATAATATCATATCTGAAATTCTTCCTACGAGCTGATAATTTTAAATTAAGTCATCAGGACAGTGGAAGTAATTGAGCTAATGTGAAAATCGCTTACTCGGAGACGAGTTTTCTTTACAAATGAAATTAGTGGCCATGTTTACAACTGAAATTAAATGGCGATCATGGAAACCGTGCGGAGTAGCCGCACAGCCCGACCATTGGAATAATGAAGTTATTACCCAAGCAAGTAGCTGAGCAATTGTCAGCGTACGTTCGCTCATTTTCATCTTCGTCTCCACCTAGCTAGATACTTCCCTCGGACCAGCAGTTCGACGTGCCTGTCGCAAAAATCCGTCCTTTCCCGAGAACGCGACAACTAACGGCCTAACACCTCTGCTTTACCAGGGTATCATACTGTGAAGTACCTCGCACCAGTCTCTTGATCCACACAGAGCATTAAAAATTACTTTTTCCTATCGACAGCACTAGACCACTACAATGAAATTATTCTCATTCATTGAGTTTACATTCGCTTTATAAAAAAATTGTCCGACTCCTTATATGAGTGGTCAGCGTGGGTTACTGCCATGCAAAGTTGGGCAGGAGGGGTCGGGGGCAGGTGACCATGCTTCGATCCCGGTAGCGCCAGAAACTTTTACTTAGTGGGAGAGTTGGTATGGGGTGCATTCAGCGTCCTGAAGCCAATTGATAAAATACTCGATCGATCAATAGCAATACCAAGACCGAAAGACCCGACAATGTATAGGAGAGCGGACTCCCTCCATACAACATACGATGACGTCATTGGCAAAGAATGACAAGATGGTCGGTCGGGACCTATTACCCCCTCTAAGGCCAGAACGCAGTACATCTACTTTTATAGCAGAAATTATTACCATTAATACACAGAAAGCCTACGGCCTTGCTGCCTTGGTGAGACCGGTTCCGGTCTTACCACCGAAGTTAAGCTGTGTCGGACTAGGGTAGGACTTCGATGGGTGACCATCTGGTCTGCCCAGCGCTATTGCCAAACGGGTTGCACTCACCCCTTGTGAGGCAAACTGAGGAGCTGCTCGATTGATAAGTAGCTGCTCATCTCGTACACTGACATACGGCCGGGAGAGCGGTGTGCTGTCCACATGCCCCCTCCTTATCCGCATCCAGTGATGCATGTGGGCTGAGGATGACACGGCGGCCCGTCGGTTCGATGGGTCTTGATGACCTGTTCTGGCAGAATCAAGGTTTTTATTTTTTTATTAAAATACAAACAACACTATTTATCTTCTGCATCATGTACTTATTTAAAACCGAAAACTTGTTCACTTAAAAAGCATGAAAAGCTTTACACAATCGTCAGCTATGAGGAATTTACATCATTACAACGAATACAGTATTCTCCAAACTGATGATGAGAGGGGGGGGAGGGAGGCGGAAGTCGTTGCTGAATCTTATTTGTGTACGATCGATTTCCATCTTCTAACGAGACCATCATCAGATCTACATTCCTTGATGACCGTAGGAATCGCTGGCGTGAGGAACACTGCTCCGTGGTGCATAACTCAGCACGCCTCTCGGCAGACTCACATTCCCATCTGCTGCCACCTACCCGCAGTCCTCGTCTGCGTCCCCCATGCCCACTACTTCGAGATTCCCGCAGTAGATCGAACGTATTTGTGTATCCGCACTGATTTGGTGGATTCATTACCCATCAGTTTCATGAATGCATGATGTCGGAAAGAAAGAATATCACACACTCATAAAATTCAACATTAATGTGGAAGAAAATCCATAATGTCTGTAGATGTTACGCTGTATCTTCTGTCGTATTTGTCACAAATTTTGGAAACTGTTACTTCTTATTTTTTCCGGTCATCTTCCTACTTATCGCCATCGATTTCTGAACTTGTGATAACTCGTCAAAAGCACCGGACCTATGCCACTTCAAGTAAAGCAAATATTTCCTCTGGGATAACGTAAACTGCTGTTTGTTTAATATTATCTGCGCTAAAGTCATTTTGTAAATTTGTCCGTTGCATATAACTAATCAGCAAGGTTTCACATAAAAACCGTGTATTCGAGGGCTTACTCTGACAGAACGCTACTGGCCATTAAAATTGCTACACCAAGAAGAAATGCAGATGATGAACGGGTATTTATTGGATAAATATATTATAATAGGTCTTACATATGATTACAATTTCACGCAATTTGGGTGCATAGATCCTGAGAAATCAGTACCCTGAACAACCACCTCTGGCCGTAAAAACGGCCTTGATACGCCTGGGCATGGAGTCACAGAGCTTGGATGGCGTGTACAGGGACAGCTGCCCATGCAGCTTCAACACGATACCACAGTTCATCAAGAGTAGTGACTGGCGTATTGTGACGAGCCTGTTGCTCGGCCACCATTGACCAGACGTTTTCAATTGGTGAGAGATCTGGAGAATGTGCTGGCCAGGGCAGCAGTCGAACATTTTCTGTATCCAGAAAGGCCCGTACAGGACCTGCAACATGCAGTCGTGCATTATCCTGTTGAAATGTAGGGATTCCCAGGGATCGAACGAAGGGTAGAGCCATGGGTCGTAACACATCTGAAATGTAACGTCCACTGTTCAAAGTGCCGTCAATGCGAAGGAGAGGTGACCGAGACGTGTAACAAATGGCACCACATAACATTACGCCGCGTGATACGCCAGTATGGCGATAGCGAATACACGTTTCCATTGTGCGTTCACCGCGATGTCGCCAAACACGGATGCGACCATCATGATGCTGTAAACAGATTCTGGATTGATCTGAAATAATGACGTTTTGCCATTCATGCACCCAGGTTCGTCGTTGAGTACACCATCGCAGGCGCTCCTGTCTCTGATGCAGCGTCAAGGGTAACCGCAGCCATGGTCTCCGAGCTGATAGTCCATGCTGTTGGAAACGACATCGAACTGTTCGTGCCAATGATTGTTGTCTTGCAAACGTCCCCATCTCTTGACTCAGGGATCGAGACGTAGCTGCACGATCCGTTACAGCCATGCGGATAAGATGCCTGTCATCTCGATTGTTTAGTGATACGAGGCCATTGGGATTCAGCAGGGCGTTCCGTATTACCCGCCTGAACCCACCGATTTCATATTCTGCTAACAGTCATTGGATCTCGACCAAAGCGAGCAGCAATGTCGTGATACTATAAAACGCAATCGCGATAGGCTACAATCCGACCTTTAACAAAGTCGCAAACCTGATGGTACGCATTTCTCCTCCTTACACAAGGCATCACAACAACGCATCACCAGGCAACGCCGGTCACCTGCTGTTTGTGTATGAGAAATCAGTTATCTGTAGCACGTCATCTTCGTGGTGTAGCAATTTTAATGGCCAGTAGTGTATTTCCTTTAAGTTGTGACTCGTCCGCACCGAGTTCGAATACTTTGCAGTACACCTAGTGCGCATTGCGTTCTTTTAGTATTGTACCATACAACACACTTATTTACAGTAAATCTAAATTCTTTGTTGAACGTTTTCGTGTGATGAACTCCGTAATAAAGGGGAGCAAAATTGCACCGAACTCTTACTAATGATGGCCACACTCAACAGCATTACTCAATCAAAATACTGAAACATCACTGCATTAAGTGTACAACTAATTTTGGACATGAGGGGCTTCTATCTTGACTGACATAAATAACATTTAGTAGCTGGGAGCCAGATGCCGGAAATATGCCTCAGGTCACCGGCTGGGTTTAGATGCTTCACTGATTGCCGAACTGCAACGAAAGCAAACATTCATGAAAATATGTCTTTGCAAGATACAGCAGATCAGAGGACACTTCCACTGGACAACGGATATTTGGAGGAAACTACGAACTTAAAATATTTATAGCAAGTATTTTGAAACGTCAAACGATAAAACTGAGGTCTCTGTTTCTTCATTTTTTCCTACTTTGTAAAATGTGAAATTTGATGGTAAAGAATCAAAACTACATAGATCAATTAGTTGCTTAGTTTCACTCTGAAGCTGAAAAATTCAACGCCATATTGCACATTTAAATAAAACTGTACCTGTTTCTGAAGTTCTTAGGCGTAATACTGACGACGCAGATTTGGAAGCTAGTTTTTATATTCATAGAATCCGTACGTATTTGATTAGAGACTTTAAATTCTTTTACCTTGTCTGGAGAACCATCCTCTACAGTAGCAAAAATTGAGATGAATCCCATTTTGGAAAATCTATACATACATTTCTGTTACACCAGGAGCCTCTTTTAGACTCTAGTCGAAATCACTGTGCTAGAAAGTTACGAGTTCAGTCCACTGACGGCATCCATGAGCGTTGTTCGATGCATTTTGGGATAGAAATAATGGTCTGTCGGAGAAGTGGTAGAAGTCTGTTGGAAAAGCGTCAGCAATTCGTCGGAGAAGTGCATGCAGACTTGGAATAGTGGAAAACAGTATACAGGATTCCAAGCGAAATCGCGTGCTTCGCACAGCTGTAGTAGCTTCGATCAGACGCTACGAATGCATAGTGGAGGTAAGCATAAAAACCTTTTCGAGGGATATTTATAGGAGGTAATAGCGACCCTTCCCGGCTTCGCAGAGGTAGCATTCATCTACGGCCGGACGACATTTCTGGCGTAGCGGTAGTGAATTATAAACACAAACTTTCCTGTGACTTACTCTTTTTGTTCCTGGTAATCATATCAAGGTTTCTACAGTAGTTCCTCAGATCGGCCCTTACTTACAGACAGAAAAACGCGACGGGGACTTAAATTCATAGCACTTCTGCCAATTCGCACTAAATATTTGTAAATTATACAAACAAAACTTTCTCGTGAATCAGTCTATATACCAGGGAAAACCCGTATCAAAACCTTTAGTTAGTTGCTGAGATATTCCTTCACAGATAGATAGAAAAACGCGGCGTGTCTAGGTAATTATATATACATATATAAAGTGCTATTATGTTAGCAAGTCTCCGATTTAGAGTTGTTGTTGTTGTGGTCTTCAGTCCTGAGACTGGTTTGATGAAGCTCTCCGTGCTACTCCTGTGCAAGCTTCTTCATCTCCCAGTACCTACTGCAACCTACATCCTTCTGAATCTGCTTAGTGTATTCGTCTCTTGGTCTCCCTCTACGATTTTTACCCTCCACGCTGCCCTCCAATGCTAAATTTGTGATCCCTTGATGCCTCAAAACATGTCCTACCAACCGATCCCTTCTTCTAGTCAAGTTGTGCCACAAACTTCTCTTCTCCCCAATCCTATTCAATACCTCCTCATTAGTTACGTGATCTACCCACCTTATCTTCAGCATTCTTCTGTAGCACCACATTTCGAAAACTTCTATTCTCTTCTTGTCCAAACTGGTTATCGTCCATGTTTCACTTCCATACATGGCTACACTCCATACAAATACTTTCAGAAACGACTTCCTGACACTTAAATCTATACTCGATGTTAACAAATTTCTCTTCTTCAGAAACGATTTCCTTGCCATTGCCAGTCTACATTTTATATCCTCTCTACTTCGACCATCATCAGTTATTTTACTCCCTAAATAGCTAAACTCCTTTACTACTTTAAGTGTCTCATTTCCTAATCTAATCCCCTCAGCATCACCCGATTTAATTTGACTACATTCCATTATCCTCGTTTTGTTTTGTTGATGTTCGTCTTATATCCCCCTTTAAAGACACTGTCCATTCCGTTCAACTGCTCTTCCAAGTCCTTTGCCGTCTCTGACGGAATTAGAATGTCATCGGCGAACCTCAAAGTTTTTACTTCTTCTCCATGAGTTTTAATACCTACTCCGAATTTTTCTTTTGTTTCCTTTACTGCTTGCTCAATATACAGATTTAATAACATCGGGGAGAGGCTACAACCCTGTCTCACTCCTTTCCCAACCCCTGCTTCCCTTTCATGCCATCTGGTTTCTGTACAAATTGTAAATAGCCTTTCGCTCGCTGTATTTTACCCCTGCCACCTTCAGAATTTGAAAGAGAGTATTCCAGTTAACGTTGTCAAAAGCTTTCTCTAAGTCTACGAATGCTAGAAACGTAGGTTTGCCTTTTCTTAATCTTTCTTCTAAGATAAGTCTTAAGGTTAGTATTGCTTCACGTGTTCCAACATTTCTACGGAATCCAAACTGATCTTCCCCGAGGTCCGCTACTACCAGTTTTTCCATTCGTCTGTAAAGAATTCGCGTTAGTACTTTGCAGCTGTGACTTATTAAACTGATAGTTCGGTAATTTTCACATCTGTCAACACCTGCTTTCTTTGGGATTGGAATTATTATATTCTTATTGAAGTCTGTGGGTGTTTCGCCTGTCTCATACATCTTGAACACCAGATGGTAGAGTTTTGTCATGACTGGCTCTCCCAACGCCATCAGTAGTTCTAATGGAATGTTGTCTACTCCCGGGGCCTTGTTTCGACTCAGGTCTTTCAGTGCTCTGTCAAACTCTTCACGCAGTATCTTATCTCCCATTTCTTCTTCATCTACATCCTCTTTCATTTCCATAATATTGTCCTCAAGTACATCGCACTTGTATAAACCCTCTATATACTCCTTCCACCTTTCTGCCTTCCCTTCTTGGTTTAGAGCTGGGTTGCCATCTGAGCTCTTGATATTCATACAAGTGGTTCTCTTCCCTCCAAAGGTCTCTTTAATTTTCCTGTAGGCAGTATCTATCTTACCCCTAGTGAGACAAGCCTCTACATCCTTACATTTGTCCTCTAGCCATCCCTGCTTAGCCATTTTGCACTTCCTGTCGATCTCATTTTTGAGACGTTTGTATTCCTTTTTGACTGCTTCATTTACTGCATTTTTATATTTTCTCCTTTCATCAATTAAATTCAATATTTCTTCTGTTACCCAAGGATTTCTATTAGCCCTCGCCTTTTTACCTACTTGATCGTCTGCTGCCTTCACTACTTCATCTCTCAGA
This sequence comes from Schistocerca serialis cubense, assembly GCF_023864345.2. Lineage (NCBI taxonomy): Eukaryota > Metazoa > Arthropoda > Insecta > Orthoptera > Acrididae > Schistocerca > Schistocerca serialis. The sequence goes on along the minus strand of NC_064644.1, from coordinate 65,520,691 downwards.
GCTACCCATTCTTCTTCTACTGTATTTCTTTCTCCCATTCCTGTCAATTGTTCCCTTATGCTCTCCCTGAAACTCTCTACAACCTCTGGTTCTTTCAGTTCATCCAGGTCCCATCTCCTTAAATTCCCGCCTTTTTGCAGTTTCTTCAGTTTCAATCTGCAGTTCATAACCAATAGATTGTGGTCAGAATCCACATCTGCCCCTGGAAATGTCTTACAATTTAAAACCTGGTTCCTAAATCTCTGTCTTACCATTATGTAATCTATCTGATACCTTTTAGTATCTCCAGGATTCTTCCAGGTATACAACCTCCTTTCATGAATCTTGAACCAAGTGTTAGCTATGATTAAGTTATGCTCTGTGCAAAATTCTACAAGGCGGCTTCCTCTTTCATTTCTTCCCCCCAATCCATATTCACCTACTATGTTTCCTTCTCTCCCTTTTCCTACTGACGAATTCCAGTCACCCATGACTATTAAATTTTCGTCTCCCTTCACTACCCGAATAATTTCTTTTATCTCGTCATACAGTTCATCAATTTCTTCATCATCTGCAGAGCTAGTTGGCATATAAACTTGTACTACTGTAGTAGGCATGGGCTTTGTGTCTATCTTGGCCACAATAATGCGTTCACTATGCTGTTTGTAATAGCTAACCCGCACTCCTATTTTTTTATTCATTATTAAACCTACTCCTGCACTGCCCCTATTTGATTTTGTATTTATAACCCTGTTATCACCTGACCAAAAGTCTTGTTCCTCCTGCCACCGAACTTCACTAATTCCCACTATATCTAACTTTAACCTATCCATTTCCCTTTTTAAATTTTCTAACCTACCTGCCCGATTAAGGGATCTGACATTCCACGCTCCTATCCGTAGAATGCCAATTTTCTTTCTCCTGATAACGACGTCCTCTTGAGTAGTCCCCGCCCGGAGATCCGAATGGGGGACTATTTCACCTCCGGAATATTTTACCCAAGAGGACGCCATCATCATTTAATCATACAGAAAAGCTGCATGTCCTCGGGAAAAATTACGGCTGTAGTTTCCCTTGCTTTCAGCCGTTCGCAGTACCAGCACAGCAAGGCCGTTTTGGTTAATGTTACAAGGCCAGATCAGTCAATTATCCAGACTGTTGCCCCTGCAACTACTGAAAAGGCTGCTGCCCCTCTTCAGGAACCACATGTTTGTCTGACCTCTCAACAGATACCCTTCCGTTGTGGTTGCACCTACGGTACGGCCATCTGTATCGCTGAGGCACGCAAGCCTCCCCACCAACGGCAAGGTCCATGGTTCATGGGGGGAGGCGATTTAGAGTATTTCACGTAAATGTTTGAGTGCATCCTACAGTAGGCGATGTTTTACTTCCTGTGGGAGCAAACAAATCCCGTGACTAACCGTCCGACAATTAATGAAATGGGTAAATATCAACAGGGACCTAATGGTAGCCTTTCTGTTGTGATTGGTGGCAGATAATTTATGTAATTTAATTTAGATGTAAAAGGGCATACTTTACATATGGTGTTAGGGAATCTATTATACACTGAAGAGCGAAAGAAACTGGCCATCTTAATATCGCGTAGGCCCCCCCCCCTCCCCTGAGCACGGAGAATTGCCGCAAAGCGATGTGGCATGGACTCAACTAATGCCTGAAGTAGGGGTGGAGGGAACTGACACTATGAATCCTGCAGGGCTGTCCATAAACCCGTATGAGTACGAGGGCGTGTAGATTTCTTCTGAGCAGTAAATTCAAGGCATCCCAGATATGCTCAATGATGTTCATGTCTGAGGAGTTTGGTGGCCAGTGGAAGTGTTTAAACTCACAAGACTGCTCCTGGAGCCGCTCTGTAGCAATTCTGGACGTGTGGGGTGTCGCATTGTCCTGATGGAATTGACCAAGTTCGTGGGAATGCTCAATGGACATACATGGATGCCGGTGATCAGACAGGATATTTACATACGCGTCACCTCTCAGAGTCGTATCAAGACGTGTGAGGGGTTCCATATCACTCCAACTACACACGCCCCACACCATTGCAGGGCCTCCACAAGCTTGTACATTCCTCTGCAGACATTGTAATGTAACGGACTAGAAAACTACCGACACCACTGGCTGGCGAGGTGTGCGGTGCCGTCAATCAACTTGAAGGAGCAAGTGAACTTTAACTGCGTAAACATAATCTGAAATATTATTATTTTGTTGCAAAACTGTTAATACGAAGACAATCATGAGGTATATTGCACAGAACTGTATTATAAACATTTTTCAATTTTCATACTATGTTTTTCATATATGTATACATGCGATGTGTAAAATATCGATATACAACCAAGGTTGGCAGTACTACATAGTTTGTAAGCTCTGTGAATAGGAGTTGGTTGTGTAGAGACCATGAGCAGTAGGTGTTGAGACGTCTTGTAATACGCTTGCTTTGAGAAGGTCAAGGATAGAGGGAACGAAATGATGTACTGGAAAAGCTGTTACGTTGTAAATTATTGAATATCGTCACGATCAGCATTTATAAAATAAAAGTTTAAATATGTGTCAGTTCTTACGCAGCAGAATACACACCCTGGACCTCAAATTGATGTAACAAACAGCGGATGGCGAGATTCATCACCGGACCATGAGCGTGCAACAACTACCAATAAAAGTAAGAAAGTTATATTAATCTAAATTCAAATTGTGATGATATCTTTCTTTCTCCATGTCTTAAACCCTGTATGTACTCTGTTGTTAGAGTGAACTGCGTGACGGGGACTTGCGGTCCACTAGGCACACCAGAGAGACCACACAGGTTGAAAATGATAATCTGTAGCTCAATATGCTACTCCTGATATTAATTAATATTTGTCCCCCGGAGAAAGAGGTGCATTACAACATGCAGGGTCCATGAGGTTGTCTCCACACCCGTACTCGTCCATCCGCTCGAAACAATGTGAACTGATACTAGTCCGACCAGGCAACATGTTTCTAATGATCAACAGTCCATTGTCGGTGTTGACGCGCCCAACTAGGCGTAAAGCTTAGCGTCTTGCAGTCATCATGGGTACACGAGTGAGGCTTCAGCTCCGAAAGACCATATCGATGATGTTGCGTTGAATGGTCCGAACACTGACACATCTTGACGACCAAGCACAGAAATCTGTATCAGTTTGATGAGGGGTAGCACTCCTGTCTAAATTAACGACTCTCTTCAGTCGTCGTTGGCCCAGTTATTGCAGGATCTTTTTCCGGTAGCAGCGATATCAGAGATTTGATGTTTTACCGGATTCCTGATATTCACGGTACTCTCGTGAAATGGTCGTGTGGGGTAATCCCCGCTTCACCGCTACCTCGGAGATGCTGTGTCCCATCCCTCGTGCCCCGACTATAACACCACGTTCAAACTCACTTCAATTTCGATAAACTGCAATTGTAGTAGCAGTATCCGATGTAATGACTGACCCAGACACATGTTGTCTTTTATAGGTGTTGCCGACCGCGACCGTTGGAAGAGAGGATATTGCTGGGACAGGTCCGAGTTTCGGTCTGGTACACAGTATTAATAGGCCAGGAAGTTTTATATCAGCGCACACTCCGCTGAAGAGTGAAAATATATGTTTCACTTATTTGTATACATTAACGTCTAGCGGTAATCAAGAAACGCAAGCAAATGCCTGATCATGTTCATCCATCAAATCAGAATTCGGAGAAGCTAACTATGTTCATAGCACCGTAACAGAACACATTCTAATGATTTACAGTATTACAAGATATTCAAAACCTCACCCGATTATTCTCCGCGGCACTGTTCAGCACGACAAATGATTTTGGGTTCCTCGTTACAATACGCCGTCGACAGTGCGTGTTGCACTTGTTCATACCTGATACAAATCGTGTAGTGAGATGTTACACACAAACGTTGTCCGAGACGGTGTTAATTGCGACGAATAATTATCGTCGCCGTATTCCAGCAAAATAGTGTTCTAATTTACGTTTTTACTTTAGCTAATGGCTTTATGAATTTATTATTAACCATCCAGCAATTAAATTAATGTTGACGGTTTGGCTGGAGGAGTATAACAATGTTCAGATAATAAATATAAATTAACAACATTGCATTGCTTCGCGCCATACTCACACCCTCAGTAAGAGATTCCCCGCTGTCTATACGGTACTACAGCATGATATTTTCTCCAGTCACTCTGAAGCCATCTGCCGCACAACTCAATGCAAGGTACTTTCTCCCTGTCTTGCTGATACTGAATCTTCTAATCTGACTGATAGCAAGTAGAAGTAAAATAAAAATGTAATGTGGGCGAATAACGTGGCAGGAACCCCACAAAGTGTAGGTGAAATGTCAACAAGTGGACTGATGACTGGCGGTAATACTTCGAGGCTGTTTTCATCTTACCTACTCGAGTGAACGACAGCCTCTGGCTTATGACTGAAAGAGAAGTTATACCAGAGGAAACCTCAGGGAAAGGACGGTGAATATTTAATTGTGATTTAATTGTGATTACCGCGACATAGGCTGGTGTCAGGCTTCGTTACGATTATTTCGTTCCCAGACAACGTAAGCTACTCTGCCAAGGTAACACCAATCCAAATGAGTGCGTATCAGAACATTTACGAAATCTACTGTTGTATTCATCAAATACGTTCGGCGCTCAGCAAAAAGCGTCGCAGGCTGCGAACCCCGTACCACAGCAAAGTAGTTGCTTTCTGATGTGGCATGCTTGCACGTTTGTAACTGCTCTCGTCAAAGAGCGAATATTAATAAAACGAATAAGATGGACGTCACAAATAAAAAATATCATAAATAATCTTGTATTAATATGAGGTGCAGGATAAATACACACAGCATGCGTGGTACCGAAGTAAACGTTCTGAACCTAGTCTCAGTGATGACTAACCATCCAATAGTTCAGTCTGGACTGCTGTTGGCATTTTAGGATCGAATAACAGCGAACAGTCTGATTCTCGCTCTTGACTGTCCGTTAGTCACTTAGATGCTAGCCTGTAACTGAGCAATTGTAGATCTGGAACTTGTAGTCTAGTGTGACTGATAACTGTGACAGCTTGTATGTAACATTGACAAGTGATTGTTATTAACAGTGAAAAGTCGTCGGTAATTGAGATAACTCGCTGATAACTGTGCTTAGTCTTCGGTAACTGGTCCTGTCAGGGCTGTTTCTCTGCGCTCGGCGGATGTATCGTAATCTTTGACGATGTGGAAAATAGTCCCCAGTGCTGTCTGTGGCGACAGGTATAACATTCGGCGGACAGTGAGGACAATTTTAATGGAGGAGGCGCTACATATTTCCTGCTATGTGCAACGTTTATTTTGCGACTGAACGAAACTATGTGGCGCCACTCCGTCGATTGCCCAGCTTGTGTCACCCTCTCAATATGAGCAGAACTACACGGGAATGCTCCTGTTGCTGTGACTCACAGTTCCAGAGGAGGCGCTGCTGAGCTGGACTTCAATAGACTTTGGTACTTGCCTTAAGGAGACAACTTCGAGGTCAAGCAAGATTTAAAAAAGGCCGTTGAGTCATCTGAAGCTATGAAGCCATTCCACGTAAATCAAATGCATATAATTCACTTTTTTATTTTTAAAAATGGAGCTGAAACATTGTCATCAATACGCGCGTTGTTTAAGATTACCAAGTGTATTATGATCAAAGTGTCTCATTCTTTTCCGTCTCAGACAACTACCAGAAGTATTAAGAATGGAAAAGTCAACGTATTCGAAAGAAGAAAAGCCATGTCTGAGGAATGGAATGTAGTACTTTATCCGAAGGATCAGCAAAGTTTATCGATAGCAAAACAGACACACCTGTAGACGATGTTGCCATTTGTTCCTCAACATCACAGTGAGCTCTACAGAAAACTTAGCAACGTTTGATGCCAAGAAAGGAGTTGTGTGAGAAACGTAAATCAATACTGGGACATATTTTTCCTCAAAAAGTAAGAAAGAAAGAGAGAGAGAGAGAGAGGTACGAGAAAGGATTTTTGTCGAACGCAGTTGTGTCGGTTAAAATATTACTGCCGTGATTCTGTACTTGCAATGTCACAGAATAAAACATAGATACTTAGTGTTATTGGCTGTTGAAACAAAAACTTCCGTATTGACACTTGTCTAGTCAGTTCCTTTCCATTGCACTTAGTATGTTATTAATGCGTTAGTATTTTTTGTAATTTGTCTTATTATTTTTTCAGTATTTATACGAGGATTATAATTCTGTGATATCAGAATATGGTGGCCATTTTTTGGATAGAAATAAATTACTTTTTAAAGGAGATTCTTGCTTTTGATTCTCCCGACAAATGTGAAATTGCGCACCCACAACGTTTAACATTTTCACTCTTCAAATGTTGGTCACATTTACTTTTCCGTAAAAATGGTTCAAATGGCTCTGAGCACTATGGGACTTAACTTCTGAGGTCATCAGTCACCTAGAACTTAGAACTACTTAAACCTAACTAACCGACGGACATCACACACAACCATGCCCGAGGCAGGATTCGAACCTGAGATCGTAGCGGTCGCGCGGTTCCAGACTGTAGCGCCTAGAACCGCTCGGCCACAGCGGCAGGCGCTTTTCTGTAACTAACACACTATATTCCTTTATATATTATCAATTGCCGGCCGTGGTGGCCAAGCGGTTAAAGGCGCTACAGTCTGGAACCGCGCGACCGCTACGGTCGCAGGTTCGAATCCTGCCTCAAGCATGGATGTGTGTGATGTCGTTAGGTTGGATAGGTTTAAGTAGTTCTAAGTTCTAGGGGACTGATGACCTTAGAAGTTAAGTCCCATAATGCTCAGGGCCTTTTTTTTTATATTATTTCACAAGCTGCTGAGGAAAACAGAGATTTGAATACATCCAGCAAATAATTGAGGATTTGTGTTGAAGTGCTACTGTGAGATAAAAAGGTTGGCGGGTGAGACGAATTAGTGTCGGTTCGCATCAAATTAATCAGAATACTGATAAAAATATTCTGGGCCAAGTGCAGTTAAAATATGATTACTAAAACTATTCTTTATTCTAAAATAGCCTGTTATTGGCGCTCAATGGGAGCCTAGCTGAATCCATCAGTAGTATATTCATGGACCAGCCCATAGCTGAAAGACATCTCAGTAGTAATTATTAATCAAGTAGAGAGTTACTGGATGTTTGGTGCAACTAAACGTAGCAGTTAACAAATTTAAGGCACGTAATTTTTCAAGTGGCTTAACAGGGGTGCGATTACGTCGATGGCGTACGTCTTTACCAATCAAATGTGTTATACAATCAGTGCGAAACATTCCCTCCAGAGAATCCTCTGCGTGACGAGGCGTTTATGTCCCATGCTGTCCTTTTGTGTCCATGTAGGTGTGATTTTCACCATTTGAGACAAATTTAGCATTTTGGCGTGAAGGTAAGTTTTGTGTAATTCACTTGCAGGCTTTTAGTCCTGCAATGGCTATTGTTGTTATTGTTGTCGTGGTCATCAGTCCGAAAACGGGCTTGATGCATCTTTCCTTGATACTCTATCCTGTGAGGGCCCCTTGATCTTCGAAGAACTGCTGCAACGTACATCTATCAGCATTTGCTACATTCATCTCTTTGTCTCCCTCTCAGGGTTTTGCTCCCCACATTTCATTCCCGTACTAAACTTGTGATCCCTTGATCTCTAATAACGTATTCAATCAACCGACCTTCTTTTGGTCAAGTCGTAATACAGATCTTTTGTTTCCTCGGTTCTGTTCAGAACCTCATCATTACTTACGTGATCTACCCATCTAATTTTCAACATTCTTCCGTAGCACCACATTTCGAGAGCTTCTGTTCTCTTCTCCCTTAAACTGCTTATCGTCCATGTTTCACCTGCATACACACCAGAGAAATACCTACACAAAAGACTCCTAAACATTTAAATCTATATTCGATGTTAAGAAATTTATGTTCTTCAGGAATCCTTTTCTTGCCATTGCCAGTCAGCATTTTATATCTTCACTACTTCCACGAACCTCAGGTCTTTTACTGCCCAGATAACAGAGCTCTTCTACTACCTTTTCTCGTTTCATAAATTCACTTAGTATCACCTGATTTGATTAGCTACTCAAGATAGTTTTCGGATAATGTGTTCAAGAGTAATTCACATGACGGCTTGTCTGTACCACCTGCAATGAATCCATAGACATCCCAGTCTATACTAGGTAGGTTGAAGTCGCCTCCGAGTAATATAGCATGATCCGGGTACTTCTGCGATACAGAGTGTGGACTCCCTTTGAATGATTCTAGAACTGTCATGGTGGAACCTGGTGGCCGGTAATAACACCCAACAACTAACTTTATTTCTCCTAGCCCTGTTATACGAGTCCAGATAACTTTACAATCACACTTTACTTCGACCTCTGTTGAAACAATATTTTTGTCAACTGCAATGAAGACACCATCCCTTATGGTGACTAATCTGTCTTTCCGATACACGTTCCAACCCTCACTAAATATTTCAGCACGTCCTAACTCAGGGTTCAGCCAGGTCTCAGTCCCGAGAATAATTTTCGCGCCACACGCATCCTGGAGGGCAGTAAATTCACGAACTTCATTCCGAACACTCTTAAAATTTACTGCTGATATCTTGATAGCTGAAGTGTCTTTACAATGAGTGCGTCCTGTTTTCCCTGCCTGCACTTCGGCTGGTGAGTGTTCATCAGGACAACTCGCACTACTGCCTAGCCTAAAAAACCTCCATGTTCACGCAACAGGTACTCTGCTACCCGAGTAGCAGCTTCCTTTATATAGTGCACCCCTGACCTATCTAGGGGCGTCCTACAATGCCCCACCCAATAGGGAAAGTCTAGAAATCTGCAGCCAAGACCGTCACAGAGTCGACGAAGCCTCTGGTTGAGACCCTCCTCTCGGCTCAAAATCAAAGCACCCCGATTCACTCTGGGAACGATGCTGCAAATAGAGAGCTCTGCCTGCACCCCACTTGCGAGGCCAGTGGTCTTCACCAAATCCGCCAGCTGTCTGTACGAACTGAGGATCGCCTCAGAACCCAAGCAACATTGGTGCCGACGTGAGCAACTACTTTCAGACGACTGCACCCCGTACGCTCGATAGCCGCAGCCAAGGCCGCCTCCACATCTTGGATGAGGCCCCCCGGCAGACAAACCGACTGGACGTTGGATTTCTTTCCACCCTGTACGCTATTTCCCTAAGGGGATCCATCACCCGCCTAACATTGGAGCTCCCAATAACCAGCAAGCCATTGCCCACGTGTGCCTGCTCGGGCCCCCCACTGACAGGATGAACGGGTGAGGCCTGCCGACCAGCCTCCACATTGACCCTCCGCCTCGAACGACGCGAACGCGTTTCAGTGCGCCACTCACCCTGAGGTGAGGGCGGCCCCAACGCGCCGGGTACAATAGAAGTTGCCTCGGCGGCTGAGTCAGCGGACGCAGCAAGCGGCACCCGGAGTGTCTCTAGCGACGCGCCAGACCCTCCGCCGTCGCTGCACCTCGAGGCAGCAGCCTGAAGGCCACTGGCCGAGGCCAACTGCACGCTCAGCTGCTCGCGAACCGCGGCCAGTTCCTCCTGCGTCCGCACACAGCACGCACACACCCTATCCAACCTACTGCAAATATCTGGACGTATAAAGTTGAGACAAATAAAAGGACAATATGGGACTGCACAATTGCGTCACCAGCGCCAGATTGAGCTGCGATATATGAACAATTACTTACAAACTAAGCAATCAAATGATCACGACTACACCACTATACAGATATTACAATGCGATCCTACCCCTGTCTTAGTACAAATGGCAACCGCCTACGTGATGTTACACTCTACTGTTATTAAAATTTGATACTACCACTTTCTAATTCGAAAATGCGCAAAGATCCGAAATATCTCACCACGCAAGCACACAAACACACAAAGTAGTTTCAATTAAACCTGCGGAACTAATACAAATAACAGAATATACGACTAGTTTCTGCTACTGCTGCTCGCATGCGTCACTCTGCAAGCACAGATGAAACTGCACTGGCCTCTGTCTGCTGCTAACTGACTCTACGAAGTAAACAGAAAGCACTGGCTGTCCAAAAACATACAACTGCCTCCGCGAATTAATACTTTACAGCTATCGATAAGCAATATAACTCCTCTCAAATGCGAGCATAGGCAAGGATTTTATATAATTAAATATGCAAGCGCAGCCGGCCGGGGTGGCCGTGCGGTTCTAGGCGCTACAGTCTGGAACCGCGGGACCGCTACGGTCGCAGGTTCGAATCCTGTCTCGGGCATGAATGTGTGTGATGTCCTTAGGTTAGATAGGTTTAAGTAGTTCTAAGTTCTAGGGGAATGATGACCTCAGCAGTTAAGTTCCATAGTGCTCAGAGCCATTTGAACCATTTTTTGCAAGCGCACGAACACTCGTAAAGAAATTAAGAATCAAACTATGAAACAAATATGAAAGCTAAATATCCGACTCCCTACTGCACTGCTGCTGCACTACTGCTGCATTGATACTTCACCAGCGGCTGCTCAAGGCTATGGTCCAGATGGCATGGTCACGAGCGTAAGAGTGGCGCTCCTGGCAACGTTGTGCTGTTCGCTAACACACTCGCGTCGTTCGTCTGCTGCCGTAGCCCACAAACACCAAATTTCACCTTACTGTCCTAACGGATATGTTCGTCGCACGTCCCACATTGACTTCTGCTGTTATTTCACGCATTGCTGCTTGCCTGTTACCACTGAGAACTCTACGCAAATGCCACTTCTCTCGTTAAGTGAAACCCGTCGATCTCTGCGCTGTCCGTGATGAGTGGTAAGCCCTAAAATTTGGTGTACTCTGCACACTCTTGACACTGTGGATATCGGAATATTGAATTCCTTAACGATTTTCGAAATGAAATATCCCATGCGTCTAGCTCTGACTACAGTTCTATATTCAAAGTCTGTTAATTCCCGTCACGTGGAACCCTTCTCACATGAATTACTTGAGTACAAAGGACAGATCCAACTATGCATTGCTATTGATACATTGCGTACGCGATAGTATCGCCATCTGTATATGTGCATATCGTTGTTCTTTCACTTTTGCCACTTCAGTGTACGTGTGCTCGCTGTACAGTCTTCATGGTAACTGCCTCGTCCGATCACTGTAGCTACTCAACAATATCTGTCTGTCCTGAACAAAGGGACAGGTAGGCGCTCGCCAATACTGATGCAAAGTTTCCGACAGAGAACAGCGAATATTGCTATCACTCAATTGTCTGGTTCGCAGAATGCCAGTAGATGGCACTTGGAGTGGTAAACTGAGTTACAGAACTGAATACAAGTGCAAATTGATCGTTGTTCATAGAGCGGTATCTGCTGGCGGGAAAGATACTCAGCCCCTGTGTTGCGATGCGTCGGTAAGCGGAGCTCGAGGAGACGACCTGCCCGGCGGGATGTGGCTCTGGGGTGCCGTGCTGAGGAGGGGCCATCCGGGTGCCGTGGCTGACGCATTGTCCGCGCGGGGCATAAGTTATGCACCACCTGGATGGCAATATGGAAACGCGCGGCGGGCGACAACGACTGTGGGGAATACGGCCGTGTCTCGGAAGTCGGAATAAACTGCTCAAATATATCCAGCGCTCCACCGTAAAATACTGAGACGATGTCAGAAAGTCGTTTTGACCAAGCAGCTGCATGAATGTCGTTTTATTATTAAAACTGTAAAGAAACCCATACAGCTCCGTCCTCAAAATGATGTTCTACAGACACTGAACGAATATGTCGCTTCTTGAAAGCGTTACTGAAACAAAAACACTACTATATTCAAAAATAGCAGTTGTACAATACTGTCTACTGTATCGACAGCACATTATTCGTGTTTTAATCCATAACATTTCATGCCAACAGCATGACAACAATACGTAGTCATCACACGGAACGATCTAAAAAGTAAACATACAGCCACAGTATATAACATATCAGATTACGGCCTACAGGTATGACACATGAATGTGTTCTCGGGAGTAGGCATACTAAAATTCACCTGTGCAGAATCTAGTGACATGATCACTGGATACGGTAGAGCAGAGCTGCTAGTTAATCTAAAAGAGACTTCTAAACTGCTAGGTAGGCGGCTGTTTTGCAGATATACAAAGAGATACAGTTTATTCGTTAAGGCATACAGAACGACGACTACAAATGTTTGCTGTAGTCTCGCATGAATAACATCAGTAATAATTCAACTCGAGGAAACAGCTGAAGAATATAATATTATAAGAACTGAGCATGCTACCGATTCTGCAGACACTCCTTTTGGTTACAAATAATGGGCACATCCGGGAAGGAAAGTAACCTTACAACAAAGCTACAAACTCAATGTTTATACCGTCCGGAGTTATTTGGAGAATGGAATAATCGGCACCTAACCAGTAGGTTACAGTACACACTAATGACTGGGTGAACAATTACCCCAGCAGAATAATTAACAATACTGCGAGTCTTGTCCGCCGAAAGCAAAGGGGTGTCTCAGCTACCGTGTTTACCGATAACCCACCGCGGCTGGTCTGTAATGCATTCTTTCCCTGCGTCGTAATTTTTATGATTCTAAAAGTAAATAAGAAAAAAAAATTTTAACAAAGAAAGGTCTCATCACATTGCCAGTAAGAAAATAAAACATATAGGCCTAGTTATGAAAATTAGAGAGAAGGCATTGAATTTTACACTGTTCTTGTGTCATAGAATGACACTGGAAGAGATTATTTCTATACTCTAGAGAGTTTTGCTACAGACGCAGAACTCGTCGTTGGAAAGCAGAAAAGCTGATGAGGCAAGCCCGACTTATTGTTAACTGTTAATGCAAAGCAATGGTGGGCAAAATAAAATTTAAAATCAGAATTCGCTAAGAACGTATCCTGTGAGTTCTACTTACGAAAACGAGGGCTGTTCAATAAGTAATGCAACAATTTTCTTGTGGAAGTAGGTTGGTTTTATTCAGGATTCAAGTACACTACATTATTACCCGCTCTTTTGGCTCCAAAATCCCATTTCTTAACATCTTCGTTCAACGCGATGGGCGTACGATGTAGCCGCGCGGTCTACGGCGCATCGCTACGGTTCGCACGGATCCCCCCGTCCGATGTTCGAGTCCTCCCTCGGGCATGGGTGTGTGTGTTGTCCTTAGCGTAAGTTAGTTTATGTTAGTTTACCTAGTGTGTAAGCCTAGGGACCGATGAACTCAGCAGTTTGGTCCCATAGGAGCTTGCAGCGAATTTCCAAATTTTCCAACGCGACGTTTCGACGCTACTTTACTATGATGGCCTATATGCCCACTTGATACAACTCCACTGGTCGACGTAGAATCCAACGTCTAGCTGCATCAATAACCTCCCCCTCATCCACATACTGCCTCCCGCAGAGTGCATCCTTCATTGGGCCAAACAGATGGAAGTCGCAAAGTGCGAGATCCGGGGTGTAGGGTGGGTGAGTAAGAACAGCCTAATGAAATTCTGTGAGCTCCTTTTGCGTGCGCAGACTTGTGTGAGCCCCGCGTTGTTAGGGAGCACAAGAAAGTCGTTTGGATACTTTTGGAGACGAACGCGTTGAAGTTGTTTCTTCAATTCCTTGAGGATAGCACAATAGACTTTGGAGTAGATCGTTTCACCGTGAGGAAGGGCATCGAACACAATAAGCTCTTCAGAGTCCTAGAAGACTCAAGTCAGGACTTAACCGGCTGGAGTTCATCTTTGAACTTTTCATTCGGATAAGAGGTGGCGTAGTGCCATTCCTAGGATTTTCCTTTTTTCGAAGAGATGAAGCTATGTTTCAGCACTTTTCTCGATGTTCGACTAAATATTATCTCACGATCAACCTCGTAACGCAGAGCAATTCCACACAGATGGTCCTCTGTTCGTTTTTACGGGCTCCTGTTACGCGGCGAGGTCCACAGCGGTAACACAACTTTTAGTATCCCATTTGTTTTTAATACACAGTTTCAGTGAAAACCTATTTAGAAATAGCAGTTGTACAATACTATCTACTGTATCGAGAGCACATTATTCGTGTTTTAATCCATAACATTTGATGCCAACAGCATGACAGCAATACGTAGTCATGACACGGAACGATCTGTAAACTTAAAACATAGCCACAGTATGTAACATATCAGATTACGGCCTACAGGTATGACACAGAAATGCCTGTGTTCTCGGGAGCAGGCTGTTAAAATTCACCTGTGCTAAATCAGCTCTACCAACAGAGCCGCCGAGTTGTGCAGCGAGATGTTTCACTGCGATCCGTCGATTACCTCGGGTGAGAGTGTCCGCACGTTCCAACACTGTTGGAGACAGTATGTGTGACCGGCCGGCTCGCGGGTATCGGACAGATTCGCGTGACCATGATGACAGACGTCTCGCCCAACGATTCGCCGTGCTTTAGTTCACTGCCAGGTCCTCGTAGACATTCTGCAAGTACCTATGAATGCCTGCAATGCTTTGGTTTTCTTCCAAAAGAAAGTAGTTTTCTGCTCGGTATGCACCTCTGTCACAGACGCAATTCTGATGGCTATTTATAGCGCTGCAACCTGGAGGAAATTCACGAAACTATAGTAGCTGAAGCGGAAATATTTCACGAAGTCGAACAACATATTCTGTATCCTTTCAAGAGATATTGCGGGGAAAAAAATGTATCACATTACTTACTGGACGCCCCTCGAAATGAAATTGCGAAAAAAGCACGCTTCAGATGCGCGATCGTTGTGTGATCTTTTGCAGCTCATATTCCTGCCATGTTACAAAATAAATAACGTTTATAGACTGCACGAGCTGTAGTACAACTGGAATCCATTCTTACCTGTCGCAACCCCCAGCATCTCCACCAGCACCGCCTCCTTCCCGTTGCCCATTGTGGCTTTCGACCGTCCTTCTCTACCTATGACCTTCTCCTTCACCTCACTCATCTCCTCTCCGAACAGCTCAACTCCCGTCGCTCCGCCATCTTCCTCTCCCTTGACCTTGAACGCACCTACAACCGTGTGTGGCATTCCTGTCTCCTCTTCAAGCTCCAAACCTTCGCGCTTCTTATCAAATACGTCCGTCTGATCGGGTCCTTTCTTTCCCACCGTCCTTCCTATGTCACAATCCATAACACGGATTCCTACACCTTCTACCCCTCCGCCGGTGTGATCCAAGGTTCCGTCCTCTTCCCTCTTCTATACCATTTGTATACGGTGGACATGCCACCGCCTTCACCCTCCCCCCCTCATCCACCTTCTCCAGTACGCCAACGACATCGCCTCCCTTGCCCTCACCCCCACCCTCAACGCTCCCAACACCTTCTCCAATCCCATCTTGACCGTTTCACAGCTTGGTGTTACCAGCGGATGCTCAAGGTCAGTTCTTTCAAGACCCAGGCGATCATTGTAGGCAAAACCACCCCTTCCTTCCGTCTCTATGGCCGTCCTATCGCCCTCACCCGCACCCTTAAGTACCTCTGCATCATCCTTGACTGTCGCCTCTCCTGGACCCCCATCTCCGGCCAATCCAAGCCAAGGCATGCTCCCGACACCATCTCCTCAAGCTCCTTTCTGGCTGCACATGAGGTCTGGACCCCGCCACCGTCCTCCACACCCGTAAATCCCGTATCAACCCTACCCTCTGCTGTGCTCATTCACCTCGATCTCCGCCCCTCCTACCTTCTGCAAATCCCTTCATACCCTAGAACGCCATGCGCTCCACCTCACCTATTGCATCCATTTCCCCTCCCCCACGTGGATCCTCTATGAAATTATTCCGTTCCCACACCTCATTCTTTTCCTTGAGTGGATACGGATCCTCTACACCTCCCGCAAACTTGATCCCCCTCACCCGCTTGTCTCTCCCATCCTCTCCCACCCCAGTCTGCTGCCGTGCCTGCATTACCATGTCCCGCCTGCTCTACAACTCTCCATTCCCCATACCCTCTCCCAAGGTGGCTTCCACCAACTCACCCTCCCTGATGATGCCTTCATTCCCTCCATTTACCCCTCCTACCAACTTTGATCCTACTCTGCCACACCCTGTGTTTTTTCCCGAGGGCATCCTCCCTGCCTTCTCTCCCTCCTCCCTTCCTCCCTCCTCTCCCCCTTCTTCCCTCACCCCCCTACCTTCTTTCCTCCCCCTCCCATCCCCTCTGCCACTGGCATCTACACACTCCCCTCTCCCTCCTCCCCCCTTTTTCCCCTTTTGGCAGGTCCCTGGACTCGTATAGTGAACTTTTTCGCACTGGAGATCATCGCCTAGTGTTTGTGTGTGCCGTCGTGTTCGTGCTCAAGTGTTCCAGTGTTTAATCGTTAGTGTTCCAACGTTCGCATGTGCCATCTGTCATCTCTGTGCGTGTCCCCATGTTCGAACATTTTTATTTTGGACTCTGCGCCCGTGAACGGCTCCGTGTGTTTTATTTTTGTAGGTCTACGTTTGTCTATCTACCATGTCAGTTCTGCGATTGTCTTCTTTTATATCATTAGTTTTATCTGTGGCGGAAGGGCGGCGTAATATGCCGCTGCTGGCCTACCTGTATCAGGTGTGAAATTAACAATAAAGAAAAAAGAAGTACAACCAATCGTCGCACATCTAAAAGGTTGCAACATATGTTTTCAAGTTTTAGGTCTACAGAGGATAGTTCTTGAGTAAATCCTCAGATATACTGTTTATTTTTGATTCGTAATAACCAGAAAGTCCATACTAGTATGAAGTTACAGTCTCGACATTCACACGTAACCACAGTCTCTCGCAATAGCCAGTTCATGATATGCACCTCAACCTGTTACCAGTAAAATCACAAAGTGATGTTCTGTTTTTTCGAATGCTCACTCTATAGTACAGAAAACTGTCCCTTCAAACCCTCAGTTCTCGGTCACGACTTGTATAAAACACCACGTGGATTTTAGTTCTTCAAAGAGTCACATCCATACTGCAAATTTGGAGTTCGCTCTTTTCACTCGTCTATGATTACTTTACAGCACTCCACGGTCAATTTTAACTCACGATTCCGCAGAATTACAACAAAGTGTCAGAGGTCTTAGTACATATGTCCGAACATGATGATGGCTGAGATCCGAATCCCTTCCATACTCTACAAATCAGTTCTCTTAGCCCACCAAACACGCACAAATGTCCTTTCTTCTGAGTGACTGAGAAACGTCATAGCTAATAGGCTATCAGCATTAAACCGCGCTTTCCTGTGTTTGCTACTTTGTACCAATCATAACATTAAATCTTTCCAGAGCAATTTATTAAAGGAAAAAATCTGAAAAACACCCAAACGCTAAAACAAACCACTTTTTACGTAACAGAATAATCGTATTATTTTTGTGTCAGCAGAAGAGAGCCAACAGCATTTTACGAGTGGAGGCCGAAATGCACGCGCTTTAGATCAAGCAGGCTAGCGTGAGGAGGGAAGAACTATACTGACGGGAGGTCTGGAACATGACAAGGAATGAGATTTCAGAGAGCGGACGTAATTAGTTTGATGCTTAACTTTAATCTATTAATGATGAACGTCGCTCATGACGGTACATGAGTCACAATATTGTCTGTTCAGAATACATTCTTGAAGTAATTATAGTAACTGAATATGGTGCCTTGCTAGGTCGTAGGAAATGACGTAGCTCAAGGCTATGCTAAACTGTCGTCTCTGCAAATGAGAGCGTATGTATACAATGAACCATCGCTAGCAAAGTCGGCTGTACAACCGGGGCGAATGGTAGGGAGTCCCTATAGACTAGACCTGTCGTGTGGTGGCGCTCGGTCTGCAATCACTGATAGTGGCGACACGCGCGTCCGACGTATACTAACGGACCGCGGCCGATTGAAAGGCTACCACCCAGCAAGTGTGGTGTCTGGCGGTGACACCACAATTATGTTTCTTATTTACCGAGTACCATAAACTAGTGAATTATACATTAAAAACTTCGGCCGAGCCTGTGACTAACTTATGCTGTCTACATACAGCTCTCATGCTAACGTATATTTATAGTTAACAGACACGTCAGTATTAATTTATCATATTACTTCGCATTTACTCACCTCGGCATGAAGCTGCATGCTATCCTTAAACGGCTGTAAGCACGATGTAAAGGCACTACATCTCAGATGTGAATGTATGTAACATTGCTGGCGCTGAACGGACGTGAACAAAAATATTAGTTGCAAGTGATGTGCAGGTTCTTGTCGAGTTATAGTAATCAGCCACATTTCGAAGAAATCATGCGAAAACTACTTACTGTACTGTCCAGTGCAAGGTGAACCGTTCGCGACCGATAGCTTGCGCCACGTGTCCTGAAACACAATCTTTGGCATGAAGGGGGCGTGGCACGTTTGTCGCGAGTGGCGTCGGGGCGTTTCTCCCGGAGAGCCAGTCAACGATGCAGCACGGACAGCCCAGATCTGCGGGACAAAGGGCCGGCTGTCTGTTGTAACGTCACTGCGACTTTTATGTTTGTCTGGCTGAGAATATTCGGGGCACGAGGAACATGCGCCGGGAAGGGGAGTGGACATATTATTCCTTTAGACTACCAGGTCTGGAAGCGAGCGGTGGGCCACCGTCATCCACACATCTCGAGGCGGCTCCAAGTTTTTCCACTATTTTTCTTCGCACAGCGACTTTGTGTGCTCGATGAGCTACTTTCAGTTCGTTTCGCCGGTGCCTACAACACGCATCATTCGTAAAGACTGATCTCATTCACCGCTGTGAGTGTGGTAATTGTGAGTGATTCGCTTCCTGTGAGTATCTGTGCCATATAGCTTCTAAGTCGGACTCGTTTCAGCCTCCTGTTGTTCTTGTTCCCTGTTGCTGTCTGGCCAGGCGATTTGAGGAGCGTGTCACTTGTCTGAAAACATAGTAGCTTGTATTTGGTAAGTGTCATAAAGCTGTGATTTGACTGTGTGTTTTAAATTTTTTGGGTTTTGTAAATTTCTTTTATGTTGAATGTGCATTATTCTTTGTGTCCATTTTTTTAGTTGGTACTTTGTGCACAAAGTCGCTTTCGCCGCGTTATTTGGGGCCCAAAATCTTATACTCCTTAGGGGCAAATCTTGTTACACATATTTTGGTGGAGTATAGTTCCTAACAAAGCTTGTGTTTACGTAGGTGAGGTTCATCAGCCAACCGTTTGCGTCCGCCTTCCACCGATGTTTTCCGTCCCTAGACACGGTTGAGTATTAACCGTTTCCGTTTGTAAAGAGACATCCTCCCTCAGCATTACTTTTCTTCAACTGAAGTTATCGATACCAAACATAAGTACAACTTTTTAAACAAGTTAATGTTATCTGACTGTTTTTGTAAAAGAATTTGATAAGATTTTGCACACGATGTAGTGTATTTCAGACTAAAGGGTATAAAAAGAAATCAATAAAAAGAAATTACTTGATTTTTCGTTGTTAGAATCGATATACACTAGCTCCGTATCTACAGTTAAAATTACTTTTCTTTTAGAAACATTTGAAATTTCGAAATGTCTAGCACACTTAAAATTCCAATAATTGATTGGGCAATCGGACGATATCTGTTACATTTACTTCTTGATTCATTTGTAAAATACTGGTATAAATTGAAGGAGATTCATTTGTCAAGAAAATTTGTATACTCTTTGGAATATTAATAAAATTTGCTCGGGTTTCCAGCCGCGTCAGGTGGTTAAAATCCAACGAGCTTTCGACCGAGCTCTCACCACTCATTGTCAAGTGGTAAGACTGACTGCTGTGTCACCGTGGCAGCGTCGTTATATAGCCGCCCTGCTGACTGTGACGTCACTGGTGCTCTCTTCCTCGCCATGTATGGAATGTTTTCATTCCGCGTCCGTCGCGCCCGTTTTAACATCGCGATAGCCGTGTTCCAGGCTGTGCTGAGCTGCAAACCTCCGTCCTTGCTGATGGTCTTTTCACAGGTTTTTATTTCAATAGCTTCTCGTATGGCGCTATCCCAAATTCCCTTCGTCTTCATAACGACAGATGTTTTGTCGAATGACTTGACAATGACCGGGGAGAGCTCGGTCGAAAGCTCGTGGGATTTTAACCACCTGATGCGGCCGGGAGCCCGAGAAAATTTTATTAATTCATATCGCCGCGAAACCATGCATTCATACATCTTTGGAATAATGTTAGTATCGCAGAATGGATTAGTAATGGGCATGCCTCTGATGTGAGCGGACGTGTTTTTATTTCTGGGAATAACAACGTAGTTTTCGGTTTGGAGTGGAAATTGTGAACACAGCGTGATATAGAAAAATGTGAGAGTGTAAAATTAACCATTTAGGAAATTCTTCAGAAGTTATTACTTCAATTGGAACCATGAGAACCTATGATACCAAAAATGTCATGTGCAAGAATCAACTCCTAGACGTGAACTGGAGCCAACTACGAGAAAAGAAGAAAAATAAAAAGTTTATTTTAAATCATACTCCTCTCGAATGTTATTGAAAGAATTTATTATGAAGTCAGTGACAATCAACAAATGAAGGAGGGACAGATTACACGCTTCGTGGAGTGATTTAAAGCTGAACATTGGTTGGCCGCTGAACTACTTTACTATCAGAAGCTAACTGGGGTGATTGCTTTGGCCAGTTACATTATTAGCCTTTAGCGACTTTTTACAACTGTTTTGACCACGATGCCGGCCTGCTTAGCCGAGTGGTAACTGTGCGTGCCTCCCATGCAGCGGGCCTTGGTTCAATTCGCGGCAGGAAAGGAGATTTTCCCCCCTACCGTGGACTGGGTGTTATGTTGTCCTCATCATTATTTCATCCTCATCACCGACACACAAGTCGCCCAATGTGGCGTCGACTGAAATAATACTTGCGCTCGGCGGCCGAACTTCCCATGATGGAGCCTTCCTGCCAACAATGCCATGCGATCATTTATTTTCTTTTTTTTGGGTGGGGAGGGGGAGATTGGAGGGGGTGGAGTGGAATGTTGCCGGCATATAATCTGATGACTTAAGACTTTACTTGTTTTACTTAAAAGTTACTTCTATGTTCATCTGGCCATCATTGTATGTTTGTGCCTTGGGGCGTGTACCCACTGGTTGCTCATAAAAGGAGAAATCTGGTGAGCAGCGTATCAGACCTGTCCAAAGTAATTGCGGATCCGTCCGTCCGGACCATGCTGCTCGACACGTGGTGTTTCCTTTTCATAACCGCTTTTTTTGATAAATTTGAATTATTTATTGTATTTTAGTGAAACACATTCTAAAGAGTTTGTGTCCCGTCAGTCTTGAAGACTGTTATCTTAAAAACATTGAAAAAATTTTTATGTATCTTAAATTGCTAAAATTGTTGTTGTTGTTATAGTGGTCTTCAGTCCTGACACTGGTTTGATGCAGCTCTCAATGCTACTCTATCCTGTGCAAGCTTCTTCATCTCCCAGTACCTACTGCAACCTACATCCTTCTGTATCTGTTTAGTTTATTAATCTCTTGGTCTCCCTCTACGATTTTTACCCTCCACGCTGCCCTCCAATACTAAATTGGTGATCCCTTGATGCCTCAGAACATGTCCTACCAACCGATCCCTTCTTCTAGTCAAGTTGTGCCACAAACCACTCTTCTCCCCAATCCTATTCAATACCTCCTCATTAGTTATATATCTACCCACCTAATCTTCAGCATTCTTCTGTAGCACCACATTTCGAAAGCTTCTATTCTCTTCTTGTCCAAACTAATTATCCTCCATGTTTCACTTCCACACATGGCTACATTTCATACAAATACTTTCAGAAACGACTTCCCGACACTTAAATCTATATTCGATGTTAACAAATTTCTCTTCTTCAGAAATGCTTTCCTTGCCTTATTGAAATTAGGTCCAAATATTTCAACAATAATAACCAGCGGCACAATAATTTATATTTTTTCAGAAAGATAATAACATTTGTTATTCATGTTCCCATGAATGACTTTTGGAGAGTTGAAAGCAAGTATCTGAGTTAACACGGTAACTTTGTTTTTATGTGATCTAACTTAAATGTTTGATAACGTTGTTAATCGATTGTCGGTAATTGCTCTCAAACTGTTTCATCTAATAACATAGTTTTGTCTTAATATCTCCGGTCCTATTGATATGTATGGTGAAGTTATTTTTCCAGAGGATTGTTAGTAAAAATCTTCATACAGTTGATGTTCAATCCTTATTTTGCCCTGTGCCACTCCCAGGCGACCTTAGTGCGTACCACGATGAAGTGGCTGAAATGTAGTTCCATCAGATCTAAAAATCAGTACAGAAACATTTATAAAACTTACGAAATCGTGGACCATAGTAAATTAGCTAGATAATGGGTCATCTCCGAATGTAGGCCCTATCGCGTAAGAGTAACTGTGAGCAGCGCAGTCAGAATGGTGCAAATTAACTCTCAGAATATACGGACCTATTTGTCAGAATTAATGACTCGGGCCTGCGTGGCGAACAGCCAGATACAGATACTGGATTGCGGTGTACGGTGGACTGAAGTGGGTCACATTATGAGCAGACAATAAGTATGTGTGTGTGAAATTCGAGCCGACTACCGTTCACGTAACCGCGAAGCGAGTGCATTGTTCGGCATTCTGAATATAGTCCCGTAAAGCGAAGTCTAGTGGCATAATGTCAGGTCACACCTCCTTTTTTTCTCGTGTGCACAGTTTAATAGGCTTACAACAAGCAGACATTGAGAGAACATTCATCACGATACGTAAACTTATTTATTCGTTACAATAACAAATATTTTACAAGGTATTATGTCATGGTGCAGGAGGAGAGATCGTGAAAATAAAACTCGAATACCTGTTAAGTGAATGTTGGGGTTAGGAGACGATACAATACCACTGAAACAATACCGTAGCATCTACAAGACATCGAGCAGGTAACATGTGAAAAACAATAGGCCCATTAAACTATTCTCAGTGGTATACAATATTGCCTCTAATATCCTCATTGATTGTCTAGAAAACA
This sequence comes from Schistocerca serialis cubense, assembly GCF_023864345.2. NCBI lineage: Eukaryota > Metazoa > Arthropoda > Insecta > Orthoptera > Acrididae > Schistocerca > Schistocerca serialis. The sequence goes on along the minus strand of NC_064644.1, from coordinate 65,497,753 downwards.
CAATGAATATTAATGAAGGAGAAAAGCAAATTCGCTTTAAATATGGGTAGAGCTTAATGGATGACATAACAGGTTATCACATATTAACGAAATTACAGAAGGAGCCATCAAATATCAGTTAACACTTTGTGCAATACAATATGAGAAGGCATTTGCCTCAGTCATAATAACTTGAATGGTTCCGTTTGTTGAAGAATATATGAGGGTTAATTTTTAAGGTCCAGTCTGTCGCGAAACTACAGCCGCAAAGAAGTATCCGATGAAGCTTCGTGCAATACCTAGTATGATGGATAATAGCGTCTCGTCTGAGGGCGTAGTAAGCACGTAAAGATGCCTAGAACAATGTATTCTCTCGCGAAGTGTGAAGCGCGTGTAGCCACTCGCCTTTTATGGTAACTGCCATCCTTGATACCAAAGTGCGTCGATGATGGAGAAACTTTGGGGAAGGACGTACAGTCGTTCACGATGTAGGTGGTCAGTGAACGAAGTGAGTATCAGCGACGATCTTGCCTAGCGTCTGTATCCAGCAGAGGACGATAAATGATTGATGATGTTGATTGGTTTTGTGAACTGATGATGATGATGACTACTTTTGTGATAGCACTGATTAGATAGTCTGTCTCTCCGCCACGTATTATTTAGCACTTCGTTTACCTTGTTACATAATTATTTATTCAAGAAAAAGTGACCTTTTGTGTGTTGTCTGCTGTGTCTGTTATTCAGAGCTCTTCTCTTTCTGGTTCTCAGAACACAGAGCCCTCGGGTGCAGGGGGTTACAATCGGGCTTCAAGTCGAAGAGCAGATTCTTTGTGATACTGAATATACGATTAATGTAAGTTACGGAGAGAATATCTTATTATAAAAATTAACATACTACGGCCGGCCACGGTGGCCGAGCGGTTCTAGGCACTTCAGTCCGCAACCGCGCGACTACTACGGTCGCAGTTTCGAATCCTGCCTCGGGCATGGATGTGGGTGATGTCCTTAGGTTAGTTAGGTTTAAGTAGTTTTAAGTTCTAGGGAGTTGATGACCTCAGATGTTAGGTCCCATAGTGCTCAGAGCCATTTGAGCCATCACATCCTACGTTTATTGAGCGTCATCCACGCGCCGCATATCCTGCGGAATATTGCTCAGATAACGACACACGTCTTGCCAGGTTAGAGGTAGCCAAAGAGAGTGTAGTCTGGGATAACTAGTAACAACCTCTTGACCGGATGTGGGCACAAGCCGTCCCACTCTTTTTACGTCTTGAGAATATCTTAACCAGTGTCATCTGTATGCCATGAAATACAGATTGTACGCATCTGTTCACTTTCTGAATTTCCATCATACTGACCGCTTTTAGTTTCGATGAAAGGCGTGTTTCATTATTATAGGCTAACACTAGCTGTAGCTGAAACCTCGCGACTGCACATATATGGCCAATTTGCCACTTTCTGTAGCAACAGGTCGCCTGTAACCGAACCTCTTCTACGTAACAGTTACTGAAATACTGCTACGCTACGACCGTGTGACACTGTCTAATCTCAGTTAATACAGTTAATATCGTATATAAGCGTCACTTGTAGCTAAAACTTTTATAATAAGTTAGGTAAGACACCGATCTGCATCTTAATCTGGTTTGCTCGGCAACGGCCACTTAAGCATTCTGACGCGCGACCTCAGCGCGTGACCTCTCTTGCGAAATGTATCGTAAGTGTGAAGCCCTCCTTACACGGGACGAGGAAGCTAACGCTGACGTGGACACGTCGCGACGTCAGACCTCTCGAGAGACAGCGGCATCAGCACGCGAGACCAGCTGGCTGACGTGATATGCGCTCTCAGCGATCCCAACCGACCGCCATCTGCTTTATCTAGCTCGAAAAACAGACAGATTCCTTAAAAAAATGGACGAGCGTACAACAGCTGCGTTAACTGTGTTAGCGATTGACAGAGACAAGCGGTAAAAAATTCCGGAGGTAAAATAGTGCCCCGTTCGGATCTCCGGGCGGGGACTATTCAGGAGGGCGGCGTTATCAGGAGAAAGGAAACTGGCGTTCTACGGATCGGAGCGTGGAATGTCAGATCCCTTAACTCGGCAGGTAGGTTAGAAAATTCAAAAGGGTAAATGGATAGGTTGAAGTTAGATATAGTGGGAATTAGTGACGTTCCGCGGCAGGAGGAACAACTATTCAGGTGAATACAGGGTTATAAATACAAAGTCGAATAGGGGTAATGCAGAAGTAGCTTTAATAATGAATAAAAGATAGGGGCGCGGGAAAGCTGCTACGAACAACATTGTGAACGCATTATTGTAACCAAGATAGATACGAATCCCACACCTACTACAGTAGTACAAGTTTATATGCCAACTAGCTCCGCATATGATAAAGATATTGAAAAAAATCTATGATGCGATCAAAGAAATTATTCAGATAGTGAAGGGAGACGAAAATTTAATAGTCACGTGGGATTGGAATTCGATAGTAGGAAAAGGAAGAGAAGGAAAAGTAGTAGGTGCCTATGCAGTGGGGGTAAGGAACGAAAGAAGAAGCCGCCTGGTAGAATTTTGCACAGAGCATTACCTTTTTTTTTTTTTGGTCATCAGTCTACTGCCTGGTTTGATGCGGCCCGCCACGAATTCCTTTCCTGTGCTAACCTCTTCATTTCAGAGGAGCACTTGCAACCTACGTCCTCAATTATTTGCTTGACGTATTCCAATCTCTGTCTTCCTCTACAGTTTTTGCCCTCTACAGCTCCCTCTAGTATCATGGAAGTCATTCCCTCATGTCTTAGCAGATTTCCTATCATCCTGTCCCTTCTCCTTATCAGTGTTTTCCACATATTCCTTTCGTCTCCGATTCTGCGTAGAACCTCCTCATTCCTTACCTTATCAGTCCGCCTAATTTTCAACATTCGTCTATAGCACCACATCTCAAATGCTTCGATTCTCTTCTGTTCCGGTTTTCCCACAGTCCATGTTTCACTACCATACAATGCTGTACTCCAGACGTACATACTCAGAAATTTCTTCCTCAAATTAAGGCCGGTATTGGATATTGGTAGAATTCTCTTGGCCAGAAGTGCCTTTTTTGCCATAGCGAGTCTGCTTTTGATGTCCTCCTTGCTCCGTCCGTCATTGGTTATTTTACTGCCTAGATGGCAGAATTCTTTAACTTCAATGACTTGGTGACCATCAATCCTGATGTTAAGTTTCTCACTGTTCTCATTTCTACTACTTCTCATTACCTTCGTTTTTCTCCGATTTACTCTCGAACTATACTGTCTACTCATTAGACTGTTCATTCCGTTCAGCAGATCATTTAATTCTTCTTCACTTTAACTCAGGATAGCAAGGTCATCAGCGAATCGTATCATTGATATCCTTTCACCTTGCATTTTAATTCCACTCCTGAACCTTTCTTTTATTTCCATCATTGCTTCCTCGATGTAGAGATTGAAGAGTAGGGGCGAAAGGCTACAGCCTTGTCTTACACCATTCTTAATACGAGCACTACGTCCTTGATCGTCCACTCTTATTATTCCCTCTTGGTTGTTGTACATTTTGTATATGACCCGTCTCTCCCTATAGCTTACCCCTACTTTTTTCAGAATCTCGAACAGCTTGCACCATTTTATATTGTCGAACGCTTTTTCCAGGTCGACAAATCCTATGAAAGTGTCTTGATTTTTCTTTAGCCTTGCTTCCATTATCAGCCGTAATGTCAAAATTGCCCCTCTCGTCCCTTTACTTTTCCTAAAGCCAAACTGATCGCCACCTAGCGCAATCTCATTTTTGTTTTCCATTCTTCTCTATATTATTCTTGTAAGCAGCTTCGATGCATGAGCTGCTAAGCTGATTGTGCGATAATTCTGGCACTTGTTAGCTCTTGCCGTCTTCGGAATTGTGTGGGTGATGCTTTTCCGAAAGTTAGATGGTATGTCACCAGACTCATATATTCTACACACCAACGTGAATAGTCGTTATGTTGCCACTTTCCTTAATGATTTTAGATATTGTGATGGAATGTTATCTATCCCTTCTGTCTTATTTGACCGTAAGTCCTTCTAAGCTCTTTTAAATTCCGATTCTAATACTGGATCCCCTATCTCTTCTAAATCGACTCCTGTTTCTTCTTCTATCATATCCACCAAATCTTCACCCTGATAGAGGCTTTCAATGTATTCTTTCCACCTATCTGCTCTCTCCTCGGCATTTATCAGTGGAATTCCCATTGCACTCTCAATGTTGCTACCGTTGCTTTTAATGTCACCAAAGGTTGTTTTGACTTTCCTGTATGCTGAGTCTGTCCTTCCGACAGTCATATCTTTTCCGATGTCTTCACATTTTTCCTGCAGCCATTTCGTCTTAGCTTCCCTGCACTTCCTATTTATTTCATTCCTCAGCGACTTGTATTTCTGTATTCCTGATTTTCCCGGAACATGTTTGTACTTCCTCCTTTCATCAATCAACTGAAGTATTTCTTCTGTTACCCATGGTTTCTTCGCAGCTACCTTCTTTGTACCTATGTTTTCCTTCCCAACTTCTGTGATGACCCTTTTTAGAGATGTCCATTCCTCTTCAACTGTACTGCCTACTGCGCTATTCCTTATTGCTGTATCTATAGCGTTAGAGAACTTCAAACGTATCTCGTCATTCCTTAGTACTTCTGTATCCCACTTCTTTGCGTGTTGCTTCTTCCTGATTAATGTCTTGAACTTCAGCCTACTCTTCATCACTACTATATTGTGATCTGAGTCTATATCTGCTCCTGGGTACGCCTTACAATCCAGTATCTGATTTCGGAACCTCTGTCTGACCATGATGTAATCTAATTGAAATCTTCCCGTATCTCCCGGCCTTTTCCAAGTATACCTCCTCCTCTTGTGATTCTTGAACAGGGTATTCGCTATTACTAGCTGAAACTTGTTACAGAACTCAATTAGTCTTTCTCCTCTTTCATTCCTTGTCCCAAGCCCATATTCTCCTGTAAGCTTTTCTTCTTCTCCTTCCCCTACAACTGCATTCCAGTCGCCCATGACTATTAGATTTTCGTTCCCCTTTACATACTGCAGTACCCTTTCAATATCCTCATACACTTTCTCTATCTGTTCATCTTCAGCTTGTGACGTCGGCATGTATACCTCAACTATCGTTGTCGGTGTTGGTATGCTGTGGATTCTGATTAGAACAACCCGGTCACTGAACTGTTCACAGTAACACACCCTCTGCCCTACCTTCCTATTCATAACGAATCCTACACCTGTTATACCATTTTCTGCTGCTGTTGATATTACCCGATACTCATCTGACCAGAAATCATTGTCTCCCTTCCACTTCACTTCACTGACCCCTCCTATATCTAGATTGAGCCTTTGCATTTCCCTTTTCAGATTTTCTAGGTTCCCTACCACGTTCAAGCTTCTGACATTCCACGCCCCGACTCATAGAACGTTATCCTTTCGTTGATTATTCAATATTTTTATCATGGTAACCTCCCCCTTGGCAGTCCCATCCCGGAGATCCGAATGGGGGACTATTCCGGGATCTTTTGTCAATGGAGAGATCATCATGACACTTCTTCAATTACAGGCCACATGTCCTGTGTATACACGTTACGTGTCTTTAATGCAGTGGTTTCCATTGCCTTCTGCATCCTCATGTCATTGATAATTGCTGTTTCTTCCGCCTTTAGGGGCAATTTCCCACCCCTAGGACAAGAGAGTGCCCTGAACCTCTATCCGCTCCTCCGCCCTCTTTGACAAGGCCGTTGGCCGTATGAGGCTGAGTTCTTATGCCGGAAGTCTTCGGCCGCCAATGCTGATTATTTATCAAAATTTTGGCAGTGGCGGGGATCGAAACCGGGACCGTAGACGTTTTTGATTATGAATGAAAGACGCTACCCCTAAGCATTACTTAATCACAGCTAACACTTGGTTCAAGAATCATAAAAGAATATTGTATTCGTGGAAGAGGCCTGGAGACACTGGAAGATTTCAGATAGATAATACAAAGCTTAGGCAGAGATTTAGGAACCAGGTTTTAAATGTAAGACTTTTGCCGAGGCAGATGTGGACTCTGATCACAATTTGTTGGTTATGAACTTTGGATTTAAACTTAAGAAACTGCAAAGAGGTGACATTTTAAGAAGATGGCACGTGGATAAACTGAAAGAACCATAGCCTGTAGAGAATTTCAGAGGGAGCGTGAGGGAACGATTGACAAGAACGGAGGAAAGAAACACAATAAAAGAAGAATGGATAGCTTTGAGATATGAAATAATGTAGGCAGCAGAGAATCAATTAGGTATAAAGACGCGGCCTAGCAGAAGTCCGTGGGTAACAGAAGAGATACTGAATTTAATTGGTGAAAGCAGAAAAAATAAAAATGCAGTAAATGAAGCAAAGGAATACAAACGTCTCAAAAATGAGATCGATAGAAAGGGGCAAATTGGCTAAGCAGGGGTGGCTAAAGGACAATTGTAAGGACGTAGAGGTATATATCAATAGGGGTAAGATAGATAAAGCTCACAGAAAATTAAAGAGACATTTGGAGAAAAGAGAACTACTTGAATGAACTTCAAAAGCTAATGTGGAAAGCCGGTTCTAAGAAGGGAAAGCACAAAGTTGGTAGGAGTGTACAGAGGGTCTACACAAGGGCGATGTACTTGCGGGTAATATTATGGAAATTGATGTAAATAAAGATGAAATGCGAGATATGACACTGCGTGAAGAATTTGTCACAGCACTGAAAGATTTATATCTAAACTAGGCGCCGGGAGTAGACAACATCTGAGTACAACTATTGATAGCCTTGGGAGAGCCATCACCATCTGGTGAGCAAGATGTATGAAACAGGCGAAATACCCTCAGACTTCAAGAAGAATGTAATAATTCCAATCCCAAACAAAGCCGGTGTTGACGGTGTGAAAAGTACCGTACTATCAGTTTAATAAGTCACAGCTGCAAAATACTAACACGAATTCTTTACAGACGAATGGAAAAACTAGTAGAAGTCGACCTCGGGGAAGATCAATTTGGATTCCGTAGAAATAATGGAACACGTGAGGCAATTCTGACCTTACGACTCATCTTAGAAGATAGATTAAGGAAAGGCAAGCCTACTTTTCTAGCATTTGTAAACTTAGAGAAATCTTTTGACATTGTTGCCTGGAATACTCTCTCTCAAATTCTGAAAGTGGCAGGAGTGAAATACAGGGAGCGAAAGGTTATTTACAATTTGTACAGAAACCAGACGGCAGTTATAAGTAAAGTACTGGTTGGGAAGGGAATGACACAAGGTTGTAGCCTACCCTCGATGTTATTCAAGCGGCACATTCAGCAAGCTGTGAAGAAAACAAAAGAAAACTTCGGAGTAGGAATTAAACTCCATGGGAAAGAAATAAAAACTTTGAAGTTTGCTGATGACATTTTAGTTCTGTCAGAGACTGCAAAGGACCTGGAAGAGCAGTTTAATGGTATGGACAGTGTCTTGAAAGGAGGATATAAGATGAACATCAACAAAAACGAAACAAGGATAATGGAATGTAGTCGCATTAAATCGGGTGATGCTAAGGAATTAAATTACGAAATGAGACACTTAAAGTAGTAGATGAGTTTTGCTATTTGGCAAGCAATATAACTGATTTAGGTTAAGGTAGGAAGGATATAAAATGTACACTGGCAATAGCAAGGACTGCGGTTCTAAGACGAGAAATTTGTTTACATAGAGTATAGATATAACTATCAGGAAGTCCTTTCTGAAAGTATATGTAGTGTAGCCATGTATGGAAGTGAAACATGGAGGATAAATAGTTTAGACTAGATGAGAATAGAAGATTTTGAATAGTGGTACTACAGAAGAATGCTGAACATTAGATGGGTAGATTACGTACCCTAACAAATGAAGAGGTACTGAATAGAATTAGGAAGAAGAAGAGTCTGTGGCACAACTTGACTAGAAGAAGCTTTCGGTTGGTAGGGCACGTTCTGAGGCATCAAGGGATCACCATTTTAGTATTGGAGGGAAGCGTGGAGGGTAAAAATCGTTAAGGGAGACCAAGGGATGAATACAATAAGCACATTCAGAAGGATGTAGGTTGCAGTTTTTTCTCAGAGGTGAAAAACCTTGTATAGGATAGGGTAGCCTGGAGAGCTGCATCAAAGCAGTCTCTTGATCGAAGACTATAACAACAACAACATTAATTTCATTCGAATGGAAGAGACTTTTTCCGGAGATGCCCACCTTCAGTCATGCGATTTTTACAGGTGAGATGCAAACAGGAGCCAGTCCATGAATGCATATAAAGTTTCATAACAGCGTAAACTTCCAGTGTGTAACTTGTGTTTACTTGCTTACACAGAATGATAATCACGTTAAGATTTCTGTCCACAGGGACTCAGAGAGAACGTTCCAGTCATTTGACTTTGCAACAAAAATTGAAGCAATTACATAATTTACAATAAATAACATTGACTTTTGACATAATAGTTATATTAAATGAGTAAGACAGACCCCAAATGTTTTAGAAAACAAATGTCAAAAAATTGTTTTTTGGATGAAGGTGGACACAAACCTATTGCTTTTCTCCCCAAAGCTTACAACGCTGTCAACTGCACTACCGTACCCAGTGATAGCAGGGGTCCTGTATATAATATATAAACGTCATTATTTGCTATTTAATACGAAAATAGCTCCAAAAATACGCGCTCTTGATCGATCATTGTGCCTCAATTTTGAAAAAGTGCACTTTTATAGCACACAAGTTATAGCAGTAAAAACATCAACCACAGAAAGCCGTTACCTATCGGTATGTTGTTTCCTGTCACTATATTATAACAAATCGTTGCTAAAAAGATGCGTTCTCTGTAGATGCTCAATATGCTGAAGCTCTGAAACAGCTCATAATCCTATCAGGTACTCCGTTAGATAGAAAACTCACCAAATACGAAATTTAACGCCATACAATATGGTGGCCCGTATGTTATTTTTATGAAGTGAAACGGTGTAGTGGCTCGTTGATGACGATCGCTTCCACGTGCCAAAAATGTATCATATCAGAATCATTATTTCACGCTCCAAAGCGTAGTGCAACGTGAAAAAAATTTCATTCTGTAACGTCTCCACCTCCTCGTCCATGTGTGTTTTCCTGTCTCGTGAGAGGACATCTCTATTCCGCTGTTATCTGAAATTAAAATTATTTTGTCATTCGTCTGAGTGTAGGTAGCAAGCACGTTACTAATGGCAACTTTGATCAGTTGTAACCGTGTGCGACCTAAAGTGAAACAATTGTTTGAAGTCTATGAACTACGTAGTAAACCTCAAAGTGTAAGGTGGACGTGATGCTCAATCGTTTCTCTAACATACATACATAAATATACTTCAGTGCATTTCAGTATTTGATACCTGCGCTATCGATCTGATAACGTGGGTGTCCCCATCAAAACAACAGCTGCCGTTTCCTGTTGCAATCTGACAGCTTCTGTAACTCACCGTATTACACTCAGTCCACTTTAGAACGCCGAATGTAGTCAGCGAACTTCGATTGAGTTTCGAGGCGAAACTTGTCTACTGTAAATAAAGGATATTAATGCACGAAATACATTAATATGTGTTTGCAGTGTCCTTAGAACCCAAAAGAAGAAGGACCAGTCGAAAAGAAACGCGATTAGCAACAAACACATAGGCAAAACATTTCAACACGCCGAAATCACGCTTTTTTAAAAATGAAGGGGCGTGTTTATTCTTTCATGAAATTTACATTTACATCGTTTTCGCTGCAGATGACAAGCTATCAGTGCGAAAAACCATATAGTTGATCCTGAAAAACCATATAATGTAGGATCACTTGTTAAATCAGTTATAACCTAATATATTTTCACGTTTTACAGTTTTCAATAAACAACAATCCACTGATGATGGCACAGAGGTGCTGAAACATGTTTGGGTAAAGAGAAAAAGTCCTGTGCTTGTGAACTGGCGGCACACATGTCCTATAATTTTAATACAAGAGTGGAAAGAAAGGATAAGACCTGGAGATCCAAAAGATAAAGCAGTGTCCTTGGAACCTAAAACAAATCTACTTACGGACCTACCACACATTTTTCATGAAATACGTTGTCATGGCACATCGACGAATTCTAGTCGATATATATATAGAGAGATTAATGAATTTAAATGAGGTTTCAGGTTTCGCAGAGAATTTTTTAACGTCTTCGGCGAGCAGCCAACTAGATTCACCAGAAAGCTCTACAACCGCTACATTACTCAACGAACAGAAAGATGTTTTCCGACGTTTAGCACTCTAATTTCAAGAAGAAAAGGTTATTACGCTAGTTACTAGCGATAAAACTTTTTGAATAAATGTTACGTTCGCGAATATAATTGAATTTTTTGATGCTAAGGATTTTAAGTACCATAAATGTAGTTTCCAACAAGTATAAAGTTAATTTAAGTTATTTAATTCCAGTTCCCTGGTGAGACATAGTATATTATGACAGTCACTCTGAAATAAATATTAAACTATGGAGTCGGCAAGTAGTGAAGGAGCCAATTTTGTTCACTGCCTCTGAAATTTACTGAATAAAATCGAAGCAAAGCTTCATTTATCGGTTCAATTACTTGTAAACGTAATAGGAGCTAGCGGTATTATTTCTTACTTTGGTCACCATGTTTCAGTTCCAGTAAGAGATTTGTGAAGTACCAACATGATAACACACTTTATTCATTGTGTCAAAGTGTGCACTTTCTAACATGTAACTTGTGCCAGAGATCTTCTTCCTTTGAAAACAATGTTACGTTGTAATTCACAAATGTAGTGTAAATGGCTGAAGCGAATGAGTCTGTCGTTAAGGAAATACCGTAGAACTGTGCGCTTGTTAACGTCGCTCTTGTGCGTTATTTCACTTATGTTTTAAAGCTGGTAGTGTTAAAGTGAAGTAAATTTGCAGAAGATACGCTATTCTTCAAAGTGACTGGCTTGATTAAAGGGTAAATCGAAAGACCCGTTTGTAATAATTCTTCACTTGCTTTGATTCATTCATTTGATTTTGATGCGCATGTACAGCCGCAGAATATCAGTACGAGAGTAATTTCCACTACTCATCTCTCCCACTTCCCCCCACTCCCCTCTTTTTCTTCCGCCTTCAACACCCATAAAACAGGACGTTATCTGATTGTCACTTTGGTGTGCCGTATTTCGCGCTCGAGCTCTATGAGGCTCCAAAGAAGCGGAGTGAGTGACAAACAACTGATGCACGCGAAAGTTTAAAAGCTTTACTTTGAGAAGGCCATAACTGAGCACTTCCAGAATTATGGTCGAAAGTTTTATGTGCCATCGATTGCTCAGGCTGATAGCTTGAAAGCGCGCTCTTTTTCCCTTAAAATATGAAGTGAAGACGATGATGTTTTCTTGAAAGAAATATCGCGGTAACACGTAAGTGCGACTTATGAAATGATAATTTTAGCACAAATTATTAATTCAAAATCTTGGCAATAGAGATAGGAACATGAAGTGTAATAAACGTCTAGACGTGATGCTGACATGCCGTCGTAATTAGTGACACCGACTAATTCCATGTATTGCCTTCAGGTCTCTGGCAATGCGAATTAGTATGGTTCACTATGACACCTTCCCAGAGTCATTGTTCCAACTGCAGCGGTGGCACTAAACTTTAATACTTTGTATACCTGGAACTTCTTCCATCTGTGACCAATATATTTCGGAGACGCCTTGTATATGTTTAAGCGATAGGCAAATCTCTTTATAATTGATAACAGGCACAATTAGCCACATTTTTAAATTTACATCTGCGGAAATCGACAACACCTCAGCATTCTGTCCCGTCTCTGTCTATTTTTCGCTACTGCACACGCCACTAAGCAATCTGAGGTCACACAAACAAGATACCCAGAGGAAAACTAATTGTGGCTATCCGGCTTAAAAATGTTTGAAACATGAATCGAACAAAATACTGTACCATATAATTGTTACAGTCATTTACGGTTTTATAATCACTGTTTTATCCTGCTCTAATTTTATTTCAATGTCTATTAATAAATAGTGGTTTCAGTCTATAATATCTTCCATCATGACAATATAGATATTTTTCGATACCCAGTTTCATCAGTTTACAGTTTTTATCATTTAATTGCGTTCAGTACATTTGTCACCTTATACAAGAGCACATTCATACACATTTTACACTGAATGTACAACGAAATTTGCTCCTTTCCTTCCTCGTATACATCGAGGATCGCTTGGGCAGTGAATAATTCCATGTTACGTGAAAAGAGCAAAGGTCGCACCTTTTCACAAAAAGAGTAACTGGACGCAAAGTACTACACACCAAACCCTCTGATGTCCATCTGTTGCATGATGCTAGAGCATATTCTAAGCTCAAACATTAGGACGTTCAAGATGAAAACAAACTTATCTTAGAATATCAACATGGATTCAGGAAGAAAGAACGTGTATAATATATTGCTTACTTCATTCATACAGAGACTTTATCACATCGCCGACTTTTAATGAAGATTCGATCACACGAAGTATCTTCGCAAGTACCTGACTGGCTCGAGAAATGACTGACTAATGGAACCCAGTACGCTTCCCTGAACGCTGATGTCCCAAGGAAACGAAAGTAACATCGAGTATGCTCGAAGCAAGCCTAATAGGACCTCGAAAGTAGTGTAAGACTTTGTTTATGATGTAGTCGTGAAAAGGGAAATATCGTCGTTGGAGGTTCGTGTGGAATTGTAGGAAGGCTGGGATAGACTTCCCCCTGGCTACAATGAATGTCAGCTCACTTTACATGAGGATAAATTTAATAAATGCAGTATCCAATAAATGTTGAGGTCATCTGGAGCGCGTAAAGGTATGTAAATATTCAGGCGAAATATCGTCATACTGCTAGTATTCTACAGCTGGAGTTGCTTTTCAAGTCCCGTGTTCTACTTTATCTGATACACGCCATTTTCCTTCTTGTAGTCCTGTGCTATCCTTTGTGCTCCAGACACATCGACCACAGCTCCTTCTAGGTCACCCATGTTTCTTCTTTTCGCTGGAGACCACGGCTATAGTCCATGCTTTTCAGATGTCCATACCATTTGAGTTCTCTCATTTCTGTGTTGCCTATTACTGTTATATCGACGCTTATAGGCATAGTTGGTATTTGGTATACGGCTCAACTTTGAGATCCCACAATGTCACCTCCAAATGTTCATTTCTATCCCAAACTACTAGTTTCTCTGACACCTCTTTATCAACCAAATTTCTGTACCCCACTTAGCCATGTTTTCAGCTGAACAATGAATCACCAGTTTCCTCCTTTTAGTTATTTTGTTATTTCAAAGTGCCGAGTCAGTTGTTATATGGCCCTTTTGCCCTACCCTAATTTATTATTTACGTCATCTTCACTTTTTTTCGTTTGATGCCACAATCCCTCCCCCCCCCTCCCCTAACCAACCAGCCCCGATACTTTAACGGCTTAGATTACCTCCATATCTTCTGTAGTATTCTCGATATTATCGACTACCTTTAGATACTCGGTTTTTGCCAAGATAATTGTGAGGGCAGATCTTTGATACGCCTCTTCCAACTTCCAAAGCATGTACTCAGCTTCTTCCTGGTCCCCTGGTACGATGACCTGATCATCGGCGAAGATAAGTGTGTACAACAAACCGTCCCCATCGGGACTCCCATGTCTTCTATTTGCTACCCCGTGCTTCTTCCATACAGATTTTAAATAGCGTCGGTGCTATACGCATACATGGCGCAGCCCTTTAGCATCAGGAAACTCCGGCGACATGGAATTCCCTACTCTCTCGCTGTCCGTCTAGAACTGTTTAACTGTATATCTTAAATAACTTTGATATAAGCAGCTGGCACGACAGTATTCTTCATACTTGTGAACAAACCTTTTGTGTTATCGTGACGCCGGTCAGTTGAAGATCCACAAAGACTAAACTTATCTTTACCTTTCTAGCAATACTCTTGCCCATTACATTATGTAGTGAGAATATTTCAACACATGAGAGCCCTGATCTACAACTATTCATGATATTGTAACCTCCATTATTATTCTTCCTTTTAAGATTCTCATGTGCAATCACGGCAGTGACAGCAGGTCTCGGTAATTTCCTCAGTCCTTCCCATCTTCCATCTCGTAAACTCCAGTAATAACAGACTTTTTTTACTCCTTGGGTATCTAGTCCCCTAGCAAACATGTATTATACAACTGGCTCAAGATATGATACACAACCATATGAGCTGTCTTTATTAATTCTACGCTTATTCCGCTCGAACCCGGTGATCTCACAGTTGTCATATGTTTCACAGCTTTACAGATTTTTTAGCGCGACATCTGTCATGTACATGAACCTTTGCTACCTTCCGTCAAAGTTACTATTCCTTGTGTAGTTTCAAGTGCTTCAAATGGCTCTGAACACTATGGGACTCAACATCTGAAGTCATCGGTCCCTATAACTTAGAACTACTTAAACCTAACTAACCTAAGGACATCACACACATCCATTCCCGAGGCCGGACTCGAACCTGCGACCGTAGCAGTCGCGCGGTTCCAGACTGAAGCGCCTACAACCACACGGCCACAGCCGGTTGGCTATATGGTTTCCTTCCCCTTCTCCATGAGTGCTTTACTCACTCCTCCATGCCTATCAGCTTAACCCAAGTACTATATTCGTTTTCAGCTCACATAGACTTCAATATATTCCACGCTCTGCATGTTGTAGTATCATCAAAGTTTTCACCTGTATCCTTTCTGACTTTTTGCCCCCGCCTCATCTTTGACCTTTCTAATGGCCTTATGTGTTTGTTATAGTTTTGTTCCATATACTTTACGGTCTCATTCAGGGCAATTGATCAGTTGCTCAACCATTAATTATAACCACTTTTTCCGTCTTCAGTAACTCTACTTCCTCGTTGCACTGTGGATTTTTCGTCTCTTTTCCCAGTGCTCTTTTTTTTCCGAGAGCTTCCACTTCCAAGACTGTCTCACGTATCATTGCTTTAACTCATTGATATATATTTTCTACAATATCATCCATCATATGTGATGCCTTGGCTAGCAGTTTTTGATGACAGAAGGAGCGTGTTTCCTTCTAAAAACCTAGCGGAGTATCACGAACCATCGAAAACTGCACATTTACAACTCTTCACCTACTTCTTTCCGTCTGAAACGGAAGTATATTCTTGAGATGAGTAATTTTCTGACTAGGTTTTCTATATCTAGCTGCGACCTCGTCGGGACAGTGAGATGTGGTGTAGTAATGAAGTATAAATGTATTTAACATAATTACTTTTTATTTAGAGCACAATTACATGAAACTTTTTGCGGCAGAAGCAGTTGGTACACAGTATATTTCAGAAGACTTCATTTTTCAATAAGTCTTTTTTCTTTGACGTTTCCATATAACTCCATACAAGTCAGCATTTAGTTAAACTGCTTAAGTACAGCCCCATTGTACTAGAGAAGTCTGGTATTATGTCGAATGACGGTGCTAGATCTAGAAGGTGATTGTGTCGTCGATACAGGATAAGCAACATTCAAAGCCATCTGTAAGACGACGTTGACTACAAATACTCCTTAACATAATAATACTAACTCAAGTTTCAGTTACATGTTGCGCTAACAGATGGCGATACTTCAATACTTAAGCCAAGCTCGTAAGAGTATTTTGCAAAACCGGTACAAAATTGGGCCTTGTGGGGATGTCGGGACAAGATTTATCGGGACATAATAGCAACCGTAGATCTGCTCCACATTCGGGGTCCTGTAAAGCTAACACGTCCTTTATGTACATACTATGAAGTATATGAAATGGAACTAAGCGGTGAAATCATTGTCAGGGAAGTCGCATGAATGAGTCGATGTTTTCGAAAGTTTCTGAGAAAATTCAGTGCGGGATGTTGCATGTAACACCCTACTACAACTAATGCTTGAGAATAATTGCAATGTTTAGCGTCCGTATCAAGCAAGCGTGGCAACAGTCACCGAACGAGTTCATTGTTACGCTTTGAATATTATAGGAAGCACAGATATTCTCAAAGAACTCGCATGGGAGTCATTGGAAGAAGGACAACGTTATTTACTTGAAACGTTGTTCTGTAACTTAACAATGACTGTATTCGAAGAAAACTGTGCTGTCAATAACCATGCCACAAAAGTATAGCTTGCTTAGCGGTCATAACAAGAGAATAAGAGAGGTGATAGCGCATACAGATGCATATTGGTCATTCTTCACTCGCTGAATACTGGAATGGGACAGTAAAGAAAATATTGGTTCACTGTATCTATCCTGTGCCAGGCACAGTATTGTGCCTTTGGCAATGTATGCAGATATAAATTGGACAAATCAACAGAGAAAAAAAAATATTCTGTACAGAATCTAAGGAGATATTTACTACATTGACTTTAAATGCTATATTCATCAACATGCTGAGAAACGAGTACCGTAAAGCAACTGGATGGGCCCATGGGGAAAAATCTCACAGGTTATATCGACAGAAAAACAAAGAGAGAGTAATAAATTGCGATTTACTTCAGTGAATATTAAACATAAAATATTAAAGTAGGAATGAATGTTACTTCAATGTTAAATTGAATGTTAATGTGCTGCACAAAGAAGTTTTGCACTTCATTATGAGTGCATTTAGGTGTATCTAAGCTTTCACTACTGTCCAGCTATTCCTGTGTTTCATAAGTTTACTTATACGGTGTAGGTTCGCACAGTCACCGTAGTAATCTGAAGGTAGGGTACGAAGGTGTAGGCTCCAAACTCAGCTCTCATGCTCTTGCATGCCTCTCTCCTTAAGAGCATATTTAGCTTTATTTCTTACGTTAGACCCGTGTGGCCACCTACACTCGTAACAAACTGTAGGACGTATGAATGTAGTCGCAGAGTTTGTGGGGGAGAGAGATTCTGATGGTGCAATCAGATTTTCAATATATTTATTAGTTCAAAGTTTAGCATCTGACTGTAAATTGTACAAGTAACACAAAGCACCGAATTTACAAAATCTATACGATTTATCAGATTTCGTCGATTGGCGTGTCTTTAGAAAGTTGTTAGCGTAAACCTAAATTGGTATGAATTACAGGCATGTAACTTGAATAGTACATGAGTTATTGGAGGTCAAAGTGCCCGATTACTATCAATCGCATCAGGCCATAAGTACTGCACAAATACACGAAAAAACCATAGCAGCACGCTTATAAATATATTTATTACCCTATATCTTTGCTTATATCCGATATATGCTATTCATGAAGAAATTGGTTAAATATTTACTGTGTTTAAGAAAGCACAGAGACATTAAGCTAATGGCAAACCTTTTGTTCTATTCCTTTGTTATATGTTTATTTAATTTGTTTATGTATCTAACAATGTGTGTTAGGGCATGTTTATAACCCAGCTGTAGGAAGATGTATTTAATTTAAAGCTATTTAAATGTAAATACAGTATTTCGAATGTGTTTCATTATGTTTGTGTGGCTGCATTGGCTTGAAGAGATGGCGCGAGCACTCTAGCCAATCACAGCGCTCGTCGATGGGAGACTGGATGGATGTGGGAGAAGAGTGCTGGACAGTACGGGACGGGACACAGAGTGTGCTCGACGTGACCGTTTTGCAGAAATATATGTCATTCTCACAAGTACATCTGCTATCGTACTCATCATTTAAAGTCGTTAAAATAGTAACTGGAGATTTTATTTAATTGCAATCATTCATTTATAAATGTGTATGTCACGTTCAAAATTCGTAATTGCCGAGTGATAACAACCTTCGACCATTCGATTCATGTGCATATTCATATTGTGTGCTGTAGACTCAGCAGTATTTGGCTTGTAATGCGGCAACTACGTATCCCAGCCCATAGACAATGAAACAAGCCCAAACTTTTAATATTTCAACTCTGAGTAAGAGGATGCGTAGTTGAGGGCCACCACACCACCACATCACCATATTATTTCAGAAAACCCGCAACAACAAGCTACTGCTCAGTAAAGTTGACTGTACTGGATGTTCAGGTACAATAGAACAGACAGTTTCGCCATGGAAGTTTAAGACACCATCATATGAATTTACAAATTAATTAGTTGATAAGTTTAAATGGTTGATAACCCACGTAGGCTTTAAACTGAAGGAGTAGTTACCTTTGAACTCACAGTTGCAAACACATCCGTATAACACTACAATAATGGTCCTTTGCATAAGCATATAAGTTATTAAGGCATTCGTCAGTGGATAACTTTTTATAGCATTCGTCAGTGTTCATTCATGTATACAGTGAGAGTTGGGTGTAATTAAGAATGTTCAAAGTGCGATTCTTGAGGTCATTGGGACTTTAGGGCGCCGTCGGTGGAAGTGCACAACGGTTGATAAGGGAAGGTGAAGACGTCGAGCCTCTAGCAGGCGGAAGAAGAGAAGTCCTTCTTTGTGGGTAATCAAGTGGCACGGAAAATGAACTGGGCTGATCATAAGATCTTGAATTTAATGGGATGGGGTACATGAAATCAACAAGCATGCATAAGAGGATATCAGTGAATCAGTTAAAAGGAAACGAATTAGTTCATACTTGTGAAATGGTTGCCCTTCCGAATCGAAACCTAATTTACAAATGGTAACAGATTGCCAGAGGACGATTCAGGTTTTACGCGGTCACTACCTCATTAACTGTACTAGAAGATTTTCCGCACAAATGTCGCAGATCGTTCGCAACAGCCAATACCTTAACCAAGGTCTCCCGCATTCGACTAGCATATTCACAGTTCGTTCGTTTTGATCTCTTGTGCTTTCTTTTAATTTATGTCAATGTACACAATATTTGAACTATTTGAACTGAATCTTCACATCGTCACTATAGACACTGCATCACTAGACGTTTATAATGGTTTGTATCATGATGTCCATTCTCTGCATTGATGATTACGATACAAATATTCAGAAACATTCATGACACGTCACACACATGGCACAAAATTATCACACTTCATTTATGTGTTGTGTAGAGTCCACGGACCTGAAGCTGTTTTACACACCAATACTGTGTATAACTAATCTGGCGACACTCGCTCAGAAATAGAAACTTACCACTATATATGGGAATCATCAGTAACTGACTGAAATGAAACATATGAATGTTATAAACTCTTGTCTCTATAGGAAAATTAATCAGCGTTAGTACATATATTTACATCAGTACACTCAAATCGGAAATCTCCCCTGGTTTCATTAAATGCCGAGGACACAATAGCAAACTTATATACTACAAAGAAAACATACATAAAACATCTACTTAAATTTACAATTTACAAAGCAATATCTACATGTTTACACTTCATCTGACATTCATCTCCTCAGGAGAAATATCGCTTTATATCCTAATGGGAGTACAACCTTTTAATCCGGTCCGTTATTTGGTAGCCTAATAAATAAATTCCAGGATGTGGAGTTCTCAGTATTACAAATGGACTAACACATTTCATCTCCTCAAGAGCGAAGATTTCAAATGAGTCCGCGAAAGTACTTGCTCACCCACATTACATGTTTGCACCCGCAGTCTCCTTTTATCATATGACTGTTTCCGAACTTGAACTTGTTCAGTCAGATTGCCTCACTACCTCCTCTCACCGAGGATTCTAAACTGCTATCCTAGGTTTATTTTGCATCCACTCTATCCTCTGCTCTTGTCGTGACATTAGCTCCGCTGGTGCGAACTGGGTTGTGGTACTCGGAAAGTTGTTTATAACTTCTTCAGACGTTTAGAAGTGTCAGTCCATTTTGCCTGCCTATTGTGGCAATATGTACGGATAAGTCTGTTTAATTCCCTGAAGACTCATTCAGCTGTGTTCCCACCAGGGTGATACCTGTACTTTACTGCTTGCTTAATACCTGCTTTTGCGAGTGAGTGCATCCAAGCAAAATATGTTAAATTTGCTGCTTTGTCCGGAACTACAAAATGTGGTTTCCCGACTTGCAGCACAAATTGGTAGAACAATCGTTTTAGAACAGCAGCAAAAACTTGCCGTTTTCAACGGTTAAACACTCCACATAATTTGTAAATATTTCAAAGAACGCTACGATGTAACTCCATCCACTTCTGACTCCTTATCGTCTGACACACGTCTACACATACTATGGCCAGGACTTGTCCAGTATTAGGGGGTGTAATGATCCTTTACTCTCTCGAATTTATGGTTTCGTTTTCTGAAGTATTCGACAAGACTTCTTTTCTTTCAACACCTTCCTTCTGATATCAGGAATGCAACAATATATTCTAATCTTATCGACACACTTGCGTATTAATAAAATTGCCTCAAACTTGATGAGTATACCAGTGAGTTGTTTTTCGAACTCTTGAGGAATGCTTACACACCTGTCTTGTAGATTCTCACTTTGACGATGAAATGATATTTGTTTTACAATCTTATAAAACTCGTGCAGTCTGTGCTCTTGTTGATATTGCAGTGACTGCGTAATCTTTGACCCATGGTCGTCTTGCTCCTGCAGTACAGTCATACTCTGGAAAAGTACCACGTAGTTTCTCCTGATTATCTGGTCTTGCATCAACAAGGTAGGGACATGGCTCATTTGTTCGTTAACAGCTGTTTCTGGATTTAACCCTTCGGGAAGCCTCAATAGGGCATCCGCTACTATATTCTCATTTTCTTTCAAATGTACCATTTCAAATTGTATTCTTTCAGTGCGAAAATCCATCCCCAGAGCCTAGACTGCTATAATTTACAAGTTTGCAAGAATGTTAGAGCTTGGTGGTTACGTGGTTACAATATACCGTTGAGTTGACTTCATAGAGATAGTAATTGAACATGCGGGAGGGCCAGATCACTGCCAATGCATTCTGTTTTGTCGTAGTGTATGACCTTTCGCAAGGCGACGGTGTTCTGCTAGCAAGTGGAGTTGGACAAAATATTGCTTTCCACCTGTCATCCTCTTCTCGAATAAGCAGGCTCCTAATCCGACTGAAGAGCATCTGTCATCAGACCAAAATCTAGTGACAAGTTTGGGTGGTACAACAGCTTGGAATCTACCAGTACCTTTTGATAGCATTAAATACTTCATTACATTCACTCGTCGAGTTACAATAGTACACAAGATGGCGTTACGAACACTGCTACTGTTCTTACATTTAACAGGGTGTTGCACCTCAACTGCTTGTGTTCTGTAGCCTTGAACTTGAAGCAACTTCATGCTATTTTTGAAGGATGGAATACAGGGAAACAATAAAAAGATTAAATTCTTGCTCATGTTAACTGTCACCGTTAACGTAGAAACCACATTTATTAAGAGCAATAAGAATGAATGGTTATCACAAAAGTGTTCATCACTTGTCAGCATTTCTACAATGCGTGTATAATAATAAGTCAACGTAGGCGGGCGTTGATTTACTAGCAAGGTACTGAATTAGTGTTTCTCTACAGAATTTGAAATATTGAATCAAGAATGAAATACTTTTAACGAGAAAGCAGTAGAGTATCAAAGTTCTTTCTACAGGTATGCTGCATCCATTTTGTCGTAGACCCATTCACTTAAATGCCATCAAGCAACATAGGAATCAAACCAACGTTGTTAATCGCTAGCGACCTGCATAAACACGCACGCACACACACCCAGTTCTGTGGTGTCCTTACTGAAACTGCTAGTGGACTCTATGCTACTATATGTCTTCTCGTATCTGCACAGCTCTCCAGAACGTAGAAAAATATTTTTACGTGACGTAACTGCTATAAAAGCTTCTCGAGTTTTCTTCTGCTTCGTTACGCAAAGCTTTCGTGACGTTTAGAGAAATATTGTTCCCCCATCCCCTTTTCCTTCCCGATACATCACAGGCACTCTTCCTATTGATGCAGCTGGAAGTCTAAGAACCTTTTAAAGCAATATCTTTTCCGGCTTTGACGGAATAATTCATTTCTTCGATACCTCAACATAAATAACTTCAGGTTGTGACGAAACCCGTGAACACTAGGTAAATTTCGCTTCGTCAAAATTTTATTTTTGGATTTAAATCGCTGTAAATAGCATAAAAAATCGGGAAGTTGTCTATTTGAAACGGTCGTGTGGCACAAGAGGTAGAAAGTAAATTAACAGTAAATAAACAATGAGTAAAATCGTTGAAAATGTCATGAAGATGCAGGTTAGAATTTTGCCATAAGAAAAGTTTTCTGTACCGTTCTCAGTTACCGGTACCTGCCAGACAGAAACTTAAATGCATTACACAATTTAATATTCCATTACTACTAAATGCTTTTTCCTTACACGGATTATTTATTTTGTTATAGTGTGTTGACTTCACCACGGATAACGCGAAATACTAGACAAGTATTTTTGTCAGCGATGATAGTTATCAACCCCCTACCTTGTGTCGAAAGAGTCCTAGGCCTCGCCACGGTCCATTGATGTGACTACAGTGTTGTTCGTCTGTTTGACCTTCAAGAGTGTTCGCATATTGAAAATCTGTTCAGTATAGGATCTTCCTTCTTTGAAGCCTGCTTGGTATTCACCTGTCTTTGTATCGGTTTGTGGTTTTAGTCTGTTGAGTAAAGCGTTATGTACATGTAATGCTGAGATACCTCTGTAATTATAAGGGTGTGACTTGTCTACCTTCTTCTTCAGAGTGGGCATACAACTCTTATTTCCCTTCCTGAGTAATTTTGTCTGCAATCCACATTTCTAAGAGAATTTCATTATAATAATTTGTGATGTTTAGGTCTTTGAGATTCCAGATATTGGCTACATTTTTATTGTTAAGTAGTTGTTTTGTGATCTCCTCTACCTCTGTAAATGAAGGCGGTTTAGAGTCTCTAACTTGTATCGTTTCCGTGAAACGCAATTTTTCTAGCTTTCTTGCAGTTGAGAAGTTATTGAAGTATTTTTCGTAACCATTTTGCGGTTTTCTTTAGTTTCAGTGTTTAGACTTCCTCAGGAGACGCCGCCGTAACCTGCGCTGTCCGTGCGGGCAAGGAGGTTAGCGTGGTCTGGCGGTAGCTTTGCTACCGGAAGGGTCACCCAAGCCGGACAGGCCAAAGGCGAGGAGTCAGACAAAGTGAGTCCCACAACGACCTAACGTTCCCCCTTTCCTATCCCAAACCTGTGCTCATCATGTCCTTTTCCTTTCATTTCCTGTTATGTGTATAAGACCTGGGCGTCAGCGACAGCGCAGAAAGAGTCTTTCGGAACGACGAAGTTGGCAGAAGAGGCACATTTTCTATTTGGGTACAAAAAGAGTACAAGTAGTGACTGTAGCCCAGAGGGGCGGCCGCAGACAGCGTCTGACTCATGGTGAACGGCTGATTTTAGGGCCAGCAACCTACTGCCTATATGGAAAGTAACGGGAAACTACCACTTGCATTCCGAAGCAGTACATGGTATGTCTATCCATGTGAGAGATTTCGGAGTTAACACCTCCCCTCATTCGGCAGGGTAACACATTGAGAGTAGACATAATTGAAAGGACGAAAGAAACAATGAACGAAGGAAAGATAAGAACATGGAATGTGAGGACACTACTGCAAGCAGGAAAGGTAGAGAATACAAAACAGGTGATGAAAAGGAAGAGATTAGAAGCCCTTGGTTTGCGTGAAATGAGTTGTGGAGATAAAAAGTGGAGGTTATAAGCTCTTTTACTCAGGGGACATCGGAGTAGGAATATTTATAGGGCAAAAGCTGAAAAATAAGGTAATGAGGGTACAATATATTGATGGAAGACAGATGATGATACGACTGGAAGGTTGTTCAAAAGATTTGCTGTTAATACAGATAGATATTCCAACCAGCCAGCACAGAGGTGAGGAAGTGGAAGAATATTATGAGAAAATACAAGAACTTATCGAGAAAATAGAAATGCTGCATTGTCATCGTAGGAGACTGGCATACAGTGGTGGGTGAAGTAAGAGATGAAGATACTGTAGGAAAATTTGGATTTTGAATAAGAAATGAGAGAGGTGATCGACTAATTAGGTTTTGTATAGAAAATTCATTAGCAGTGGGTAACACATAATTTGGACACCACCAAACGAGACGTTATTCAAGGATGTCAAATTTTAATAGGGAAATATATCAGTTGGACTACATCCTGAAATATAAACGGTTTAGGAACTGTGTGAAGAATGCCAAAGCTCATGCAGGAGCAAATATAAATTCAGACCACAACCTATTACTGGGAGAAATACGAGTGAAGTTAAGAAAAGTCTGTAGAGGTAAAGCAAAAGAAAGACTAAACACAGAAATACTCAAAGGGGGAGGAAAGGCGTCATATTTGGCAAACAGATTTATGGAAAAATGGGAAAGATGTAGTGATGACGAAACTGTTAATGACAAATAGATAAAAATGAGGGAAGGAATCATAGACTCTGCCAAAGAAGTCCTAGGAATCAAAGTACCCCAAAGTACCAGGGAACAATAGATAACAGAAAACACAGTTCAGTGGAACAAGCTGATGCATATTTTGAAGAGGAAAGGAGTAGATTGGAAAGAGAGACGACTAATACAGAATCTACATTTACACCACAAAGTAACATTAAGGATTCGAAATGAAATGTCAGAAGAAGGAAGCAATACTAGACGACGCGTTAGACAAGGTTGTTGCCTTTCCCCACTGTTGTTTAACTCATACCATGAAGAGATTATTGCGAAACGCTTAGATGGGAAAAGAGGAATATGTATTGGTGGAAAGAGATTAGAATGTATAAGATTTGCTGATGACATGGTGCCTTTGGCAGGAAGTGAGCGGATAGTGAATAGCATGGAGAAATATCTGCGTGAAGCTTTTGTGGAATATGGGGTGCAAATAAACATAGCAAATAAATGACTCAAACGGCTCTGAGCACTATATGTCTTAACTTCTGAGGTCATCAGTTCCCTAGAACTTAGAACTACTTAAATCTACCTAACCTAAGGACGTCACATACATCCATTCCCGAGGCAGGATTCGAACCTGCGACTGTAGCAGTCGCGCGGTTCCAGACTGTAGCGCCTAGAACAGCTCGGCCACTCCGGCTGGCAAACATAGCAAAAACAAAGAGTATGGCCATCAGTATAAGATGCAAACTGTAGAATATTAAAATAGGACAAGCTACCATTTGCCAAGTAAGTGCATTTAAATATCTTGGAAGCACAATAAGTAATGACTTGAGATGTCGCGAGGCGAATTACCACAGCGACTGAGGCATTCAGCAGAAAGAGGAGACTGTTATGTGGCAAATTAGATAAAGATATAAGGAAAAGACTTGGCAAATGTTTTGTCTGGAGTGGAGCAGAAACATGGACGCTGAGACAGGAGGATGAAAAAGGGTCAGAAGCATCTGAGATGTATATGTGAAGGAGACTGGAGAGGATAATGTGTATGGAAAGAGTGAGTAATGAAAGAGTATAGGAAAGGGTTGGTGAGAGAAGAATGCTATAAGAGAACTGATAAAGAACTGGTTTGACATCCATCGAGGAGGGAATGCTTGCTAGCAGATGCTTTGGAAAGACTGGTTTGTGGGAGAAGACTGAGAGAAAAAGGGAGATACAAGATTATAGACGATATAAAGGGAAGAGGAATTTATGCGTACCTGAAGAGGATGGCAGAAGACTGGACAGCCTGGAGAACTGCCATGTGAAAACCTGCCTTTTGGCAGACCACTAATGAGTTTCTAGAAAATCAATTTGGAAATTTGCGGTAAGATCCTATGGGACCTAGCTGCTGAGGTCACGGTCCCTAAGCTTACAGACTACTTAGTCTAACTTAAACTAACTTACGCTAAGGACAACACACACTCCCATGTCCAAGGAAGGTCTCGAAACTCCGACGGGGGCAGCCGCGCGAACCGTGACAAGGCGCTTCCGACCGCAAGCCTACGCCGCATGGCTGAGTTTCTAGAGCTCCGTCTGTTGTCTCGAAACAAACAGTTAGCGGCTGATTTTATGTTTTCCTTGAATATTTTGTAGAAATGTAACGGCGCAAACACCGACAGCCGGGACCACAGCCCTGCAACTGAAACCGGGCCGCAACTATCTGCTAATGTCTTGCCAGCTCAGCAGCTTTAGCAAACACGGCTTTCACAGTCAGTGCTAACGAGTGAGCTACGTCACGCGGACTCCCGTCGCTTGATCGAACGACCTACCGATTACCCCACACCAGGCTGTCGAGCGCCGCTCCAAAGGTTTCGACTCGGCCTCGACAGAGGGAACTGTCGCAACTGTCAGCACGCGGAAACGGGATTTACACCACCAGGACCACCCGTCATCAAGTTGTCACCGTGGCGTCCATTGACACTCTGCCTTTGTTAGTCGTCGCTGCATCTGTGCCACTGCCTCTGCCGGGACGCTGCCTGAGTATCAACCCTAGGTACAGGGACGCCACTCTACTGCCGTGCCGCCAACCCACAGCTTTCAGCCGCCATCCACCAGCATGCTATGATAGCCAGAGTTACCGTCCACTGCAAAAATATAAAGATGTTTGGAGTACATCCGCCTCCTGCATTCGTGATGTTGCAGGTGAGGATGTTGTTCAACAGAGAGCCGCAAGGAGGAAGGAGGTGTCAGCTACGGAGCGATGACCAGGAAGTGCAGGTTGTTGATGCCCTAGGGTGGGAAGCGCGGTCCGTAACTGGGCGGACTGTAATAATGTAGCTGTGCGTTTCCTGTGTGCTTTGTGGCAGCTACTACTCTAGCGGATGATAAGAAGAAAGACCGTGAATGTAAACTATGTGAAACTAGCCGTGCTGTTCCGACGCTCCATGTTAAACTTACTCTGCTGGTTTTTGTGACAGTCTGCGACGAGCAGTAATGAGCAATAGGACGTGCACTAAAAAGCGTTTGGACTGTTTGAACTTCTGTAGGGTTACTTGCGGGAGGTGTTATTTGCTGACTAATTTTGGAAGTCAAGTTAATTCATATTATCTGACTGCTTTGTAACGAATGTGAAGCTGTAAGCTGTGCGTTATTATCGTAACTAGAAGAAGAACTGAACTCCTTCGATAATAACATTTCTCATTTCTGTGTATTAATAGTAGAGTGTCTTGAAAGAAGGATATAAGATGAACATCAACAAAACCAAAACGTGGATAATGGAATGTAGTCGAATTAAGTCGGGTGATGCTGAGGGAATTAGATTAGGAAATGAGACGCTTAAACTAGTAAAGGACTTTTGCTATTTGGGGAGAAAAATAACTGATGATGGTCGAAGTAGAGAGGATATAAAATGTAGACTGGCAATGGCAAGGAAAGCGTTTCTGAAGAAGAGAAATTTGTTAAGATCGAGTATAGATTTAAATGTCAGGAAGTCGTTTCTGAAAGTATTTGTATGGAGTGTAGCCATGTATGGAAGTGAAACATGGACAATAAATAGTTTGGACAAGAAGAGAATAGAAGCTTTCGAAATGTGGTGCTACAGAAGAATGCTGAAGATTAGATGGGTAGATCACATAGCTAATGAGGATGTATCGAATAGAATTGGGGAGATGAGGAGTTTGTGGCACAGCTTGACAAGAAGAAGGGACCGGTTAGTAGGACATGTTGTGAGACATCAAGGGATCACAAATTTAGAATTGGAGGGTAAAAATTGTAGAGGGAGACCAAGAGATGAATACACTAATCAGATTCAGAAGGATGTAGGTTGCAGTAAGTACTGGGAGATGAAGAAGCTTGCACAGGATAGAGTAGCATGGAGAGCTGCATCAAACGAGTCTCAGGACTGAAGACCACAACAACAACAACTACAACAATAGTAGCGTGTTCCAGTTTGCTGTCAACTATGTATTTGAGTTTAAGGCTTTCATGTTCTAAGGATCTACTCCATGTGGGAATCAGTGTATAGTGACACAGTTCGTAGCTAACCAGGGAGGCTATATCTGGCATACGCTACAATAGTTGAAGGTTTGGTATAAACATGTGTATTACTCAATATACTGTGCATCTAAATGATCATATGATCATACTATTTCTCGAAGGTGAAACTTCGTCTATTGATCGGAAATGGTTTTAAACTTTTCCTTTATGTAGTTTTTAACTTCTGCGTTTTAAGTTAAGATTTTAATGAGGTATAGTTATATGCAAGTAGTCTTCTTCGTAAGCTTAGTGACGGATTATTGTAGTAAAAGCTTTGTTAAATGTGTGATTCCAAATGCAATCAATCGAAAAACTCATCATCCTACTGGCCCTGTCAAACCGCTATAACAGGTAACAACAGCGTCAGCACACCCGTACTAGTGTGCTGCGTTTGGAGGATTACCCACCGTCGCCTGCAGTCTGTTAGTTTCAGATGTGCCAAATTATGTTTGTTTATGTTCATGAATACAGTGTTTTGTCAGCTGATCGGGTGCCTTCTTCGCCTGCTCAATCGCCAACCTCCAGCAGAGACAGGCTTGCTCGCTCCTACCCTGCAGTAAAACCCTGTTGTAATAACAGTGTCAGGATATCTGCTGGAGCTGGAAACGGCCGTCCAACGCAGCCGTGAAGAGAAGGAGGTGCTACAGCAGCGGCGTTCAGTGCAAGTTCTGAAGTTAAGTGTTGGCAACAGGTGTTTCGTATTTGGCCTATCTTGTTGTGTTAGTCTTTTCCTTTCTATTTTCGGTACACTATAGGCTTCAAAAAAATAATTGTCCTTGAGAGAGCAACAATCTTTGAGGCAATTCAGCAACCACTAAAGCTAAGATTAGAACTGGCAGTGAAGTTTCGTGTAAAAAATGAGTCGTTTGAAGGGTAATGAAGTGAAACGTCGTCTTTGGGGATGTCTCCACTTGTCCTTGAGCCCTGTTCTCCGGCAAATCTCAGGAAGATATTTTTGTATTCATAAATAATTAGTATAAGAACACAGAATCACGGAACAGGACTAATGAACGTCTGTTAAATGTAGCTTGTTTAGAACTGGTAGAAGATTTTCAGTGACGAATTCCAGGACATTCAGTACTTCGCCGAATTTCAGGAAGGATTTGTGGATCTTTACAGGAATAGGACTACCTTGGATTATTATAGTGAAGAGCTTAAAGGTGCAGAGCAAAAACCTGAAGATTCAATAGAAGGTTTCTTGAACCAGATCAATGAAATTAGGTACGTATTAGGTACGTATGAATTAACGAATGATCATCATACCAATAAAGTCATTTTGCAGGAGAGAGAACAACGGGCGCTAGGTGCGGTTTTGTGGGGTCTGCCAGTCAGAAATTTCACGAAACGTATACATGCAGTTGCCGAGAACCCTAGACAAAGCAGTGGCTACTGCGGAATGTAACTGAAACTGATTCCGTAGCTAGACCTAGGGAGAAGGTGGTAGTGCTTAATGCCGGTGTGTGTTATAAGTGACGTGTTCCGGACCACATCCAAGGTCTCTGTACGAAACCCAATGTCAGAAGAGGAAGCAAGTGCGGCAGTCATTTCAAAAGTTTTCATAGACGGTGAAATCACCGTAAGAGCAGCTTCCATCAGATATCAGGGGCTAGCCGGGGTATATTGACTGTAGTGAATCTGAACTCACTAAGCCGTACGTTAAGTAGTGGGGAACGTGAAAGTGTGAATTCTCTCGCTTCCATTTTGTTCGGTTACCGAGTGGTAGCGAGAGACTACCAGATGTGTGTGGAATTTCTGCCTTCCGTGGGCGTTATCTACGACACCATTCTGGGTGTAGACCTACTGAGTAAACATAACTCTGTTGTGGATCTGCAGCAGAGCACGGTGGAGGTGGATGAGACATGGTTAAGGATACAGGGTACTTTGTAAGTAGGCTGTTTAGGTTTTCTTATTGGTAACTTCACGTAGCGCTCTGTATAAAAATCACTGGCTGTGCTGTGTGCAGTCTGTGGCTAGTTTGCATTGTTGTCTGCCATTGTAGTGTTGGGCAGCTGGATGTGAACAGTGCGTAGCGTTGCGTAGTTGGAGGTGAGCCGCCAGCAGTGGTGGATGTGGGGGGAATTTTGAAAGCGGACGATCTGGACGTCTGTCCAACAGAAAGAGTAAATTTGTAATATTGGATATCATGGACTGAGATATATATATGTATGTATTATGACTTTTGAACACTATTAACGTAAATACATTGTTTGTTCTCTATCAAAATCTTTCATTTACTAACTATGCCTATCAGTAGTTAGTGTCTTCAGTAGTTTCAATCTTTTATTTAGCTGGCTGTAGTGGCGCTCGCTGTATTGCAGTAGTTCGAGTACCGAAAATTTTTGTGAAGTAAGTGACTTGTGAAAGGTATAGTTAATGTTAGTCAGGGCCACTCTTTTGTAGGGATTATTGAAAGTCAGATTGCGTTGCACTAAAAATATTGTGTGTCAGTTTGCTGTTGATCAGAATAGGTAAAGAGCGAAATGTCTCAGTACGTTCAGTTCTGCTCAGCTGTTTGAAAATCAAATAATGTAAGAGGTTTATCAGCACAGTAATTCATTAATTTTTGTAAGGGGACGTTACAACTTTTCCGGCTCAATATTGAGTAAAATTCAACACCTATTTCTTTAAGGTAATGTACATGTTTTACAAATTGTTTTGTCGATATCAGGTAATGCAGCACACATTCTAAACAAATTAGAAGTATTTTGAATATTTTTGAACCTTTTAAGCTTTAGTAAAAAAAGTTACAAAGAAATTGATGCAATTTTTTCCCAAAATGCTTCCACAAATTGAGGTATCATTTAATCCATTTCTATAGATTTGAAGGAGACCAAAATTCTACCAGATATGCATGACATGATGGCTGAGGTATTAGACCCATTTAATTCCACTTACTATGTGTATTACAAGGATAAAAAATATCACATCTTACATTTAAATTTTTTTAATTTTTTTCCTAATAATAATGTTATTTTTCTTATAATTTGGTTCATTCTGCAATAAAGTTTACGTCTGCTACATAAGTACGGACTGCTGCAAGTTACAGAAAAAAGTTACAGCAATGCTTTATAATCTTTAGCAAATATATCTACCTGAATTCTGAAAAATACAACTTGCGGGAAATTGCTAATGAAGATATGAGTCCAATTAAACTGTGCCTCAGAAAATTCCTGAAGCATGGTCTTCATCCCGCAACATTCTTTCACCTTCAGACTTCCTCTTGGCATTGCTTTTAGCAGTTCTTGCTTTTTTACTATATTGAAAAGCGGATCTTTCAGCTTCATGCACCCAATGTCTGTTACATGCAAGCAATTGATCTTCCATGTTCTTGGGTAATCATTCTCATACGCAACGGTTGAAACTTTCATTTGTATTCTGAGTACCCCCATGAAGACATTCACTAAGCAAAACAGGGTCACTCACGTCTCTAGAAATTGATTTTTTCATTCATAACAGGCTCAGGAAGAGAATACTTATGATGGTATATTTGAAACCTTTCTTTTGCTTTTTGGTAACCACACCAACAATCTGCTGCTTTAGGGTGAAGTCTGTGAACAGAGTGCTCCTCTGTGGACAACATATGAAAGTAGGTGGCCCATACAGCTTTTCTCGTTGCTGTAACATCATTCAGAGGTGCAGCTCCTCTAATGGCCAGTCCATAATTACTCTGAAGAAGGTCTATTTCAGTTTCTGTTAACCTGCCTCGGCCAGACAGAGATTTTTCATCAGATAGTAGCTTTCCTTTCATTTCTCTTCGTAGATTCCTCAACCTAGCACCAATCCTCTTTTGCACATGTCCACAACATTCCAGTTTTTTTTACCAAGGTATCACCCTAAACATTCAACTCCCAAATTTAATTGAAAGGTTTAGAGTCCCCATTACCTAGGTACTTCGTATATCTATATATCTATATATCTATAAATGGGCACAGACCTCTGAAATATTTTTAGAGCACCATCACACTCCATATCTCCACTGTAAGTATCATAATTCTTAGAACAACGATGTTCAATATATCTGTTATGTTACCATGACAGGTGTGGCAGTACTTAAATAAGCACTCAACATCAACAAATTTTCCGTTCTCCAGAACAGTAGCACTTAAAACACCGTTCAAGGAACGATGTCCTCAACGTTGGAATGTCAAATCAAGTGCAACAGCAATATCACAGGTTCCACTAATATTCACAGTTTCTTCTACAGCATGTTTCATAGATGCTTTAGACACAACCATCAAGGCACCTAAAACTATTTTGAGGACTTGCTGAACCCAGTGGGAGGAGGAGGAAGGATCATCAAACCACACAACGTCTGAGCAGCCTTTTTTACTTTTCCTACTGCAGGCATTGCATACACTAACTTCAGATTCACATCATATTCATTATACACAATGTTCTAAGCCATTTTCGAGGTATATTTAGTGCAGGATCTACACAGAACAACTAATTTTGACCCTAAACTCTTTCTGCTATTTTGTTGTTCAGTTATTTCCAGAAAGCATACACCATTACATTATTTACATTTCGCCACTTCCTTCATCAAAGAAGATAAGATGCCCACATAAATTACAACAAATCCACCACAAACAGCGTCATTGTTAACACAAAAATTTGAATCACAAGGAGGCGTGGTATGTGGGAGTTTCTTCCCTGAAAAACTGATAGGTCTACATAGGTTACTTTCAAGAGTGTGGCTTGCTTTGTTTGTGAATTGGTTACCACGGAATTTCCTTTTGTGGAATTTCGTGATGCGTGGCATGGTTCGTATTTATTGCACGCTAAAGGATACTGGCTTCCACGAATATATGTAGGACTTGGGCAACAAACATTCAGTAACAAGTGAACAAACTGCTTCAGCTAACCAAAAGTAAATACTAGCAGAGATAATCATTTACAGACACTAGAAACCTGCACTGTTACCAACATACACAATATACCATACCTATAATCGCTGTAAACAGGAAGTTCACAGTTCTTTTCGACATAATACTAGTTTCTGTAATAGAAATATGGGGGCGTGGCGGTTTACATGACCGTAACTTTAAAATTTCGTATATATAGGTCATTTTTAATTTTAAACCGTATAATGTATAAATCAACGAAATCAGGAAAGACTACAGAATTTAATAACGTCATAAAAAAATTTCAATTTTTCCACCATTTATAAGTACCTTTATTTTTAAGGCTGAAAGATCCTAGCTCCCGCTGAGAACACCAGAGACGTCAGGTAAACCGATTAAACTGCCTACACGCCTCTTATGGTCGGCTCGAGGGATACGATACCGAAAGGTACTGGAAGGCTGCCATGAAAGAAGGTAGGTACTGATCTGCCGGTTATTACTGTGAACGAGCCAACAGTATACAAGAAACCATGCCTTGTTCCCACAAATTTCAAATGGTACAGGATGAGTTCATAGAGCAACTGCTTTAGGATGGAATCGTAGAAGAAAGTACTAGCCCTGGTCAGCAGCCTTAGTAATTTTGCCCAAGAAGTCTTCAAATGCGAAAACGCTTATGGGTTCTGCTGCGATTACAGGTTTCTAAGTCAGGGAACTGTCAGCTCGATGTATACGCCTAATATCAGATACGAAGTCTGTTCGAATAACTCAACATTCATAATTTCGTGACAAAGGAGTGTTAAAGCGAAATGCGGCTGGCATCCCTACCAACGAATGTGTTTTATATGTAACTGACTGAGTTTTCATTGTTGTACAACTGTCAGTTCTTGTTCAGTGCTTTATTGAGTGGAACGTTGTGTTGCGCAATTTGCGAATTTCCAAATGGGAGAGTTAAAGGAACATTCAATTTTGCGTAAAACTCAAGAAAACTTTAACAGAGAGACACCGATGGTGCAGCAAGCCTGCAGTTACGAGCGCGTAAGCCGTAATCGATGTTACGAGTGGTTCACACGTTTTAAAAATGGCCAGACGGAAGTTAAAGATGACCCTCGTTTTGAACGCCCTTCGATGTCTACCGATGACGTCCATGTCAGGAACGACAACGAAATTGTACGTGCCAATCGAAGATTGACTGTCCAAGAGATTGCAGAAGGATGTAACATTACAGTTGAATTGTGCCAACAAATCCTGTATGTATCTTGGAATGCATCGTGTTGCACGAAGTTCGTCCCATGGCTCATGTGTCAAGACCAGAAAGACCTTCGCGTCGCAATTTGTGAAGAGCTTTAGGGTTGCGCAAACGAAAACGAAATGTTTCTTAAGAGAATCATAACTGATGATGAGACGTGGATCTAGGGTTATGGTGTTATGTCTGCACAGTGGGTCGGCAAAGGCTCTACAAGACCAAGAAAAACTCATGAGGTCATGTCAAATATCAAAGCTATGCTGATAGTTTCCTCTGACTTTGAAGGATTAGTCAGTCATAAATTCGTGCCACAGGGACACACCGATAGTACTATCGGGACGTGTTGCCACGCCTGCGAGAAAATGTGAGAAGGAAGCAGCTTGAAATGTGGCGAGACAACGCATGGCTCCTGCATCGCGATAACACGCCCGTACATTCATTCCAGTTGGCGCGTAACTATTGCACGAAAGAAGAAATCATTGTGCTGCCTCATCCTCCGTAGTCTCCTGACCGGACTCCTGCAAACTTCTTTTTATTTACAAAGTTGAAAATGCCGCTGAGAAGAGGAAGGTTTTCAACGATAGACGAAATAGAAGAAAACTCACAGACGGCAATTCGCACGATCCAACAAGAGGCGTAATAAGACTGCTTGAGGAACTGGGAACGGCATTGGGAGACGGGCATCACTTGTGGAGAAGAGTATTTCAAAAAATGGTTAAAATGGCTCTGAGCACTATGGGAGTTAACTTCTGAGGTCATCAGTCCCCTAGAACTTAGAACTACTTAAATCTAACTAACCTAAGGACATCACACACATCCATGCCCTAGGCAGGATTCGAACCCGCGACCGTAGCGGTCGCGCGGTTCCAGACTGAAGCGCCTAGAACCGCTCGAAGAGTACTTCGCAGGAGACCGTGCACAATAAGTAAAATGTAAGCAAAGAAAAATTTTGTGATCAAAGTTCGGGAATTTTTTGAACAGACGTCGTACATTAGACAGTATGGGGCAATGCCGTTACTTCACCTTCTTCGATTTACACAGTAGCTATTACCAATTACAAGTAGCGCTATACGACCGGTCTAGGACAACATTGTCGGTCGCATTTGGACGCTTCCAGTTTCGTTGGATACCTGTCGTTCTGAAAAAAGCGTCATCCATTTTCCAACGCTTATTTGACGGTATTCTACGAGGCCTGATATCAGACCAATGCCAAATAATCTGGATAACGTAATAGTATGCTCCATAAACATCCGGGAGCACATGGTGCTCCTACGGGAAGTATTTCAGTGTTTCGTGTAGCATATCTAACCCTCAGCTTACATAAGCGTCACTTTGTATTTCAGGAAGTCCGCCATTTAGGTCACATCATTGAACAGGACGGGCCAGGTACCGACCCACGACTTGTACAAGCAATAGAAAATTTTCCGACTCCTAGCACGGTAAAAGGAGTGCAGTAATAACTTGGAATTGCGAATTTCTATAGAAAATACATTCCAAAATTTGCAGAAATAGCAAGACATCTTATGTATTTGTTAAAAAAAGTGTGAAAGCTAACTGGACTCCGGATTATCAAAAAGAATTTCAACGGTTAAAGGTATTAGTAATCACGAGTTTTGTCATTTTTCCAGACTGTCAACAACGGTGTACTTCGTCCTATGATTCAAGCAAACATGTCATCGGCTCTGTCCTGAGCCAAGAGGTGAATAGTTAGGAACACCCCATAGCCTATGCTTCCAGGCAACTCAACAAAGCAGAAAGAAAACTAATCAACTTCAGAAATGGAAATCCTGGAGCTATTTTTGGTACCACATATTTTCGTTGCTCTCTGTATAGGAGGCGTTTTAGGGTCATAAAGATATCAGGGCGCACGAAAATGGCTTCTATGATTAAAGGATCCAACGAGTAGTCTAACCCGCTGGACCTTGAAGCTTAGCAAAATATGAAAAACTCAGTCCAGGCCAACAGAAACATGTAGAAATTTAATTTTGCACGGAGATATGTGAGCCCATGCTGTACGCTACCAAGTCCAGGCTAGCCGGTACATCAAACAATTCGTCTGCAGCAAAGCTATCCACTTTCAATGAAATTTACGTATGTTATCTCACTGCAAGACAAATGACTCAGTTTACATTTTTTGGCTCTGAATATTGCTAATCTTTATTTGCAGTCTTTGCTAACAATTATCGTGCCAGAACTGTTATTTTAATTACATGAACATGAACATGAAAATCAACGAATCTTATCTTTTTATAAAATTGCTTGAAAATTGACAAGGTTGCACTTTATTAAAATTTTTTACGGTTATTAAGCCTCTGAAGTGATATGTTAGTATGAGAAATACATTCTGACGACCACTGTGCCCTACAGTGGGTATGAGCTTTAATGGTAATTAAATTTTCGGTGCGCACGGAACGCTCGTCTGCAGTGCAATTTGTTGCTACTAGAAATAACGATGTGAGTGTCAAAAATAAATATCATCTGCCCTTCTTGTGATGTGCGATACAAGACACTATCTTGTCAATTTTCATGAAATGCATCTCAATACACAACATGCAAGTGTGCGAACAGCATCATGAAAATAAAAATGAAAACGGGAATTCGGCAACGCCCAGCTCATAGAGCTACAAGGACAGGGAATGCTAATGAAAGGTATCCAGTGCATATTTCAGGCTCCACTATCCGGTTGACTGTCACTATTATGGGAACCACAATTCCAAACACCACCTGTCAGTTAATTTATCCACCGCGCCTGCATTTCGAAATCCTGCCCAAGGAAAACCTGAGTTTCCTGAATGCCACTAGTCTCATCTCTCGTGGCTATCCTAGGCCAGATGACCGCAGCACTAAATGGTCGTGTAACTGTGGAACATCTGCTCAGTTCCATGAGAAAAATTGCACCGAACGACGCAACCGACGCATAGTCATATGGACTTGTACATTAGACGTTTGTGTAGTATTGAGCTTAATAATTATTGTGAGCAGTCATCTGAGACCTGGAGTAGTCCAAAGACACAACTTCCTTCAACCTAAGCGTCCACACTAGTCATTCCAAGACTGGTGAAGAGCGACTAAACCACTGCGAACAAGAGAGAGACGCAGGGATTCAGTGCTTAAATATTGTCGGAGTGAGAGACTATCCAGAGTAAAATAAAAAGGAGTAAAAGCCAAAGTCTTATTCGAGCAATGAATAAACGAAGATGTGAAAGTATCTGCATTCCGACAAACACAACAGGAATCACGTGGAGAAGTATAAGACACACACTGCACCAGCATGAACTATCAGCTCTGACACCTTGGCTGTAATTACTCTTGACGCTGCATCAGAGACAGGAGCGCCTGCAATGGTGAACGCAACGACGAA
The DNA here is from genome assembly GCF_023864345.2 of Schistocerca serialis cubense. NCBI lineage: Eukaryota > Metazoa > Arthropoda > Insecta > Orthoptera > Acrididae > Schistocerca > Schistocerca serialis. The sequence goes on along the minus strand of NC_064644.1, from coordinate 65,460,479 downwards.
CCTGGGTGCACGAATGGCAAAATGTCATTTTCTCGGATGAATCCAGGGCTGTTTACAGCATCATGATGGTCGCATCCGTGTCTGGCGACATCGCGGTGAACGCACATTGGAAGCGCGTAATCGTCATCGCTATAATGGCGTATCACACGGTGTGAAGGTATGGGGTGCCATTGGTGACACGCCTCGGTCACCCCTTGCTCGCATCGACGGCACTCTGAACATTCGACGTTACATTTCAGACTTGTTACGACCCGTGCCGACCCGGTGGCCGTGCGGTTCTAGGCACTGCAGTCAGGAACCGCGGGACTGCTACGGTCGCAGGTTCACATCCTGCCTCGGCCATAGATGTGTGTGATGTCCCTAGGTTAATTAGGTTTAAGTAGTTGTAAGTTCTAGGGGATTGATGACCTAAGATGGTAAGTCCCGTAGTACTCAGAGCCATTTGAACTATTTTTTTTCTTACGACCAATGACTCTACCCTTCAATCGATCCTTGCGAAACCCCATATTTCAGCATGATAATGCACGACCGCATGTTGCAGGTCCTGTACGGGTCTTTCTGAATACAGAACATTTTCGACTGCTGCCCTAGCCCGCATATTCTCCAGATCTCTCACCAATTGAAAACGTCTGCTCAATGGTGGCCGAGTAAATGGCTCGTCACAATACGCCAGTCACTACTCTTGATGAACTGTGGTACCGTGTTGAACCTGCGTGGGCAGCTGTACCTGTACATGCCATCCAAGCTCTGTTTAACTCAATACCCAGGCGTATCAAGGCCGTTATTACGGCCAGAGGTGGTTGTCTTGGGTACTGATTTCTCAGTATCTATGCACCCAAATTGCGTGAAAGTGTAATTACATGTCAGTTCTAGTATAGTATATTAGTCCAATGAATGCCCGTTTATCATCTGCATTTCTTCTTGGTGTAGCAATTTTAAAGCCCAGTAGTGTATGTAACAGATGTATCTGCGTAGTCGCTAGACGTTAGAGTTGATGGTGGTGAGGTGGTTTGTGTGTGACCTTCGTAAAACGAATGTGTATGAGGCAATAGTTCGACTTCTGTTCAGTCCTTCATTTTTGTACTACAAGTGTAAATTCTGTAATATTCATTCTTGCTACGTTAGCAACGTCTCACCGCTACGCAGGTTAATTCAGCATGCCTCTGTGTCTGCAGCTCGAAGCATCGAGATACAAAGTAGTTCGAGATACCTCACCATGTATAAGAGATTTCGCAAATCACGACTCACAAACATTATCAGGAAAACTTCAAGCGTTTCTTTATTTAGTTGTCCATAGCGATAAATATGTTTGTTCTAATCAAAAATTTTTATTAATAGTAGTAAGCAGCCAACTAACATGAAATTCACTTGAACTTCATCCAGATACGCACGGTTATTTTTAATTATATAAAAATTTCATATAAGTTAAACAATATAGCCAATGGTGGAAAAACACATTTTTTTTAAAATTTATTTGAGCACCTTGATCTCTAACGTCTTGTACTTACGTACAAATATATCAGTTTCAAAACAGTCGTGTAGAACATCTCTTGCGATTTTCCTGGAACTGCCAAAGCAGTGCACCTTACTATTTGCAGATAAAGTTATTCTAATGGCCTACTAAAGGTGCACAAAGTTTGAAGTAAACCTGTGATCCTAACATTGTGGCCTCTCCTTGTGAGTTGAATGGCTAGGGATAGCAAGGAGTTAGCAATGGATACAGGTGAGCTGCGGATACTTCCTTCTTCCTCAAGGCGCCGGCTGTTTTGGGTGTTTCCTGAGGAAACCCCTAGATATTCTGATGGTGGGTTTAGCCGGGTGAGAGGGGGTGAGAGTGTCCATATTGGTTGTGCGAGGTCCGTCTGATGTACTGTCTCATCTTGTAAGCATGTTTTCACTGTGACTGTTATCTTGAACATGGCTGTGGGTGGTTTGTTTCCCTAATGTAAAGTGAACTCACCATGTTAAGCACCTGTGGTAGAATAGTTGCCCTCATTCTGTGAAGTTGTTGTTTCGCCGGCCATTTCTGGTTGGTCAGGTTACTGGTGGTCTGTTCCGCCATGAAGACATGAACTTATACTCTAGGCAACATGAGTGAGGCTTTCAAACTTGGGTAATGTCCCAAGCAGGTGTCTTTCTGCTGGTTACCAGGGCAAGCGGCAATTCTGGGGAATGAAAGGGCTGATCGAGCAGCCAGGGAGGCGTGTCGTGACCGTCAGGTCTCTCAGTGTGCTAATCCACTGCATGTCCTCACCTCGCTGTTGAGGTATAAAGCCTTGTGTCGTTGGGAACGTGAGTGGCTGGAAATGACCGACAACAAGCTCCGTGTGATCAAGCCCACAACTCGCTCGCGGCGTACTTCGTTCCAGCCACGTCGACGGGACGAGGTCATCCTTAATCGTCTTCGCATCGTTTACAGCCCTATGACGCATGGATTTTTACTCCGGTGAGAGGACCCTCCGATTGTGGTGTTTGTGGCGTGCAGATCACGGTGCACCACATTTTATTGGACTGCATTTTATTTGCTGACCAGCGACCTGCAGCGGATTTGCCGGTAGATCTGCAGTCTATTTTATGCAGTGCTCAAAACAATGTGGTTCGGGTTTTAAAGTTCGGTGAATTGTGCCACATTTTAACAAGATTTTGGGGAGATATTTTTATTGTGTCAACGGGGTGGCTGGCTTGCCCACAATTTTTTGAAAGTGGTCAGCCAGTCTCATTTCCCTGTGCTGTTCTTTTAGCTCTTTAGTGTTTTGTTTTCCCTCTAATTTCTTGATTAGCTATCTTGCCTCCACATTGGTTTTAATGCATGGTAGAGTGCCTGTGCGGCAGCCATTGTGTGGTCGTTTCGTGTGCATGCGTGTACGACAGTTTTCGTTCTTATCCACATTCGTTCGTTTTCATCGATGTCAGGGTGGTGATAACCTCGCCGTTGGCCCCCATAAGTTCCCAAACCACACACACGCACCTTTAGTGAAGTTGGTTTTACTGTTTGTTATTATAGGTTATTGACTGCAATCTGATTAAAAAGAACTACACCAGACTCTTTTCGTTTTTATTTACAAAGCATCGTCTGTGTTATTCTCTAATTTGGACACACCCGTTTGCACAGTTTTTTGATTGTTTTAGGTTAAAAACAGCGTGTTCCTTATAAAGTTGGTCTGCAAGCTACTTACGGTGTTTCTTTACATAATCTGCTCCTTCCCTTCTTGCTAGCAGTGGTTCGTGACGACAGGTTTCATTTCACATCTGCACTTGGCAGTTTTTGCCATTTTGCATTATTTCCTGCGCAGCACTACTTCCAGTTGACTTTTCTAACTGTTTTTCATACGTCATTGCCACAGTGTTTATGTCTATTCGTTTTTTTTCGTCCACGTTGGGATTGTTGCCAACCTACGAAATGATTTTGTGCCTGTGTATTGGGAGAGAGAGAGAGAGAGAGAGAGAGCGAGTTAGTGAAATTGCCTTGCATGTAGGTAGAGATGTGAGAGGAGAGATTTCTTTTTGCAAGATGGGGATGGAAGGTGAGAGGGAGGAAAGATAGAGATTGCCTGGACAGTGATTTAGCACAGTACCTGGGAGGAAATGGTAAATAGAGCCTGTGTACTTTTTAATGTTACATGTTTTAATGTTATATTAGGTGATCAATCAGTTGAAAGAGTTTGTGGTTTACCTATTTGATCTGACCATTTATGAGTTGTTTCTTTATTATTAAGGTTTCTTGGATGTGGTAGATTTCTTGTAAGGTGAGGAGGTGTTTTTTGTTGTTGTTCATCCTTACGATTTCCACGTCTGTGTCTGTGGTTGTAATTTTATGTTAGTGTTCGTGGAAGTGTTTTGCAAAAGTTGAATGATTTGGCCTATACTTCCATGCTCGTAATGTGCTTTGTATCTGGTGTCAAATGTCCCCCTGGTTTGATCTATGTATCTTCAATCACATGTATTGCATTTCAATTGGTATATTCTGGTACAGATAAGATTTTCCTGTTGTTTTTGAGAAGTATTTCTGAATTGAGTTGTTGGTTTGGTGGGCTATTTTTATGCCTCATTTTTTTCAAAATGCGGGATATTCTGTGTGATGCGGGATTTTCTGTTTGTGTATTTGTGATTGTATGTCCTTGTGCACCATCTTTTACTTTCTGTTTCTTCCACAGTTTGTGTTGCTTCTATTCTTATATTTTGTGTACTTGTTTGTGTGTGACTTTAGTCCATGTGCTGGTGACAGTTCAGTGTTTGCTCTTTTCTTTTTCTTGTATTTACTTTGCAGATTTGTTGCCAAGTTCTCTTTCTATCCATTATTTGTGGCTACTTGTATTCATTTCTTTTTTGTGATTGTCTGTATCTAATGTTACTGGGCTTATTCTGTGGAACATGTATCGAAATGCTGCCTGCTTTTGAGAATTGGGGTGTTGTGATACCTCATTTATAACTGTGTCTGTTGTTGTCAGTTTTCAGTATATGGCAAATGTGTGTTGGTTGTTTTGTATCTTTATGGTGATCTCCAAGAAATTTAACCATTTATTTTGCTCTTTCTCTATTGTTAAATGTGTCTTACCATGAACAGAATTTATTTCTCGGTGTAACTGGTCAATTTTATTGTTTTGTTCATCTATCAGTCACAAGATGTCACCCATATTTATTATCCAGTATAAGATACTGTACCTATTTGACACTACTCTGTTAAATATAATCTGTTCAACATGGTTAATAAATATATCTACTATGGTTCCAGACACTGGACATCCCATTGGTAATCCTTCACTTTCTAAATAGAATTCATTATTGAACAGAAAATAATTTTATTCTGTTATTAGCTCTAGAAGCCTGACTGTTTCTTTGATGTTTTCATGTGGAAGTGTACTATGTGTCTCAAGATTTGGTTTTATAATGTATATTGTTTCAGTTATTGTTATATTGGAATACTTATTCTCTACATCAAATGACAGGAGGGTGGCTGTGTCTGGAACTTGTATGCCTTTTATCCACTGAATCAATTGTGTGATGTTTCTTATAGTCCTGTCCTCTTGTAATCTGTAGTTTTCTGGTAAGAAAACATTCCAATTCTCAAAAGTAGGCAGTACTTAGATACATGCTCCACAGACTTAACACAGTACCATTAGATACAGACAATTACAAAAAAAAAAGAAATGAGTACTATAATACAAATACCCACAAACACTGGGTTCAAAGAGAACTTAGTGACAAAGCTGAAAAAGAAAACCAATAAACAGGAAAGAGAAAACACTCAACAGTCACCAACACAAGGACTAAGTCACACACAAACAAAGACACTAAATGTAGGAATAAAAGCAACACAAAGTGCGAAAGAAACAGAAAGTAAAAGATGGTACACAACGACACACAAACATAAATACACATGCAAAATATCCAATATTTTTAAAATAAAAATAGCACACCAAACTAACAATTCAATTCAAATGTACTACCCAAAAACAATGGGAAAAACTGATCTGCATCAGAAATCAGAAATATACCATCTGAAATGCAATACATATGATGGAAGATACATAGGTCAAAACAGTAGGACATTTTTATTTACTTACACGTCAAGTACCGTAGGACCAAACTGAGGAGCAAATCACCTATATCATGGGAGGTGTCACTATATGAAATTACAACATAAATGTAATAACAGGTAAAAATTAAATGTTTATGAATCCGAAAAACGTTAGGTAATAAGTTTAAGTGAATACAAACAACAATACACCAAGAATCAGCTTAATTTTTCAACGAACTCCTCGACAAAATAGATGGAGTGACCCATGAGGAAACGCTTCGGTTTCGATTTCAAAGCGCACGGATTAGTGCTAAGATTTTAGAGTTCTACTGGTAGCTTATTGAAAATTGATGCAACAGTACACTGCACATCTTTCGGCATAAGAGTTAAGGAAGTCCAAATGAAGATTTGGTTTCTGCTGAGTATTAACTGAGCGGAGGTTGCTTATTCTTGGGAATAAGCGAATATTGTTATGAAGAAATTACAGTAAGGAGTATATATATTGAGAGAGCAATGTGAAAATACCCTGACTTGTGACCAGTGGCCGCTAAGAGGTTCGTGAACTTACACCACTTATTGCCCAAACGACCCATTTCTGAGCCAAAAATATCCTTTCAGAATGGGAAGAGTCACCCCAAAATATAATACCATACGATATAAGCGAAAGAAAATAAGCAAAGTAGACCAATTCTCGTGTCGAAAGATCACTTACTTCAGACACTGTTGGAATAGTAAAAATGGCAGCATGATGTCTGTGAACAGGATAGTGAACGTGGGCTTTCCGTGACAGTTTACTATCTACCTGAACACCTAGAAATTTGAGCTGTTCAGGTTCATTAATCATATGCCCATACTGTGAAATTAAAACGTCAGGTTCTGTTGAATTGTGAGTTAGAGAGACTGCAAAAACCGAGTCTTACTGCGATTTAGCGTCAGTTTATTTTCTACAAGCCATGAACTTATGTTGTGAACTGCACTCTTTGAAAACTAGCCAATGTTACACACAACGTCCCTCACAACGATCTAGTGTCATAAGCAAACAGAAATATTAGATAATACTGAGGGGCATATCATTTATATAAATCAGGAACAGGAGTGGCCCCAACACTGACCCTAGGGGCACCCCCACTTCACCATGTCCCACTCAGACCCCACATCATCGCCATTCTCAACACCATGACCTTTAGCTGACTGTTGCTAAAGTAAAAGGTGAACCAGTTGTGAGCTACTCCATGTATTCTGTATTGTCCAAATATTTATTGACACAATCAAAAGCCTTAGTTAAATAAAAAACTATTCCTAGCTTTCGAAACCTTTTGTTTAACTCATCCAGTACCTCACAGAGAAAAGAGAACACAGCGTTTTCAGTTGTTAAACGACTTCTAAAGACAAACTATACATTTACGAGTAGTAGCGAATCGTGTGGTATAAATTGATCAATTATCCTTACATACACAGACCTTTCAATAACTTTAGCAAACAATGATGGCACAGAAATAGTTCTAAAATTGTCTACATTATCCCTTTGTCCCATTTTATAAAGCGGCTTTACTACTGAGTACTTTAATCGTTCGGGAAACTGACCATTCCCAAAGGAAAAATTACATGTCTGGCTAAATACAGGGCTAACATGTGCAGCACAATACTTTAATACTCTGCTAGGCACTCCATCATATCCATGAGATTTCCTAGTTTTCAGTGATTTCATTATTGACTCAGTTTCTTCCTTGTCTGTATCGCAGGGGAGTATTTCAGACATCAATCTCGAAAAGGCATTTGCCAAGAGAGTTATATGAATTTCTGTAGGAACTAAATTTTTGTTTAATTCACCAACAATGTTCCGAAAATGATTGTTAAATACTGTACAAATATTTGAATTATCGCTATTATAAAAAAGTTTTATTACAAACGAACTTAATATCGTCGACCTTGTGCTGATGACCAGACACGTCCTTCGCAACTGACCATATTCTGTGAATTAGCTATTCTATTTGCATGCCACATAAATTTTGCCTTCCTAAAAACATTTTTAAGCACGTCACAGTACTGTTTTAATGGGCTATGGTTCAAATGGCTCTGAGCACTATGGAACTTAACTTCTGAGGTCATCAGTCCACTAGAACGTAGAACTACTTAAGCCTAACTAACCTAAGGACATCACACACATCCATGCCCGAGGCAGGATTCGAACCTGCGACCGTAGCGGTCGCGCGGTTCCAGGCTGTAGCGCCTATAACCGCTTGGTCACTCCGTCCGGCTGTAATAGGCTACCGTAGCTTGATTGTGAATATTTCAAACATTTCATATAACTTCTGCTTGTTCTACATGATGTCCTTATCCGACCAGTCAGCCACTTAGGCCGGCTTTTACTGCTAATACCCCGTTTAGAACGTTCTAATGGAAAGCAAATCTCAAAATGTGCTAAGGAAAGCATTATATTCGTGATCTATGTTATCGGCACTATAAACATCCTGCCATTCTTGTTGCTTGACAATGTTTAAAAAACTCTCCATCGCTGTTCGATTAACTTTCCTACATATTTTGTAATTATATGTGACATTTGTTCGAGTACAAAACCCCATTTGGCGTTAAAATTTGTGCATCTTGGTCTGAAATGCCATTCACCCCTTTGCTAACAGAATGCCCATTTAGTAATTAAAAATAAATAAAAATTTTGTCTGTGGCTGTCCTACTGTTCCCGTGCACCCCAGTTGGAGAAATCACAATCTGCATCAGATCATATGTATTTAGGAGATACGTCATTTTCCTTGCACCAGCATATAAAAATTTATATTGAAGTCTTACATACAACTAAATTCTCGTACTTCCTACAAAATGAATCAAGAAACCTCCCTAGCTTGAGCAGAAATGCTCTGAAGTCAGAGTTATGGGACCTATAAACAACAACAATTATAAGTTTAGTTTCACTAAATTCAACTGTACCTACACGACATTCAAATATCTGTTCAGTGAAGTACTGTGATACGTCTATGGACGCAAATGGAATACGTTTTTTACGCACGTGGCCTCTTCACCACGCCGCAAGGAACTTCTCGAAAAACATTCAACTTTTTGCAGAGCACTTACACCAACAGTCATGGAAATCGTAAGGATAAACAACAACAAAAAACACCTCCTCATCTTACGAAAACTACCACATCCAAAAACCCATTACAAAAAACAAACAACTCATTAATGATCAGATCAACTTGGCAAATCACACACTCTTTAGACTGACTGCCCACTTAATATAACATTAAAAGTACACATATAACCACAAGCTCTATTTACCACTACCATTTCCTCCCAGATTCTGTTCTAAATCCTATCACCCTCCCTGCCCCTTTTCCCCCCTCCCGCCGTCTCTACCAACATACAACACTATTTCATTAACTCTCTCTCTCACAATGTGAGCGAAAACAAAATAATGGTCATAAACACTGTGGCAATGGTGAATGAAAAACAGTCAACTGCAAACAGTGTAGCGCAGGAAATAACGCAAAATGCCCAAAACTGCCAAGTTCAGATGTGAAGTGAAGCCTGTCGGCACAAACCACTGCTAGCAAGAAGGGAAGGAGCAGATTATGTAATGAAACACTGTAAGTAGCTTGCGGACCAACTTTATAAAGGAAAGGCTGTTCTTAACCAAAAACAATCAAGAAAATGTGGGAACGTGTGTGTCCAAATTAGAAAATAACACAGACGATGCTTTGTAAATAAAAGCGAAAAGAGTCTGGTGTAGTTCTTTTAAATCAGATTGCAGTCAGCTCAAGACACATAACCAATAACAACATATGTTAGCAACTGCTGCGTAAGATGGCCACGCAAAGATTCGCGTTATGGTTTTACTGTTGTTTAATATTGAAGTCTCGATCGACTTGTGTGGATCTGAGCGTATTTATTTCTGATTTGTGTTTGAAGTATCTGACTTGCAAGATTTTCTTCTGGGGCTGTGTTGATACTAACTCTCGTGAACCGGTCTATATTGGGTAGTGAGGCCCCTTTGCCGTACAGTGAGCTGTACTGATGTTGCTATCGCCCTCGTTGTTCAAATGCTCGTTTGTGTCGTGGCCGCACTGGCTATCTGCTGTTTCCGTCCCGCTTTGACCTTCCAGTGCCTAAAGAATAATATAGGAAAGGGAAGCACTTGATGCAGTGTCCCGTATATGTATACTTCTGTCTGAATGGCACTTGTTCCTTTATCGGGTGCTCGTGGCCAGTCTTGTGTTTTACAGATGTGTCTCCTTTCGGAGTTTCCGGCCTGTATTCTGTTTAGGGACGCTACGACATTTAGCTTGTCGGGAGTGTTTTGCCGGGACCGCGTGCTGTATTTACGTTCACCTGTTGTAACATAAAGCCATCATTTAGATTATTGCTTCAAGTTTTAAGTGCTTAAAAAGTGATTTGCACAACTTATTGTCATAACTACTTTATGAGATAGAATTATTAGTCATTTGAGCCCTGCTGTTTAAGTTCACTTTGCCACTGTAATTGTTATGGGATGTTTTTTTGCATAAGCCTTTATCATTCCTATTGTGTGAGAAAAGTTATTAATTATTTGAGCCCTACTGTTTAAATACAATTTTGTTAGTATTATTGTTCTGTGATAAAATATTCTTTAGATGTTAACTAATTTACATAACCTTCTGTCATTATTATTGTATGTGGATAAACTATTAGTTATTTGATCACTGCTTTTAAAGTGCAGATTCGTTGTTATTGTTCTATGAAGAAAGAATCATTTAACTAATTAACCAGATTTGCATGAGGTTTTGGCGTCATTACTCTAGTTAGAAAAATTATTAAATATTTTAGCCCCGCTGGTTACGAGCCACTTTCTTATTATTGTTCTGAGATAAAAAGTTCCTAACTGTTTAAACTCATCTGCATCAGCTTTGCCTTAAGTTGTGTGTGGGGAGAAATTATGAGTTAGTTGAGACCCGATGTTTAAGTGCAGCTCTATCATCATTGTTGATATGGGATAATTTTTTTTAATATAATGTTGTGAATAAGACTAGTCATTTATTGTTTTCGGATAAACTCACTATCTGGTTTCGCTTGGGATAATGTTTGGCTGTTTAAAAGGGCTGAATGTCTCAGTATCTTATTATGAATTATTTCAGGGCTCGATACCTGTAGTCAAAATTTCATTCTATTGAAGATAAAATAATTTTGATGTTGTTTAAAGCTACTTTCTGATCACCTGGAAAGGTTGTAACTTGTTTGTTAATCGTAATTTGATTTAAAATAAAGTCAGTGTATGTAAGTGTGAATGCTGCTGCCATTGCATATTTCCTGATCCATCCTTCCAATCTGCAGCCACTTGTACTGCACCTTTCGCCGTTTCAAACTCAAAGAGACGCACCAGTGTGTTTCAACAACTGCTTCACCAATGGCAAAAGGCTGAAATCCTTTTGAAATCACAATCAAGTGCTTTGAGAGAGAGAGCTATTTTCGGTAGTAATGAAAAAGGACCTGTGAATTTTAATATTAACGTATTTTCACTGTTAATATTAGGAGAATAGTATGTGTAAATATTTCAGTGGTGTGTATTTTGATATTGTTGTGAAAGATGTGAAAGCAAATAAAAGACTTGGTGGGAAACCTGTCTTGCATGACATCTACATATGTAAATGAAAAATTGTAAGGGCATCCTGAGGCTGTTTACAATTTCATTAACTTATGTGATCTGCGAAACATGTGATACCTTGGTCAATGTGATAGCATAGCTTTCGTTTATGCCCAAACATCAGATCTATATAGAAGGCCATTCAATTTGCTAAAGTTACAATGCTTGGAGCATCCACAATAAAGACTGATATATTAACCAACCTGTTGCAGACTTATTATGTCTTGGAAATGTGAATTGTCACAGAGAACTTGGAAAATGAGAAAGAAAGGCAGATTCGGCACTGAATTTGCAGAAAATGTCCGCAGCAGGTAGTTCTAAGGGAATGTCATTCCCGAAGATGACGTGAATTGGTATTGTTTCCAGAAGACAATCATTGCCTGTTAGTAGGTTTTACAGAATCCATCATAACTATTAACCGTACCTTTCAGACGAAAACCTAAGTATCTAATATCATCTTGGCGGTGCCCGAAACGTATATGAGAGTTTTAAGTGATTTGTATGGAAGAGGTTGCCAAAATCCAGTTTTGTGGAAGTAAATGCCCTTACTATTGGTATTTACAATTCAGTGTCATGTTACGTGTGTTTACAAAGTAAGATATGTGTTGTAGTAAATACAGGAATCGACCTTACATTTATCTTTATGAACATTTTGTTGGCGACAGACCTGTAACGTGTAGCGAAGCACATAAATCGTTATTGGAGATGCAATTACGATTAAGAACAACCAAAAGAAATATGAAAAGGAAGAAAGATGAAACAGAAACGAAGAAGGATCATGATTATGGTGCTGCACAGCCACGTACCTTGAAGTTCTTCTTCCGCATATGACTTTATCAGTATGTACATACAAATAAAATACAAACTTTAAGTAATATTAGGTATAATTATCACACACCGTACGTTTAATGCGAAAGTCTAGCATATCTAAAATCAGTTTAAAAAGTGCAGTAGCCCAGATAAATACAACAGGATACGGTTTTTTTCCTAAGCATGTTGTTTCAAATATATGTGCTCATTCTATATTTCATCAATTCGATAGATACCGTATTTGAGGCCCCTAAAAGTATGGTCACTATTTATTTTGTTACATGCTCTTCCTATAAACTGTTATGAACCTACAGTAGCCCACTACAAACAGTACTGTAAAGTGCTTAAAAATGTTATCAACAAGGCAGAGAGCATATGGTATGCAAAAGGAATAGACAATTCACAGGATAAAATTAAAACCATATGGACGATATAAGGTTAGTTAGTAGTAAAAATATTTTGTTACCGATAAATGAGATATATGTACAGCATTCATCTAATCTTCAGCATTCTTCTGTAGCACCACATTTCAAAGGCTTCTCTTCTCTTCTTGTCTAAACTATTTATCGTCCACGTTTCACTTCCATACCTACACTCCATACAAATACTTTCAGAAACGACTTCCTGACATTTAAATCTGTACTCGATGTTAACAAATTTCTCTTCTTCAGAAACGCTTTCCTTGCCATTGCCAGTCTACATTTTATATCCTCTCTACTTCGACCACCATCAGTTACTGTGCTCCCCAAATGGCAAAACCCCTTTACTAAGTGTGTCATTCCCTCAGCATCGCCCGACTTAATTCGACTACATTCCATTATCATCGTTTTGCTTTTGTTGATGTTCATCTTATATCCTCCTTTCAAGACACTGTCCATTCCGTTCAACTGCTCTTCCAAGTCCTTTGCTGTCTCTGACAGGATTACAATGTCATCGGCGAACCTTATAGTTTTTATTTCTTCTCCATGGATTTTAATACCTACTCCGAATTTTTCTTTTGTTTCCTTTACTGCCTGCTCAATATACAAATTGAATATCATTGGGGAGAGGCTACAACCCTGTCTCACTCCCTTTCCAATCACTGCTTCCCTGTCATGTTCCTCGACTCTTATAACTGCCATCTGGTATCTGTACAAATTGTAAATAGCCTTTCGCTCCCTGTGTTTTACCCCTGCTGCCTTCAGAATTTGAAAGAGATTATTCCAGTTAACATTGTCAAAAGCTTTCTCCAAGTCTACAAATGCTAGAAACGAAGGTTTACCTTTTCTTAATCTAGCTTCTAAGATAAGTCGTAGGGTCAGTATTGCCTCACGTGTTCCCATATTTCTATGGAATCCAAACTGATCTTCCCCGAGGTCGGCCTCTACCAGTTTCTCCATTTGTCTGTACAGAATTCGCGTTAGTATTTTGCAGCCGTGACTTATTAAACTGACAGTTCGGTAATTTTCACATCTGTCAAGACCTGCTTTCTTTGGGATTGGAATTATTATATTCTTCTTGAAGTCTGAAGGTATTTCGCCTGTCTCATACATCTTGCTCACCAGATGGTAGAGTATTGTCAGGACTGGCTCTCCCAAGGCTGTCAGTAGTTCTAATGGAATGTTGTCTACTCCGGGGGCCTTGTTTCGACTTAGGTCTTTCAGTGCTCTATCAAATTCTTCACGCAGTATCATATCTCCCATCGCCTCTTCATCTACATCCTCTTCCATTTCCATAATATGGTCCTTAAGAACATCGCCCTTGTATAGTCCCTCTATTTACTCCTTCCACCTTTCTGCTTTCCCTTCTTTGCTTAGAACTGGGCTTCCGTCTGAGCCCTTGATATTCATACAAGTGGTTCTCTTTTCTCCAAAGGTTTCTTTGATTCTCCTGTAGGCTGTATCTATCTTACCCATAGTGAGGTATGCCTCTACATCCTTTCATTTGTCCTCTAGCCATGCCTGCTTAGCCATTTTGCTCTTCCTGTCGATCTCATTTTTGAGACGTTTGTATTCCTTTTTGCCTGCTTCATTTACTGCATTTTTATATTTTCTCCTTTCATCAATTAAATTCAGTATTTCTTCTGTCACCCAACGATTTCTACTAGCCCTCGTCTTTTTACCTACTTTATCCTCTGCTGCCTTCACTACTTCATCGCTCAAAGCTATACATTCTTCTTCTACTGTATTTCTTTCTCCCATTCTTGTCAATTGTTCCTTTACGCTTTTCCTTCGAAGACTTAATGCTGCCATTTTTGCTATTCGAACGGTATCTGAAGTGAGTGATCGTTAGACACGAAAATTAGTGTACTTTGCTTATTTTCATTCTCTATTGCCGTATGGTATTATATTTTGGGGTAACTCTTCTCATTTTAAAAGGATATTTTTGGCTCGGAAACGGGCGGTTCGGGCAATAAGTGGTGTTAGTTCATGAACCTCTTGTCGACCTCTGTTCACAAGTCTGGGTATTTGACATTGGCCTCTCAATACGTATATTCCTTATTGTCGTTTCTTGTTACCAGTATTAGTTTATTCCCAAGAAGAAACAGCTTTCACTCGGTTAATACTCGACAAAAATCAAACCTGCATTTGAATAGGACTTCCTTAACTCTTGTGCAAAATGGTGTGCAGTGTACTGCTGCATCCGTTTTCAATAAGCTGCCACTTGAATTCAAAAGTCTTAGCAGTAATCCACGCGCTTTCAAATTGAAACTGAAGAGTTTCCTCATGGGTCACTCCTCCTATTCCGTCGAGGAGTTCCTTGAAAAATTAAGCTGATTTTTTTTTGTATTGCAGATAGCGTTTTCTTAAACTTATGGGCTGAGGTCCTTAAGTTTCATGAACGTTTATTTTCATCTGTTATTACGTTTACGTTGTAATTTCATGTACTGACACGTTCCATGACCTTGGAGATTTGCTCCTTTGATATGGTCCTACAGAACTTGACGGTTAAATAAATAAATAAATAAAATAATTTCAGTTGCGGCTTAAAACAAGAAATGTCCAAAGACGCAACGATAACCTCCATCGTCATCATCAAGGCCTACGTATGACTGCCATACAGCTGACGAGGCTCCCACATTTGTCAGCAGGTGAGGCCATTACGTTGGCTAACTTACCTCATTATGATGTCAGCACTCACATCACATTATAAAATATAAGATATATTCCTCTGTGACATTCATCTCTCAAGCATCCCCCTTCACATTTTGCGAAGTACACAAAAGGTGACTGACATAAAGTAGTTGCCACAGAGTCTAACTTCAGCGGCCTCCTTTACCACACTATGTATAATGGAGAAACATGTTCATAGCTACTACACGGTAAAACAAACTGGAGACATAGCCGGCATTGCAGCTCTGTCTTGCTTTCATCTGAGAATTAGAGAGTAACGTAACAGTAGCGTACGCTGCGGTGTTGCTGCACGTGCTGCGCTACCAGATGCTACACATATGTGTGCGAATGCCCAGCATAGCACTACTGTTAAACATTTACCAACGGTTTGGATTTACTGTACTCTCACACAGAATGACACCTGAAATTTTCCCGGCGTATTTCTTCTTCTAATAATTTCCGGGTATGCAGCCGGATCCCGTCGACATTCTGCCACGATATTTCGGCCCAGAGATGTCCGGCCATCATCAGGTGAGTACACAACTACTGAAGAGCCCAGGTGTAGTCGCGGTATTTATGCCGAATCGATTCACAGATTCGGCATAAATACCGCGACTGCACCTGGGCTCTTCAGTAGTTGTGAACTCACCTGATGATGGCCGGACGTCTCTGGGCCGAAATATCGTGGCAGAATGTCGACGGGATCCGGCTGCATACCCGGAAATTATTAGAAGAAGTATGACAACATTTATTGAACGTATATACTTCTACGTTACGTATCAATAAAGCACTGGCAGCTTCAATTTTGACGCTTCACGTGGAATACTGTTTTTGGAACCATGTTGACTGGTTCGCACGTGTGATGCCTCATTTATTTTGGCACCTGTAAAAACAAATCGCCTACAAAACTGTTTCCTCGAGTCTCCTTGCTACATGAATTACTAGTTGTATGTGATAAAAGCCGCGAAGTTTTCACATAGTTAGTATGTCTTTGTACTGCTCATAACGTGGAAGAAATTGTTGCTTAATTAACACATTTATCAAATGCTTAGTGGGATTTATATTGTGTGTACTCTGCCTACTCATCTCTAGGGTGGATACTTAGTGCTTGTAGCAGCAGTAGTAGTTGTCTTATTCATCCGCAGATTACTTTTACAAGGATGCTGGACATATCATGGTATTACAACTAAAAAGTTTCAAAATAACGTAACTCAGGTACGCAGTCATGTACCTGTTTCCAGGACTACCTTGAGAAGGATATTGTGACGCACTTCTTTTTCTCAGCTAAATATATCCTATCTTCTGGTCGTTGTCCTGGAATTATTTCTAAGAATAGGACTTGGACCTAAAGTTCATTTAGCATACAACATGAATTACGTAACAATTAAGCTTCATAATTTTCATTGCATTTTTATTGCTTAAAGATTTCAGATGTTCATACGAATAGCCCGCGGTCTGTAGGTTCCGTGTGTTCACGTTCCAAACGATTTACATATATATAATCCACAAGGTAGAATTTACTGGTATGTACTGCCTTTATAATTACCACGTTAGCTGAAATCTTGGTGATCACTTGCTCTTAAGGAACTAAGAGTTGTGGCATCGAACAGCACAATATGCTTCCTAAACTCGACTTTTACATGCCACTAGGGCAGATGAACAGTCGGGTATTTAAAGCAGGAACAATCCAGCCATTTGTCTAACGTAATTTTCGGAAAAAGCGAAGTCATGAATCAGGATGGCCGGCGTAAACTGGAGGCTCCCCTCTCCTGAATCAAGGCCAGTCTCTGGTATCTAATTCACTTTACCCATAGTGTAAAACACAATTTAAAGTATTTAATTATGTAAGCCTAGTACTACACTGTTTACTTCCCACTCCCGGTCAGTGCATACGCTAACACACTATGCACATATCGTTTCATAATGTAACACTTCACTCCCACTGCGCCCAGCAGCGCTTCCCAGCTGTTTTGTAAACTGCACGTCATCGACTCTCGACGTCAATATTTTGTTTCCACATTTCGTCACATTTACTGTCAGAACTATCATTACTTTCTTCCCTCATCACTACATATTTTTAACTAAAACCGCCCCCCCCCCCCTCCGCAGAGTTTTTTCTGTCTGTATTTGAAGGCTATTGTCAAGCAGTTATTCTTCTTCTTCTTCTGACAATCCACGAGAGCGGCCCCCATCCTCTTCTCCCGTTTTTCAGTCTGTATGTGAAGGCTATTGTCAAGAAATACTTCTTCTTCCACTTCTTCTCCTTCTTCTGCCAATCCAGGTGGAGGCCTTACCGTCTCATCCGGACTCTTCATCTCCTCCCCGGCCTCCCCACACTTCTTCTTCTAATAGGATTGTATTCCATTGCTAGTCGAGGGATACTGTCAGGTGACACACGCAGTACATGACCTTCCCAACCCTGCTTTCATTTGCAGTTCTAGGCATTTCAGTCCGGAACCACGCGGCTGCTACGGTCGCAGGTTAGAATCCTGCCTCGGGCATGGATGTGTGTCATGTCCTTAGGTTAGTTAGGTTTGAGTAGTTCTGAGTCTAGGGGACCTCAGATCTTAAGTCCCATAGTGCTTAGTGTGATGTTGTCAGCCGGCCGCTGGTGGCCGAGCGGTTCTGGCGCTACAGTCTGGAACCGCGCGACCGCTGCGGTCGCAGGTTCGAAACCTGCCTCGGGCATGGATGTGTGTGTTGTTCTTAGGTTAGTTAGGTTTAAGTAGTTCTAAGTTCTAGGGGACTTATGACCTCAGCAGTTGAGTCCCATAGTGCTCAGAGCCATTTGAACCATTTTTTTTTTTTTTTTTTTTTTTTTTTTGATGTTGTCAGACGTACGACCACACCGCCGGCTGAGAGAGCGATCCTCCGGATGCGATTCTCTCGATAAATGGAACAGAACAACGGCTGTGCTAGCGAAAGAGTACACAGCCAGTCGCAATACTTAGCTCGCCGCGAGGCGCCGCTAGGCCACTTCATGTGTAGCAGATGTGCTAGTCTGCAGTTCGTAACCTCGTTCAGTGGTCAGCCAGCGCCGATGTTAGTTAGTCATCGTCTGAAGCTTAGTCATTGCTGCCATCAAGTCTTTGTAGCCCAGTTCCAAGTTAGTCCTCAAATTCGCCGGATTAGACATTCAAGATTACGAGAGATTAATTCGTCACTGCAAGGTTTGTGACTTGTAAATTATGTCATTCTATATACGCTTAGTCTAGTCGCGTCTTCTGTAATTATTAGCCAACAGATCATGGACTACAACAAAGTTAAGTAATAAATACTTTCTTATTTTGTACTCCTGGTAATTAATTGTGTTTCCCTATTGTAGCTACCAAGCAGTCTTGGCATAGTAGAACCCACGTTTCCACCTCCTTGGTCACCTCACACTGGCTACCTCATGTTGATGGACTCGGTTATGGTGGAACGTTGAGTGCCACCGCATAGAGTCATTTGAACCTGCTTTCATTTGATTACTTTTTCACTTAGTGGCTGTACCGCTAGTTCTTTCCTTATTTCTTCATCTCTTAATTTTTTCTGCCCTTGTACATCCTTACATTATTCTAAGGAACTTTAGTTATGCTTTTCAGTGTGCCTCAGGTCTTTTGAAATCTCTGCTCCATATTGCACTGTGGGTAGTGTCAAAACTTTCTACATCTACATGGATACTCTGCAAATCCCATTTAAGTGCCTGGCAGATGGTTCATCGAACCACTTTCACAATCCTATGTTATTCCAACCTCTTATTGTGTGCGGAAGACGAACACCTATGTCTTTCCGCGCGAGATCTGATTTCCCCTATTTTATCATTGTGAGCGTTTCTCGCTATGTAGGTCGGCGTCAACAAAATATTTTCACATTCAGAGGATAAAGTTGGTGATTGGAAATTCGTGAGAAGATTCTAAATGTCCTGCCGATAAAACGCAGTCTTTGGTTACGCTTCCCCACAACATTTTCTGTGTGTTTCTTACAATTCAAGTTGTTCGTAATTGTAATTCCTAGATATTTAGGTGAATTTATGGCCTATAGACTTGACTGATCTATCGCGTAACCGAAGTTAAGCGGATTACATTTAGCACTCATGTGGATGACCTCAAACTTTTCATTATTTAGGGTCAACTGCCAATTTCGCATCACACAGATACTTTTTCTAAATCTTTTCCAGTTTGTTTTGATTTTCTGATGACTTTACTAGTCGATAAACGATAGCGTCATCTGCAAACAACCTAGGGCAGCTGCTCAGATTGCCTCCAAAATCGATTATGTAGATGAGGAAAAGCAAAGGGCCCACAACACTACCTTGGGGAAAGCCAGATATCACTTCCGTTTTACTCGATGATTTTCCGTCAATTGATACGATGTGTGACCTCCATTATAGGAAATCACGAGTCCCTTCACATAGCTGAGACGATATTCCATAAGCACGCAATTTCAGTGCAATCCTTTTGTGTGGTACAGTGTTAAAAGCCTTCTGGAAATCCAGAAATACGGAATCGATCTGAAATCACTTGTCAATAGCATTCAACATTTCATGCGAATAAAGAGATAGTTGTGTTTCACATGAACACGTTTTCAAAATCCATGTTGACTGTGTGTCAATAGACTGTTTTCTTTGAGGGAATTCATAATATTCGAACACAATATATATTCCAGAATCCTGCTGCAAATCGACGTTAATGATATGGGTCTGTAATTAAGTAGATTACTCCAATTACATTTGTTAAATATTGGTGCGACCTGTGCAAGTTTCCAGTCGCTAAGTACGAAACTTTCGTCGAGCGAACGGCTGTATATGATTGTTAAGTATGGATCTGTTGCATCAGCATACTCTGAAAGGAACGTGGACCACAGGACTTGATTTTATTAAGCGATTTAATTTGCTTCACTGCTCCGAGGATATCTACTTCTACGTTACTCATGTTGGCAGATATTCTTGATTCGAATTCTGGAATATTTGTTTCATGTTCTTTGGAGAAGGAATTTGCAAGTCGGTTTGTAGTAATTCTGCTTTAGCAGCAATGTGTTGGACAGTATCTCCATTTCTATCGCGCAGAGATGGCATTGTTGTGGCTTGCCGTTAGTGTACCTCACATACAATGAGAAAGTCTTTAGATTTTCTGCCAGGTTTCGAGAGAAAGTTTCCCTGTGGAAACTATCATAAGAATCTCGCATTCAAATCTGCTATAAATTTTTAGCTTCTGTAAAAGATCATCAATTATTGAGATTTTATGTCTGTTTAAATTTGGCATTCATTTTTCTTTCTTTCTCCAACAGTATTCTGACCCGCTTTGTGTACCAAGGACGATCAGCTCTGTCGTTTGTTAATTTATTTGGGACAAATCTTTCGATTGCTACTGATACTATTTCTCTGAATTCAAGCCACATCTGATGTACACTTACGTTATTAGTTTGGAAGGAGTGGAGATTGTCTCTCAGGAAGGTGTCAAGTGACTTTTTATCCGCTATTTTGAATAGATGTATTTTCCCCTTATTTTAGGAGGATTGGGTGTCACAGTATTCAATCTCGCTACGACAAACCTCTGTACACTAGTCAATTTATAAAATGTCATTCGGGTTCTTTTCTCGTTTCAACTTTCAACTTTCATTGTCCAAATTTATGTTGGTAGGTATTACTATTATTATTTTCATGTTTCTCTTCTTCAAAAGTTATGTTACACCCTAGGTAATAGAAATCATGATTATCTCTTCATTATCTTGATCCCTGTAAGGTATTTTCCTAAAAGGCCATTGTTTTTGTTTAATTTGTTGATATCTTCTTTTAAAGTTCAGATTTTCACTGTTTAAACAATGTTCTAATATTTGTATTTTGTCTTCACTGTCCTGTGTGATTACTTGGTCGTCTGCAAAAGGCCTTGTCTTCTGAAATTTATCCACCCCAATTCTTATAGTTTGAGGTATTTTGTCCCTCACGAGTTCCCCGACCAGGTCGTCGATATGTATGTCAAACAGGTGTAGGTGACAAACTACAGCCCCACCTAACTCCCTGGTTTATCTCTATTTCTGTTGCCAGGAACTGTTGGATAATTGATACATGCATTAGTAGTCAGACTAATACACTAGGAAGGTTTAGGTATGTCATTTATAAACACTTCCTTCAATCTGGCTGATTTATGGTGATATTTCTCGATCGAGTTGTGTCTTTTGATAACGTTCCCGACGCGCGCTTATTTAACAGTTGTGGTTATACCAGAGCTTAGAGTCAACATTCAGTTACCTAACGTTCTTCTATAGCCTTCAATCCTGGTCCGAAATGAAAATTACTGGGACGCCAGACTAGCCGTTCAGCAGTGTGTGCTTAGTGCTCCTATTAAGAAGCCGGAGATATTCGCCAGTCGTAAGTAAAGTTAATGACGTCATCATCATGCCGTCGAGTCTTGCCAACAGCCGGCCGCGGTGGTCTAGCGGTTCTAGGTGCTCAGTCCGGAACCGCGCGACTGCTACGGTCGCAGGTTCGAATCCTGTATCGGGCATGATTGTGTGTGATGTCCTTAGGTTAGTTAGGTTTAAGTAGTTCTAAGTTCTAGGGGACTGATAACCACAGATGTTAAGTCCCATAGTGCTCAGAGCAATTTTTTGCTTGCCAACAATGGCTTTCTCATCGATAACTTTCCACGGCTGCTCTGCAAGATTAAAACGTGCACTAGTTTGAACTGAAGCAAGGTTTTCTCTCTTCCACATGACAAAATTAAGTTTCACTACCGTCGAGTCTCTGCTTACCTTTGTCGAGTAACCTGCTGGCGGCCGAAGAAATTCGACGTAAGAAATCACCCTCATTCTGCGTACTGCCTTGTCAAAGAGGGCGAAGGAGCAGGCACAGGTTCAGGGCACTATCTTGTTCTAGGGGTGGGAAACTGCTTCTAAGGGCGGAAGAATCAGCAATAATCAACGGCATGAGGATGCAGAAGGCAGTGGAAACCACTGCATTAAGGACACGTAACTTGTATCCACAGAACATGTGGCCTGTAATTGAAGAGGAGTCATGATGATCTCTCCATTGGCAAAAGATTCCAGAATAGTCCCCCATTTGGATCTCCGGGAGGGGACTGCCAAAGGTTACCATGAGAAAAGGATTGAATAATCAAAGAAAGGGTAACGTTCTACGAGTTGGGGTGTAGAATGTCAGAAGCTTGAACGTGATAGGGTTACTAGAAAATCTGGAAAGGGAAATGCAAGGTAAAACGGGAGTACGACTCGTTATGAATAGGAAGGCCGGGCAGAGCGTGTGTTACTGTGAACAGTTCAGTGACAGGGTTGTTCTTATCAGAAACGACAGCAAGCCAGCACCGACAACGATAGTTCAGGTATACATGCCGACGTCGCAAGCTGAAGATGAAGAGATAGAGAAAGTGTATGGGGATGTTGAAAGGGTTGTACAGTATGTAAAGGGGGATGAAAATTTAATAGTCATGGGGGACTGGATTGCAGTTGTAGGGAAAGGAGTAGAAGAAAAGGTTACAGGATAATATGGGCTTGGGACAAGGAATGAGAGAGGAGAAAGACCAATACAATTCTCTAACAAGTTTCAGCTAGTGATAGTGAATACTCTGTTCAAGAATCACAAGAGGAGGAGGTATACTGGGAAAAGGCCGGGTGATACGGGAAGATTTCAGTTAGATTACATCATGGTCAGACAGAGATTCCGAAATCAGATACTGGATTGTAAGGCGTACCCAGGAGCAGATATGGACTCAGATCACAATGTGGAAGTGATGAAGAGTAGGAGGAATCAATACGCAAAGATGTGGAATACGGAAGCACTAGTGAATGACGGCATACAGTTGAAGTTCTCTAAGACTATAGATAAAGCAATAAGGTGTAGCTCAGTAGGCAGTAAGTTGAAGAAGAATGGACATCCCTAAAAAGGGGCATCATAGAAGTTGGGAAGGAAACCACAGGTACAAAGAAGGTAACTGCAAAGAATTCATGGGTAAAAGGAGAAATACCGCAATTAATCGATGGAAGGAGGAATTACAGAAACGTTCCGGGGCATTCAGGATACAGAAACACAAGTCACTGACGAATTAAATAAATGCGAGTGCAGGAAAGCTAAAACGAAATCGCTGCAGGAAAAATGTGAAGACACTGCAAAAAAAATTATCGTCGGAAGGACAGTCAAAGCAACCTTCTATGACGAAAGCAAGGGTGATAACATTAAGAGTGCAACGGGAATTCCACTTTTCAATGCAGAGAGCGGATAGGTGGAAAGAATGCATTGAAAGCCTCGATGAGGGAGAAGATTTGTCTGATGAGATAGAAGAAGATACAGGAGTCGATTAGAAGAGATATGGGTTTCAGTATTCGAATCAGAATTTAAAAGGCCTTTGGAGGACTTGAGATCAAATAAGGCAGATGGGATAAAACGACTATTTACTTTGGTGTGTAGAATGTATGAGTCTGGCGACGTACCACCTTGCTTTCAAAAAAGCACCATTCACACATTTTCGAAGAAGGCAAGAGCTGAAAAGTGCTAGAATTATCGAACAATCAGCTTAAACGCTCATGCATCAAAGTTGCTTACGAGAATAATATACAGAAGAATGGAAAAGAAAATTGAGGTTGCTCTAAATGACTATCAGTTTGGCATTAGGAAAGGTAAAGGCACCAGAGAGGCAATTCTGACGTTGCGGTGAATAATGGAAGCAAGACTAAAGAAACATCAGGACACGTTCATAAGACTTGTCGACCTGGAAAAAGCTTTCGACAATTTAAAATGGGTCAAGATGTTCGAAATTCAGAAAATGTCGGGGTAAGCGATGGGGTTCAGATGGCTCTAAGCACTATGGGACTTAACATCGGAGGTCATCAGTCCCCTAGACTTAGAACTACTTAAAGCTAACTAACCGAAGGACATCACTACATCCATGCCCGAGGCAGGATTCGAACCTACGACCGTAGTAGCCGCGTGGTTCCGGACTGAAGCGCCTAGAACCCCTCAACCACAACGGCTGGCTGAGCTATACGGAGAGACTGGTAATATACATTATGTACAAGAACCAAGAGGGAATAATAAGAGTGGACGACCAAGAACGAAGCGCAGGTATTAAAAGGATGTAATATGATGATGTAGCCTTTCGCTCCTACTGTTCAATCTGTACATCGAGGAAAAAATGATGGAAATAAAAGAAAGATTCAGCAGTAGAATTAAAATTCAAGGTGAAAGTATATCAATGATTCGATTCGCTGATGACATTGCTCTCTTGAGTGAATGTTAAGAAGAAATACATGAACTGCTGAATGGAATGAACTGTCTAATGAGTACAGAGTATGAATTGAGAGTAAATCGAAGGAAAACTAAGGTAATTAGAAGTAGGAGGAATGAGAACAGCGAGAAACTTAACATCAGGATTGATGGTCACGAAGAAGATGAAGTTAAGGAATTCTGCTACCTAGGCAGTAAAATAACCAATGATGGACCGAGCAAGGAGGACATGAAACGCAGACTAGCAATGGCAAACAGGGCATTCCTGGTCAAGAGAAGTCTGCTAACATCAAGAATCGTCCTTAATTTGAGAAAGAAATTTCTGAGAATGTACGTCTGCAGTAGAGAATGTATGGCAGTGAAACATGGACTGTAGGAAAACGGGAACAGAGGAGAATCGAAGCATTTGAGATGTAGTGCTACAGACTAATGTAGTAGATTAGGTGGACTAATACGGTAAGGAATGAGCAAGTTCTGGGCACAATTAGAGAAGAAACGAACATGTGGAAAACACCGATAAGGACAAGGGACAGGATGATAGGACATCTGTTAAGACATGAGGGAATGACTTCCATGGTACTAGAGGGAGCTGTGGAGGGCAAAAACTGTGGAGGAAGACAGAGATTGGAATACGTGCAGCAAATAATTGAGGACGTAGGTTGCAAGTGCTGCTCTGAGATGAAGAGGTTGGCACAAGGGAGGAATTCGTGGTCGCTTCAAACCAGTCAGAATATTGATAACCAAAAAAAAGGGGGGGGGGGGGCGGGCCAATTCGTAATGTGTAAATCTGCCACCTAAAACAAGAACTATCCTGCGACTAATATGACCGCAGTATGTCCAGAACTCTACAGACAGCTCTGACAGCCTCTTGCCTAGATCCCGCTATCTGAGCGACTGACGCCCGGGCAACCGCAATAGCCGAACAGTAAACATGACGAGAGGGGTTCACGAGAGCTTGCAGCGGTGTATTGAGCTAGCCGAGGTATATTAGGCTCCACGGCAAACAGCGTCCACTGTGCGGGACGCTCCTGGATTACCTGGATGGTAGCGTCCAATAACACAGTTACACAACGTCATTTCAGTCGGCGAACATATTGCAATACAGGTAGTTTCTGTAGGTGGAGACACATGTTGGAAATGTTACATGCAAGCAATATCTGCAGTAATCTGTTCTATATGCCCGGCGTACCACGTTGCATTTAGTTAACAAAGTACACCTAACAATGTGAGCCTTCATTACAGAAAAACCAGAAAAGTGTGTGATTCGCTCTCTAAGGGTTCTGTAGAAGCTTAACTAGGAATATAGATCGTTTGTCTATCGGTTCTGATTGAGTTAGCGAGTTCTAAAATATGTGACATAAATCGCCCATCTTTTAAATGCATTGACTTAGAAGCTTAAACTTTTTACACTGCCAAAAGACCGTATACCTCAGCATTTGACATAAATTTCAATTTGATATCTCTATCCGTTCTCGAGAAAAAGGTATCCCAACAGATGGACAGGCAGACGCACAACAAAATGATCCAATAAATATTCCATTTTAGCAGTCGAGGTACGGTACCATAAAATAAACAAAGAAAACTTAAAGGATATATTTTTTTTATTTCGTAGTGTTGTTTGACCCGGGAAGCCTTCAAAACCGCTCAACAATACTCGAGATAAGGACAGAGAAATGTAGTGTAGACAGTCCTTTGAGTAAATTTATTGCACCTTCTAAGAATTCTCTCCTTAACACTCAGTCCGTGACTGTTAACTTTTCCCTACCGTAATCCTTAGGCATTTAGTTGATTCGAGAAATATTAAATTTGTGAGATTTATGGTGTAATTGAAATCTAACTGTCCGTTCTTAACACACTATATGCTGTCAAGCGTCAACAGTAATTTTTGTAATATGCAGGTATTCTGTTAAATCGCTTAGAAATTTGTTTTAATCTCATTCTTGTACTAAACAGTAAAGGACAGCATAATCAACAAACGATTAAAGCGGACATAGCCGATGAACTACTAAGTAGTTTTATATGGAATGAAATTTTCACTCACAGTGGAGTGGGCGCTGATATGGCCGATTAAAACTGTGTCCCGGACTGAAATTAGAAATCGGGACCTTGGCCTTTCGCGGGCAACTGCTCTGCCATCTGAGCTACCACGACCCGTCCTCACAGCCTCGATTCCGCAGTACCTTGTCTCCCACTTTCCGAGCTTCAGAGAAGCTCTCCTGCAGAGCCTGCAGAACTAGCACTCCTGGAATAGATTACGAACGACAGAAGTCTTATAACGCTTCCTTCGGCTTCGCTAGATGACTTCTCGTCAGCTGCTAGATCCTTCACCTTTCTGAAAGTAATTGACGATTCAAATGGAACAGTACACGCGATCCCCCGAGATCAACTAACGTATGGACTATTAACTATCTTCATGTTCCAAAAGTGTGTAACAACTCATTTTATTTTTGCGAATCAGTCTAAGTAACATTCCTGATGGAAAAGAACGTTTCATGCCTGTTACAGTTCACAATGGACTTTCTGTTATTGTCGTAAGCTCTGAGAGTCTGTTTTGTATGCAAGATACCACGGCCAGAAAGTTTCCGTGAAATGCATGGAGACCTGCAGAGGATGAATGTTTGCTATTAGGGACAGCTGTTGAACCTCGGCATACACAAATGTAGCACAGTGCACATAAACAGGCAGCAACCATAGTAACAGTGTTTACTGTTATTCCGTGGTAGCGCGAATTTCTTGTTGATTCCCATCATTTTGTCCCCTTTTCTGGAGAACCTCTTCAAGACTCTTGTAACTTTTTCGTAGATCAGACGCATCCCTAGCTCGCTATTAACTAAAGAAATCCACTTCCAAGCATTCTCGTGCAGTGGCGTCGCGTGAAGCACACGTTTTCCTGTCGTTGTGGGTTGTTGTCACCCCATAGGGGAAGATTGATTTACATCTACCACAGCATTGAAATCCAGTTAGCATTTAGTTTCCCACCTTCCTCCTTCCGATAAAAGTGATTGGGTTTTTTAGTAATCTCTGTGGCCTTCGTGAACAGTCTTTCATACATCCCGCTTGTGGTTGCCAGCACCTGAAACTTTTCAAATCGAATCCAGTGGTCTCCCGGCTGTAAAGTATACTTCGCAGCAGCTGATCAGCTCCTCATTTTTACAACTGTCCTTGCGTTCTTCCTGTCGTTCTTCGATCTTTGACATCCTCACAGCTACCCGGTAACCAGTAAATTCTTACTTCTTCCAGACGTTTGCACGCATGGTTGGCCAAATTTGATGTTCCTGTATCTTGCGAGAAACATTGTAGATTACTGCCATATTGTGTTTCGTCAAGATCTTTCTTACTAGGTCAGCAACATCTTTTATGAACTTCAGGCGACCCTTCGATTTCGCAGAATGTTATACGTCTCTATAATTTTTCCGTAGTTGTCTAACGCTCTTTTTATCTCAGCGAACCAATATCCATTCTTTAGCAAAGCTATAGAGGGATATTCCAATTACGTGCAGAGCAGCGTTGGTTCACAGATGTCCGCTCTATCCACGAATGTTTCATATCACGATTCTTTTGTCGTGAGAGGTGATTTGAATCCTGCTCTAGGGTATGATCCGTATGCGTGGAGTTTTAGTAGACCGTGTGGCCCAAGGTACCAGCTTGTTTCTTGATAACTAGACATCACCGGCCGTTGTGGCCGAGCGGTTCTAGGCGCTTCAGTCTGGAAGTCCCTATAGTGAAAAAAATACTCCGGCTTATCTCATTGAGATGTTTATGAAAAGATTTGATCCTTTTTTCTTCCATATTACCCACATAATGGAACTATTTTTTCCGTACTTTGTTATCATCCGGCATAAGAGTCTTCTCTCTGTAGAGCTCATCGCTTCATTTAAAGTACATGAGACAATTTTTCAACATTTATGTGATATCAGCAAGAAATCATGACTCAAATGTCCCAACACCCAGTTAAGGAGAACCATGGTAAATATATGAAGATGGTATGTGTTCCCTAAATAACAGATACCATTGATGACCGTGCAGCTTCTCTAGAATGAAATGATAATTAAATCGAAACCCTTAACTGCCGACGGATGTCGTTATTATACATAATTGTTAACAGCTGAAAATGTGTGCCCGAACGGGATTCGAACCTGGGATCTCTTGCGTACATTGCACACGCTATATCCATCTCAGCCTCCGATGGGATAGAGGATAGTGCGATCGAAGGGACTTATCCATTGCACGCTTCCCGTGAGACCCACATTCCCAACTGTCCACAACCTACATTCGTAGTGTTGCTAATAGAAACTTGCCCACTCACTCATTACTCGTTCCAGACTAAGCTGACGAGTCACGTAAGAGTTTGGGCAAAGCGCGCGCATTCACGCAGAAGAAGGTCAATGGCCGGGTAGCCTTAAACTATATGAAAATGGTATGTGTTCCCGAAAGAACAGATACTATTGAAGACCGTGCAGCTTCTCTAGAATGAAATGATAATCAAATCGAAAACCTTAGCTGCCGACAGGTGTTGTTGATGTACATGAATGGGGACAGCTGAAAATGTGAAAGGCTACCCGGCCATTGACCTTATTCTATGTGAATGTACACACTCTGTCCGAACTCTTATGGGACTCGTCAGCTTAGTCTGGCGCGAGTAATGAGTGAATGGGCATATATCTATGAGGAACACTAGGAATGTATGTTGTGGACAGTTGAGAAAGTGGGTCTCACTGGAGGCGTACAAGGGACAAGTCCCTGCAGTTGCACTATCATCTTTGCCCTCGATGGCTCAGATGGATAGAGCGTCTGCCATGTAAGCAGTAGATCCTGGGTGTGAGTCCCGGTCGGGGCACATATTTTCAGCTGTCCTCATCATTGATGTATATCAACAACACCTGTCGGCGGCTTAGGGTTGCGATTTAATTATCATTTCACTTAGTAATATATCCTCCAGCTATACTACTAGGCCACTTAATTTACTGATAAATGTGACAAATCCTTTAAGAATCTGATCGGACCGCATGTGGACGACAGTATAATAGCCAGGGAATTTTAATTTGCGTGAAATTTTCGATTATGATAGTTTTTAGTTTCAAAAGGTATTATTGTTTAATGAATCCACCAAAGAAAATGAACTGTAGGAAAAGTAGATACCAGACTGGTACATATTAGAATAATCCTAAGCAAATATAATTGACCCCGAAAGAAGACAACCTAGGGAATCATAGTTTGACGACATCTTGTGTGATGCTAGTAAATTTGGTTCCGTACGCGGTCGCATTAATAGAGAGGTTAGATAACTCAACCTCATTTGGGTTCTTTGACAGTGCAACAGCGCCCATCAAAGCACAATTGCGAACGCTGCACGAAAGGTGACAATCATCACAGAGAGACTTATCGCTAACGCTCTAACACTTCCAGTTGCGGGCATCCCTCAACACATTAATTCTTCCAGCATGCATCTCACGAAAAGACCCTGACAGTGAAAACAGAGAGAGTGTTGCCTACAACGAGATACTTCTGATCGCGAAAAATTCACACATGGAACATGAAAAAAGAACATTTTTAGACATATTTGTCTCAAATTCTTCTCGTCTATTTAGGAGTCAAAGTCAATAAAGTGACTATTCTGCAATAAATTTGTGTTACGATCATATTTCGCATAATTAGGAAAAGGCATGCAACTATTTAAAATTATAACAACACTGTAAATATGGTTATATAAACTTAATTTTTAGTCGCGGCGACTCGTTTTATCTTCCCACTATCGATAGCTTCTAACTGGCCTCTCGCCAGATGGCCCGTATTCGTCCCTTGTACGGTTATCGTCACCACGCATAGCGTTCAAAAACGGCCGCTGGAGCGGCAACGGGGAAGCCTTGGATTAGCACGGTGCAGGCTCTTTTATGTGTCGTTTTCACGCAGTGTGGACCTGGGGCCAACGGCAGTGCTTGGAAGAATGTTCACGCGGTGCGGATGAGCACGATTTCTTCTCCGAGTCATCGTTCCACCTACCTCGCCAAAACTGGGTAGGAGGTAAAGGTTTGGTTCGCCTGTGCCGTGCGTATCTGGTTGTTCAGCTCTGTGCACCGATTTCCCGCTCCGTAAGCTGTTTTAGTGGAAGTTCGTGTTTACGTTCATTGAGCAGTCATGTAAGCATTTTTTATTTGGCTCTATATGGCTCTTGGACAAACTTATTACCCTGTCTGCTCTGTGTCGTTTTGATGAGACATGTGTTAAACTCCTAGACAGCATTCTCTCAAAAAATTTGGCACAGCTAATGTTGTGCCGAGTTTATATTCTTGCATATTGCGTAAGGGCATTACGTTTTTAATTCAGTGCCTATATTATTCACCATTCTGAATGATTTAGGTGTGTAAATGAACTTGGAACTTTACTGCCTGTTCTTCTTAACGGGATCTGTTGTTACTTTAAAAAATAAATGTTTGTTGTCAAATAGATGTCATTTCCCTGACCTTTGTAATTCCCGATTTCAGTTATAAATCCGTAATAACTTCTAATTCACCATAATATTCAATAACGTACATTCTGCAAGAATGCTGCAAAAGTAACAGAAACCGCAATGCTTGGTGGTTGTAATGCTGAACAAACTTACATATCTGAGTGAAATTGGAACTGTATGAGTCTAGCTGAGCATGAAGTAACTTAAACGTGTTGGCAGCAGTTTTTCAACTAATTTCATGCTGTTACTAATATCCTTATTTGGTGCTCCTCTTTTAATTCCTACCCACACACGCACACGCTTACGCCTCAACGAAAACTTTTAGAAATCAGTCCAAATATTATAATTTGTTTTGCAATCGCTGTCTACTTTTTTTAGTGAGATTCTATATAATTCATAATAAACTTTTATTCATATATCTTTTAATTCTGTTTTATCAAATAGTTTTGTCTGTGCTTTGAATTTTTGTTATTTCTACTCTTCATAGAATCTCATTGCAGATATCTCACTAACTTTAACGTTGCTGCACAGCAGATCCAATTCCCATGTGCGCATATTGATTTTTAAAATTACTACATGGCGCCGACGGCAGAAAATCAGATCCGGTCACAACTAGCATCACGGGAACGTAAAGTGCGCCAGTGTTTCAGAAGATAGGGCGCTGCACACAATATATTGCCACGCCGAGCTGAATGGTATTCGAAGATTCCAAACAGCGCAGTATGACAGTACCCAATACGCGACCCTTGCAGTACAGAGCCATTACATGTAACATCTGAATTTATCAGCTTTACAGCGTCCTCGTACTGAGGGAAAGCGCGAAGGCAAGGAAAACTTACAATAACTCAGCCACCACTGTGGCGAGAAGTCCACTTACACCTCTGTATCATCTAGATAATGAAGGCAAATGACCACGACGCAGGCAGCGATGGCGTCCTGTTCAGCTTAAATACTTCCGTTTCAGAAGGCTCAATCTCCGTATCTGGTATTCCCGTCTGCGTCTTTGATTCTCTCATTACAACGAGTGACACTATCGATTGTTACAGTATACGTTAGTTACGTCGTGACGTGCTACCTGCTGCAGAGAGGAGATTTCTCCTCTGAGACCGCCGCCAGCAGGCAGTAGTGGAACGCAGCCGCTGTAAGTTGCCACTGTTGTCTGGTCACCTCTGTGACTGACAGCAGACGTGGAAGAGCCTTGTCCTTCCTCTTGTGAAGAGCTGTACCATGTAACTGCAAACTACTGCCTTCAGCCCGTCGAGTGAGGCACCTGACAACCACATCCCTGGCTGTACACGGTACTGTCTCTCTGGCTACAGGCTGTGTCTCTGATTTGGGTAATGCAGTTCCACGTTCGTGGCACTCACAATCTACGATATGCTGTTGGCACTTACCTAAGCCGACGTCTGTCGCCTAGAGTTCTGAGACGAGCAACACAAGATAGTAGTGGCACCCGGTAAGCTCGCGCCTGCATATTCCTGTTCTGGCTACCTGCACCACATTGCTGTTGGATCCTGACCTACACAACGGCCGCATCCGACGGAGTGCTGGCGTCCACATTTCTCGTCGCGGCCTAGAGAGCGACTCTGCATGCCTTCCGCCAACCAAGAGAAGAAAATTCGTAGTGTTTGCAAAATGAGATTTCTCACTCTGCAGCGGAGTGTGTGCTGATATGAAACCTCCTGGCAGATTAACACTGTGTGCCAGACCGAGACTCGAACACGGGAGGTACTGGCAGAAGTAAAGCTGTGGGGATGAGGCGTGGGTTGTGCTTGGGTAGCTCAGATGGTAGAGCACTTGCCCGCGAAAGTCAAAGGTCCCGATTTCAAGTCTCTGTCCGGCACACAGTTTTAATCTGCCACAAAGTTTCAATCCGTAGTGTTAAATCACGAGTAATAAACACAGGATGATAAAAAAAAAAATCGAATGTTCACTGGAGACAAACCTCAAAAATAGAAAATCATTCTGCACGTCACTGGATGGAGGAAGGTTCAGAGTCGTATGTTACCGCAGATACAATACTGTTCACTCAACACAAGTGCTTTGCGTTGCTCTAGAAACATCGAAACTGTAGTCCATCTCACTGCACAAACGAATCGATAAGTCCCTGTGTTTCAACTTTGAGTTTCAACAATTCGATATCTCCGATTTTAAAGAATAGCGGCCATAGACGCGATAAACATTCTCTTTCATGCACACCTACAGAAAAAAATCACAAGGTGTTCTGTCCGGTGACTTGGGAGGTCAAAAAGAATGAACAACGTCTAGTTGTCTACCCCTTCCCTTCAAATGTCTTAGGATTGTGTTGTTAAGATAACACCGCGCCTCAGGTGAAAGTGAAGTCGGGGGCACAGTCATGCATAACAGTGAAATCATGCAAATCTTCATGGAGTTGAGAAATTAACCAATTTGCAGCATTCCACTTATCACATCCCTGTCACAGTGTCCTCGAAGGAAAGGCCGATAAACTTTCTCGACGGAAATTGCAAAAAACGTATTCAGTTTCTGTGAGTTTCTTTCATGTTCGAAGACAACTCCAGCATTTTGTGACCCGAAAATTCTTACATCATGGGGGATTAGTTTCCCTATAGAAAAAGGTCGATTCGTATTGGAGAACTGAAATGCAGTATTCGAACATTCTGAAACAGTAGTCGGAACCTAAATGATGCAATAACTGCAACCTGTAAGGCTTTATATGCAGGCGTCGGTTCAAGACACGCCACATACTTATTTGAGGAAGACGAAGTTCCTGGCGCCTTGTGGACTTCCAAGGACTCTGCATGAACGCATCTTAGATGCGCTGGAAATTTTCATCAGACCTACGTGGGTGACAAGTGCTTCTCCCTTTGCAAATGCAACCAGCTTCCAAGAATTTCCTAAGCCAGTCATAAATGTGCTTGTGCTGAATCTACAGCACAGTGCTCGCTAAACAATGGACTGACTTCGCGCCAATTTCAGCACACACAATGATTTCTCTCGTGGCATTGTCACCATGTTGCTTCAAACAAACAGCACAGATGTGTCAAAACCTTGAGCCTCGCTCTAACCAATTGCTTGGACAGTGTGTTTGCACCTGTTGCAGACTGAAGAACCAAACACACTGGTAAAAATGCATAATATCGCGTGAAGGCTCCGCGAACACGCAGAAGTGCCGCAACATGACGTGGCATGGACTCGATTAGTGTCTGAAGTAGTGCTGGAGGGAGCTGACGCGATGAACCCGTGCGGCTGTCCATAAATTCGTAAGAGTACAAGAGGGTGGGGATCTCTTCTGAAAAGCACGTTGCAAGGAATCCCAGATATGCTCAATAATGTTAACGTCTGGGCCCCTTGGTGGCCATTGGTAGTGTTTAAACTCAGAAGAGTGTATCTGGGGACTTTGTGTAGCAATTATGGACGTGTAGCGGGTCGCATTGTCTTGCTGAAATTGACCAAGTCCTTCGGAGTGCACATGGACATCAACGGATGCAGGTGATCAGACAGGATGCTTACATATGTGTCACCTGTCAGAGTCATATTTAGACGCATCAGGGGTCCCACATCACTCCAACTGCACACGTCCCACACCATTACAGAGCCTCCACCAGCTTGAACCGTCGCCTTCTGACATGCGGGGTCCACGGAGCCGTGAGGTTGTCCCCATACCATTCCAGGTGCATCCACTCGATACCATTTGAAACGAAACTCGTTCTACCTGGCAACACGTTTCCAGTCATCAACAGTTCACTATCAGTGTTGACGGATCCAGATGAGGCGTAAAGCTTTGTGCAGTCATCAAGGATACAGTAGTGGGTCCTAGGCTCCGAAAACACGTATCGATGATGTTTCGTTGAATGGTTCTCACTCTGACACATGTTGTGGGCCCAGCACTGGAATCTGCTGCAATTTATGGAAAGGCTGCACTTCTGTCATTTTGAAAGAATGTCTTCAGTTTTCGTCGTCCGTTTTTGCAGGATCTTTTTCCGGCGGCATCGATGTCGGAGATTTGATGTTTTACGGGACTCCTGATATTCACTATACACTTGTGAAATGCCCTTACGTAAAAATGCCGAGTTCATCGCTCGTGCGCCGACTATAACAGCACATTCATACTCACGTAAATCTGGAAAACCTGCCACTGTAGCACCAGTAACCGCTCTAACAATTGCGCCAGACTCTTGTTGTCTTATATAGACGTCTAGGACCGCATCGCCGTACTCTGCCTGTTTATATACCTCTACATTTGAAATCTCATGCCTGTATCAATGTTCTTTGGAGATTCAGTGTAGTTTACGTATTAAAACAACTGGGACTTTTTTATCGCTTTTGAATCACTCTGTATGTTTCAGACAACAAGGATTAACCAATGTCTTGAGGAGTGTTACAAGTACACTCGGCAGCTTCCGAGCTCGGCTTCCTGGACCAGTAGAGTCACCACCTAACACGCCCAGTCTCCGCCCCTTCTAAAAATCCTGGCTTGAGAGTTGACTAGCGCAGCGTTCTTACAGGTAACTTCACACCAAAAGGAATTTTTCTCGATATCAGTTCATTTACTTTGAGTCATCAGTATTCTGACTTGTTTTATACACTGGACTCGCATTCGGGAGGACGACGGTTCAATCCCGCGTCCGGCCATCCTGATTTAGGTTTTCCGTGATTTCCCTAAATCGCTCCAGGCAAATTCCGGGCTGGTTCCTTTCAAAGGGCACGGCCGACTTCCTTCCCCGTCCTTCCCTAATCCGATGAGACCGATGACCTCGCTGTCTGGTCTCCTTCCCCAAAACAACCAACCAACCAACTTGTTTGATATTGCCCGCCTCTAATTCCTTTCCTTTGCCAGAGTCTTAATCTCACAGTAGCCCTTGCAACCTGCGTCTTCCATTAATTGCTGGATGTATTCCAATCCTTGTCTCCATCTACGGTTTTTACCCTCTATAGCTCCCTTTCGTACCTTGGAAGCTATTCCCTGATGTCGTAACAGATGTCCTATCATTTTGTACCTTCTTGTTGTTAGTGTTTCCCATATACTTCTCTCCTCCCCGAATCTGCGCAGAACCTCATTTCTTACCTTATCCGTCCACCTAATTTTCTACATTCGTATGTAACACAACATCTCAAATGCTTCGATTCCCGTCTGTTCCGGCTTTCCCACGTCCATATTTCTCCACCATACAATGTTGTGCTCCAAACGTTCATTCTGAGGAATTTCTTCTTTAAATTAATAACTGTGTTGCATACTAATAGACTTCTCTTTGCCAGAAATGCCCTTTTGTCAAGGTCTAATCTGCTTCTTATGTCCTCGTTGTTCCCTCCGTCATGGGCTGTACTGCTTCCAAGATATCAGAATTCTTAACTTCGTCTACTCCGTTACCATCAGTCCAGACCTTAAGTTTCTCGCTGTTCTCATGTCTGCTGGTTTTCATTACTTTCCTCTTTCTTCTATTTACTCTCAATCCCTTATCTGTACTCATTAGACAATTCATTTCATTCAGCAGATCATTTAATTCTTCTTGATTTTCACTGTGGATAGCAATGTCATCAGCGAATCTCATCATTGATATCCTTTTACCTTGAATTCTAATTTCACTCTCGAACCTTTCTTTTCTTTTCGTCATTGCTTCTTCGACGTATAGAGTAAACTGCAGGAGCGAATGGCTTCTTCCCTCTCTTATACCAATTTAATCCGAGCGCTTCATTCTTGGTGCTCCACTCGGACTGTTCCGTCTTGATTCTTGTACATATTCCATACTACTCGTCTTTTCTTATAGCTTACCCGTACTTTTCTCAAAATTTCGAACTTCTTGCACCATTTTACAATATCGAACGCTTTTTTCCATGTCGAAAAATCCTATGAAATGGTCTTGATTTCTCTTTAGTCTTTGCTTGTATTATTAACCGAAATGTTAAGCTGATTTCTTACTTAATTTAATGTCTTTGTAGATCCTTTACATTTTTCCTCTTCAATTTGAACTTGTTCAACGTTTAACTTCCGTGTCATGTTCTGAGCTGGATTTTTAGTATCATAAAGCTTTTATATTAGTCAGTGGCTATAACTGCTGTTAATGTCTTTCATGTGTGATTCTAAATTCTTTAAAGCCTAAATCCACACCGCATTTCTTAAGAATAGTTTGTTCTTTCTGCAAAAAGTGTTATGACGCCTGCCCCAATATTTCTGTTTATTTCCGACAGACTTTCCTAATTTTTTTGTTTAATCTACAAATAAATTACTAATAAATATATCAGTGACGTGATTTCCACTCTTCTTATCAAATTCTCTGACGAGTTTTGATAGAACGTCTTTGACTGTGATTGCTTTCTCTAGATCCAGAGGTGATGCAACTAATGTATATATACATCCTCCAATGCTATGAATAAACTCAAAACATCGTTTTATGCCTACAGTTTTGTGAAATCAGAATTATTTTCGTATTCTGCCCCTCAACTGACATTGTCCCCATGTTTCCCACTATCACTTCCTCTTCATTCTTCCTACAACTTACTTCCTTTCTGTGTCTTTTTCTCTTTTGTTTCTGGGTTTGAATTATCTTAGTCTTCCTATTTTTCTCGCTAGATGTTACATTATCTCAGAAACTTGTAATTTTTATCTTTACTCCTTGGTGTTGTTTCACACAGTGAGGTGTTCGACGGTGGCATGACAGAGTAGTCAGACCCAGAAATATTTAGGTGGAATGTATTAAGCGACTTGAGTTCCTCTAAGAGCAGATCCTACCCTAAGATCTAGAGAGCACCATGAATCTCTTTCATCTTTGCGGATCTGTTATGGCCATTGCTGGAATAAGGCTGATGAAATATGCCAGTTTAATTCACAGTATCAACAGGAATTGAAACAGAACCTGGTAACCTTAAGTTAGAAATAATGCAACACTTATGGGGAGGAATAAATCCATCAGTGAAAGCTGAGTAAAAGACCATAAAACAACACGCATTAAATTCAACGTTTTGATGTAAAGACACAGTAAAGTATTTAAATAACGCTATTGTACTAGTAGACTATTAAATACTGAGGCAGGGAACCGTAAAATTCACATGGTACTTCTTCTAAATATGGTCTCGTAAGAGATCAAGAAAATCTCTTCTGTGAGTAACGAAAGCGGATAAAAAACGCTTAGGAACTTTTCATACGACTATAATTAAAAGAGTTTTTAATTGGTCTTCGTCTCAGAATTTAATTAAATCTAGTGAATTCCCAGCTAAAGGCCTCCACCGAGGTGGTATCGACGAAAGGAGAGAAGAATAACAACTGTAGGTGAGTAATTCGTACAAAAGTATGTTTTGTGATGCCCCATAAGGTAACCTAAGCAAGGCAACTCTAAAAGCTTAAGAACCTAATCAATGGAAACAGCCAGAAACAGATGACCTCTGTGGAATATAGCTCGAAGGGCAGCGGAGGGCACTGTGATTTATTGCCAAGTAACGAGTTATTATCGCTTCTCTTTGTGGTAATTACTTATGTATTTGTTAACTAGCCTCAGTCAGTCAAATAATACAACAAGCAGCTTAAAAATTATTGGAACAGTAAACTTAAGACCAAAATATAGGGCTTCATAGCTGGCGAACAAATATCTCCACCATTTAAGCAAGACAGAGGAAGCAAGGAATACGTAAAGCTCAGTCTGTTACAGGGATAAAAAAAATTCCTCACTAACATAATCTACTAATATTAAACACATGGGTTAGATTTTGGATGAAACTTCTGAGAATATATGTTTGGAGTACAATACCGTAATGAAATGAATAACAGACTTTTGCAAATGTGGAAATGAAAGCAACAGAAGAGTCTTAGATGTGGTATTACAGAGAGACGCTGGTAAGTACGCTGATTCATTAGATACTAAATGAAATGCTATTCTGTAAGACTGGCCAGAGAAGAAATACATGGAAAACTAATTATAAGAATGATAAAAAATGTGGTAAGGTGTTAGGAAATAACTTACATGGTATTACAGGCGGCCTCAAGATATAGAAATTGTAGATGTAAACACAGAATGTAACATACAGAACTAACTGCATTTAGGTGCCACTCTCATAAGGGGACTACAAGGCCATCGGATGTTGGTCATATTTTTCACATTTATTGTATTTGAAGTTCGAATTTCAAATATACGTATGAAAAAGCAGTTCGAGAAACTCTCAAAAATAATCGACAAAATGGGCTTTGAATTTTTCCAACCATGTTTAATACTCTGAAATATACACTTTTCCATGAGCAATGTGGGTCTATGGTAAGCTGTTCGCTGACTGTGTATTCCAGGTGGAACGAAATTGTTAACCAAAAGTGCACTTTCAATAAGTGCAGAACACACAAAGGCGCACAAGACTGATAATCGCTAGATCGATTATGGTCTCGGTCATTATTTTTTTCGGTGCATATGGAGCGCCTACGCCATTTAAATAAGAATTTCATCACATATAAGTTAATATTACATCTAATTTTTATAATAAATGCACATATTCATATTTCTAATTATATGTTACACAAAAAATCCAATTTTCACTACAAACAAAAGTTGTTAGTCACCCATCTTTCATAAAGGTCTTCAACAGTATTGTTTACTTAAAAATGCAGATAAACTTTTTCTATCTTTTTGTGTTTTGCATATCATTTAAATGCTCATAGAACATGCATGTTTGTTTAAAAATTAGATTCCACCTGGATTCGAACCCAGATACCACCTGTGGCGACCACTCTGAAACATAGCCTCATTGCTTGAAAGAACACCACCTTAGTTCAGCTTATTAAAAACGATCGTATAACTTTAATTTGATTTTCTTCTGTATTTTTGAGAGTTGCATTGAACGGATTTGGAAGAGGTATATTTCAATTCTTGGTTTCACATACCCTAAATATTAAAAATTACAAAAACGCTATTGCATTGTGGTAAATCAGTTTCCAAGATTTATAGTATATTTTCAAAACACAAACGTGATAGAATGGTATGCAATCGTCAGTTAAGTTCTTAAAAAAATTTCTTGTACGAAAATTTCTTATGACTTCCCAAAATGTTCACGCTACAAAACACAGATGTACAAACGCCTTTCACAGCTCAACATGTTAGATACCACTCAAATAATTAGAATGAGTGCCCCGCTCTCATTCAGGCACTACTTTACACGTGAAGGACCAGTTAGATTCCGATCTGGCACAATAGGCAACTAGCCACTTCCCTGCATGGTAACAGGCTCTACATACCATCAATTCAATCACAAATCGCATAAACACAGTAATGCCTCCTGCAACATGCAATGCTCTTGAGCATTATAATATTAAAACAGCATATGAATTAAAATTACGCCTGCTTGGATTTTAAATTTAAATCCATAGCACATGATACACTTAGTAATTAATAAACACAGATGGTTCTCCAACAGCTGGCCAGTGTGGCCGAGCGGTTCTTGGCACTTCAGTCAGGAACCGCGCGACCGCTACAGCCGCAGATTTGAATCCTGCCCCGGCGTGGATGTGTGTGATGTCCTTAGGTTAGTTAGGTTTAAGTAGTTCTAAGTCTTAGGGGACTGATGACCTCAGATGCTTAGTCCCATAGTGCTCAGAGCCGTTTGAATCATTTGTTCTCCAACGTTATTATTACTTAGATACAGTGAGGTAAATACAGTGGGGACGACTGGACGAATGCATTTCCCAGTATGTGGAACGTCCATGTTACGATATGTTGAAGTCGGTCAGTGATAACAGAGGCAGCCGCACACGGTGACTATCATGGGAATTGGTCAATAGGTCCTCGTGTACAGCTTATGTCCTCATTGAGGACTGTATCATCTAGTGGCGTTACCTCGTCAACAACGAAGGTATGTTTTTGGCGTCGTCGACTTGAGCTGGACGGTGCATACACATTAGGATTACACACCGAACAGCGGAAGGGCTATACCCATAGCATTAAGAAGGTACATTAATCTTTCAGTGCGGAGCCTTGCATGGAGGAGGATGGCCACCCCACTACCATTGTCAGCGCATTGGATGTGAGGGTCATGTAGCCAGCAGGAGCATAGAAATCAGCGAACTTCTCGGATGAGAGCAATGTCGACATTAATTGCGTAAATGGTGTTTCTGAATGTTTCCAGCTTATTTGGAGTCTGATTGTTGGCCAGATTAATCATCGCAATAAGGTAGTGCTTTAGACGTGCTCCACTTTAGGCATGGAGGGTCCTGCGAAGATGTCCAGTGGCGTGAAACATCTGGCACAGTCAATGTGGTTGCAGTCACTAGGTACAAACTGCGTCAGACGACACTGTGTGGCACACCCCAATGGGTGGGCCAGCATCACGATTAGCTCTGTCGTCGACATCGTCAGCCCAGGAGATCCAAACTGTGGCAGGCGAATGTCGCACCTATCGAGGGCTGGGGATGGCATCCAGGAAACGTCGTTGTCAGGCGAAATTGCAGGTGGCGGAAAGAAAGCTCCTGACATGGGACGTCCGGACCACCCAGTCCTATCGTCTGGTCACTCGGAAGCACATCACTGTGTCTGGTATCTCGTCCACTACCCATGGTGCCATATGAAGTTGTGTGTCGTTGGAGGGCTTTGGACTTCGGTTGTTTCGTTTTCAAGACGATTGCTCCTTTTGGAGGTGCTGTTGCATGTCAGAATTTGGCTGTTCGTCGTCCGACATTATGCAAGTCTGAAAGAACACAGAGGTAGGCTTAGCACCGGGTTCAATGTCGATAGCATTGGGCAGGCCTATTGAGCTATCAAGAGTTAGTAGTCTCGTCGTGGTCAGTAGTATATATATGAGACTTGGGACCAAAAGTATAGTTTTTACAATTCCCTGATGTAAACATAAATTTCAGTTTTGCTGTACCACCCTGTTAAAAATTTATCTATACCCATGAACTGAATTTTCTCTATCCAAAAAAATTAATTTCCTTAGTTAAAGTTTCATATGGAACGAATCATTCAGTTAAAAATTTTTAAAATACAAAAATTCTGAATTTCATACAAATTAAATGACATGAATTGAACTATCTTCATTTTGTAATCTCAATATATAAAATTTAGTTAAACAATTTTGTCCAGCTTATCTTTGTCACCTAAAAAGATTTCAGTGTAATGACCTGGAAGAGTAATTTGATATATTTCATCTAAAAGTAATAAAACTTTCTGACCATGTTTATTTACCTAAATTTCTGTATTTGAAATTTTGTAAGATTTATTATTATCAGTTCTGTTCATTTACTCAGTAGCCATTAGTACAGCTGTCAATTTGACTTACTAGATTTTCAATGCTGTCATTCATGTTCATTTTGTTTGGCATCTATTGATAATAAATATTAATTTTAAAAAATTAGAACTTTTCAAACGTTTTAATTTTATAAAATCTAAGTTTTCATGGATTAAGATTTCAGAATATGTTACATCTTTCCATGATAAATAATTTATTATGGAATCGCATCATTTGATTTGTTTTCATGAAAAAAGCACCTAATTTCAATTGTGTACTTAAAACAATAATTTTCCTAGACACATTTATTACTTAGATAACTGAATTACCCATAAAATTTAAAGGACTTTCTCTTACATCATGATTTAAGTTTGCTATCCATCAAAATGTATGAAAGCATCGCAAGTTATTAAAAATTATTTACTGGCTGCAGATTTTTGCATTTTTTCTGTTCTTTACAAAAACATTTTGTAATTTATTATGCTCAAATAAAGAAGAATCATTTAACTGCTTATTTTTTCGATTAGTTTGGTAAACAATGAAAATAAATCAAGTCATATCAAATTCAGGACAATTAAAATAATTAGTAACATCTAGATGAAAATTTCTTTTTCTATTTACTCCAGCAATCTCTATTGTTTGCAATTAATAGAAAGAAATTAGAATTTTCAGATTTTCAATCTTTCAGGTTCTAGTTCACATGAATATTCTGATTCATATTTAACAACATGAACACATATTTCAATGCTTTTTAAAACAATTTTACCTTTCTTGGGACATGGTCTTGGAGCAGTAGTACTTTTACTAATCCATCAAACAATAGAACCAATTTTTGAATTTCAGATCAAAATTACAGTTAAATCTCCTTCACAAATTATTTCCTTAAAGTCTTTAAATAATTCACTAAATAATTCTGTTGGATAAAGTATGTTGTTTTGTTTTTATTCAGTTTTACCATTGTTAAGCATAAGTCCTTCGATAGTTAGTTCATGTCATAGAGAAGAAGTTAATTGAATAACAGACGATGAGGAAATAAAGGGATGTTCTAATGTAGACTAAATATAATTTTCTTTCTTAATGTAATAACATTGAACATCCTTAACATATAATTATCTTTAGTTTAATATTGATTGAACATCCTATGTTGAAAACTACTCGATCTGTGTAAATAACATCAAATGTGGTGTGTAAACAGGATGAAACTGAGCATCACCAATACTGATATTAATTTCTGTTTCCTTCTTTACAATATTCAAATTACTTTGTTTTGTCATTCACATGGAAAGAGTAACATCGGCAACTCTCGATTTTGGTAATGATTTATTAATGAAAAAATTTAATAATACATTTTTAGAATTACTCCTATGCAAGCACTATTCAAGTAAATCAAATTATCATTTTCATCAGTTATAGCTATTTCCATATTTTGAATAGTACCAATAACTGAAATATTAACAAGTTAATTTCATTAAAAAGTTATTGGCCTGTGACATGCAGCAATTAGTTTAAAAGAGTAAATAATGTTAGGTTCCGTACGAAAATGAACAGTACCTTTAACTAACATCCCATCACATAAATTAAAATTTATATTTATTAATTGAAATGAAATAATTTACAGAAGAATATTAAAAATTGCTTCTTCAATAGCTTCAATAATTAGATAATTAAAACATAAAATTTGTCCAATACAATGATTTTTTCCATAAATAATTTAACATCACATTCAATAGTAACTCTGTTGTAAATTTATCTTTTAAATTATATATTACGTATTTGATCGAATACATTTCTCAAAATTTTTCTAAACTACATTAAATAACAGGATTTTATATCGTTAT
Organism: Schistocerca serialis cubense; assembly: GCF_023864345.2. Classification (NCBI taxonomy): domain Eukaryota; kingdom Metazoa; phylum Arthropoda; class Insecta; order Orthoptera; family Acrididae; genus Schistocerca; species Schistocerca serialis. Next base: position 65,416,755 of record NC_064644.1, on the reverse strand, counting down.
ATCAATCATTTTTTGACATATATTTTGAGTTAAAAAGTTAAATAGAATAACGGCTTACTTAAAATTTATGTAAGTTTCTATTAGTATAATTCCAGTTTTCAGAATAGATGAATTATCACTTATTTGAAGCAGATGAGCCAATTTCATTAAGAAAGCTTATGTCAATAAACGACAGACTGGGAACCAAAAATTAGAACTCCCGAAAAAATTAAAAAATAAGAATGGTAATTTTTACCAAATTGTATTCCATATTCGATAATACGACCAAGCAAATTTTGGAAAAGAAACACTAATATAAAAAATTGTATTCTAGCATCACGGTGGTTAAATTCAAGAAAATTCAACAATTTGTACATTGAATCTAAATTTTTTTAATCAACCAAAATGTCAAGAATTTATAAAAATCCTGATTAAAAAACTTACTACTTTTGTTGAAAATGGTGATGAAATTATTCCATTCCTTAAATGTAAAAATAATTCAGTTTCAGTTCTTAATAATTTCATTCTAAGAAATGAAGATATAGTTAGAGATTATTTTGCTAGGGGTAGACACAAAGCAATAGACTGTTATTTTTAAGTGAAACATATTCTAAAACACCTAAACAGCTATTAGTAATTTATAAACTTGTATTTTCAGAGAGCATGATGCAAATTCAACTTATTTGTCATGAGTTTGCTGGCGATGATGTAATGTTTGATGATTTTAAGACAATACAAAGTAATTATTCAAATAAAGAAGAATTAGATTTAATAACAGTAGACATGACCAAAAACTAATAATGGTAAGAAATAGGAAAGATTAACCATAAACAGTGAACATAAAAGTTAAATGCAAATGATGAAACAAATGTTAAACATAAGTTTGAATGTAAATGTTCAACATAAATCTAAACTACTATTTCCTTATCATTTATATATATTTAAAAAATACACTGAGATATTGTTAAAAAAGTTAAACAAAATAGAAAAGTAAAAATGCAGTTAAGGAAACTGTTAAAAATGAGAATAAACACACACATAATTAGTTATTTATTCTTCTTAAAACAGTTACAGAACTAAAAACATCAGTTGGTCGGAAGTTAATTGTTCTAATCAAACAAGACAATAGCAAACTGAATGAAGTTTCAGATGTTAGTGAGAGCTACCTTACCTTTAGTGATAAAAAAATTGAAAATGTGTGTGATCTAATCATTAAGAAAGATGCAGTGAATAAACAATATATAGTAAATGAATTAAAAAAATCTTGTTACAAAAGCTGAGCACTGTAGTATTTTTAAACACTTAAATATTTCCATTCCTACAGAAGAATTAAAAAATAAAGTTGGTTGTAATGAAAAGATTAATCAAGTAAATATCTTATACAATCACACTGCATTACAAAAGAGGTAGTACAAAATGTTTTTACAGATTATTCCCGAAAACAGATTTCATTCCGTAGTTAAATGAGAAAAGTAATTTGAAAGACAGAAAACTTACTGTACAAATAACTGCATTTACCTTTATGTCTGGAAAGGAAAAAAAATACAAATTTTGACTATGTATTTCTCCTTGGTAAAATTATTGAAATTTGAGAACATGTAGATAAATATTTACAATTTAAAGATTTTGATATTTCGTTAAGTGTGTTTCATAATATTTATGAAATAGCTGCTGTCAGCTAATTAATAAAACTATTGACAAATAAAATTTACTATCAAATAAAGTAGAGGAAAAAACAAAAATCGTTCCAGTAGATGCAAATTAATTACATTCGGTGAAATAATTTAAAAATTAGTAAATATTTATTGTAAGTGAATGGAGAATCGCTATCACATCCACCGCCTAAAGTGTATAATCTTTACTGAAACATATAATCCTCACAGAGTAGCAATAAAGAATGAATGACAGAAGGATATGTAAATCTAAAAAGACTAAATGAATTTAAAAATTTTGTACATGATAATTCATGAAGAAGTTATTAATGAGTTACTTAAACTACTGACAAAATAATTTGAAAGAGAAATTAATTTCTCTCATTATTTATCCTTTATGGCAATCTGATTAAGACAAAATGGTTTCAGGGAATTTGAAAGGACTTGAAAAAATGAATATTGTTTGTGAATATTTAATAGCTGTTATTGATGTTTTTCCAATGTGTGCTTCCGCTATTCCAGTTAAAGGTAAAACAGGTAAAAGTAAAGTTCGTTCTGTGGAAAAATAATTCAAAATTCATCATCCAGAAAATTAACATATAGATAATGGAAAAGAACTTTATAATAAGGAATTTCAAGAATTAATAAGGAAATTGGATACTGAATCATTTGCTGAATTAAAAGCATCTGTTGTTGAAAGATTTAACAGAACACAGAAAAACAAATTTTACTTACAGTGTAGTTGTAAATGGATTTATATTTTTAAAGATCTTGTTGGTGAATATAATAACTCAAAATACTGAACAATAAAATTCAAGGCAAAAAATAAAACAAATAGGATAAAAATTACTGATAACTATTTATGACACAAAATGTTATAAAGGAGATATCAATATGAAAATTAGAAGAAATTTAAAAAAGATCTACAGCAAATCGATCAACAGAACTATTAGAAATGGAAGATGTTATTCATTCTAATACACTCACATACATATTAAAATGTTTAAATGATGAGTAAATGAAAAGAAATTTTTATGAACAGGAGTTACTGAAATCGAATTTCCATGCATCTGTCTTGTTGACATTTTTTAAAATAAGAATGGTAATAAAGTATATGCTAAATGGTTAGATTCTGATAATACTCAACAATAAGATAATAAAAGTTACTAAAACTGACTTTATGTCAGAATTGTTTTGCAATTTTTAATTTGAAATAACTGAATCAGGTAATTTTGATAGTTTTATTTTATAAGACTTATATAAAAATCGTTATAAATCCTTTATTACTCTTGAATACGACAGAATCAGTTCGAAAATCACCTTTATTTTCTATGAACGTTCACAAGATTAAACTTATTAACATATTATTCAGAATATTAAAATAATTTTGACAAGAAACAGTAACTAATATTTATTTCGTCTATGCAACTAATTTATTGGATAATACACATAATTAATTCTTAAGACATGTTCAGTATCTGTATATCTACACTATGTGATCAAAAGTATCCAGACACCTCGCTGAAAAAGTCTTACAAGTTCATGGCGCCTCCATCAGTAATATTGGACTTCAATATGGTGTTGGCCAAACCCTAGCCTTGATGATAGCTTCCACTTTCGCAAGCAAATGTTTACTCAGGTAATGGAAGAATTCTTTGGGAATGACAGGTCATTTTTCACTGAGTGCCACAGTAAGAAGATACATCAATGTCGGTCAATGAGGCCTGGCACGAAGGGGGTGTTCCAAAACATCCCAAAGCTTTTCTATAGGATTCTGGCCATACAGGCTAGTCCATTACAGGGATGTTATTGTCATGTAGTACTCCGCACAGGCCGTGCATTGTGGAAAGCTTTTCGATCGTTTTGGAAGATATAATCGTCATCCCTCAATTGCTCTTCAAGAATGGGAAGCGAGAGGGTGCTTCAAACATCAATATAGTCCTGTGTTGTGATAGTGCCACGAGAAAGAAGTGGTGCAAGCCCCTCCATGAAAAACCTGACCTCACCATAATACCACCAACTCCGAATTTTACTATAGACACTACACATGCTGGTAGATGAGGTTCACTGGGCATTCAACATAATCACACCCTACCGTCAGATCCCCACATTGTGTAACTTGATTCGTCACTCTATATGATGTTTTTATGTGCAGTCATCAAATGTTTACACTTCTTACACCAACTGTGGCGTCGTTTGGCATTTACTGGCGTGATGTGTGGCTTATGAGCAGCTGCTCGACCATGACATTCAAGTTTTCTAACCACTTGGCTAACCGTGATAGTACTTGCAGTGGATCCTCATGCAGTCTGGAATTCCTGCATAATGGACTGGGTTGATGTCTACCTGACCAAATTCAAACTTTGTGAGATCCATAGACCTTCCCATTCTGTTCTCTCTCGGTATCTAATGACTACTGAGATCAGTGATATGGAGTACCTGGCAGGAGGAGGCAGCACAATTCACCTAGTGTTAAACAGTATGTTTTTGGAGTGTCCAGTTACTTTTGATCACATAGTGTATTTCCAGTAATATTTATTAATTCTCGGATTTGATGTGATACTGCCTTTCTTGCATTTGTAATTTCTAAAAGTTTATTATTTTCTCACTAATTATTGAAAATTGTTTATCATTTGCTATTCTCAAGATGCAAAAATGATAAAGTCTACACATAAAAAAAGTTTATTTTTCTCATTCTAGTAATTTTTTCTTGGTAAATGGAAAGTGAATATAAAATTATCTGTACATTGTGTAGTTAAGAAAAGAAATTAATAAAAAACAAAAATTACCAAAGAAGTTCACCTTTACAATGTCCTTTATTGAGACAATATATAGGAACAAAGAGGATATAACGAAAATAAATAAAGACATATAAAACAACTTATGAAAAAAGGAATACAAAAAAATTACTTCCTCAAACCGTAAAAAAGAATTAAAAGTTCTTCTAAATAGGTTCATTGATGTGAATAGGAGTAGAGAACTTCTTTCGATTATCAAAAATTTAAAGTGAAGTATTTCCAATGGTTTCAATGTTTTTCTGCGAAATTTGTCTGTAAAATACATAAGAAAATACAAGAAAAATTACCATACCATGAAAAATATTAAAATACACACAGTAATTCCTTAATTTTATAATGACATAGAGCAAAATATTTATCATCACCAGAGCTCAGAACTGTTGTATTCCATTCTACCTTATATAATTTATCTTAAAAATCTAATCAAATTCATTTTGTTGCATTGTTGTATTTTATCACATAAACCAGTTTTATAACAATCAAAGGTATTTTCCATTTTTACAAGAGTTTTAGCACTTTTTTGTAATTTTTTATATTCTTGATCTTATATTTTACAAGTATACATTTTCGATGTTAAACTAATGTGTTTTAACATAATATTTCCACACTTTAGGTTTTTTATTTTTCCTACAATTTTCTTCCTGACTTGTAGAATTGTATAAATTTTACTTTTGGATATTCTCTTGTGTTAAATTGGTTTATCAATGAATTCACATCATTTCAAAATTCTTGTTATTTTTGTCATACACAAAAGACTCTGTACCATCATATCATGAAGCAATCTTTTGATAACATTTTCATTACATTATAATATATTTCATTACAATATATATCTACTTCATCACATTATTATATTTCATTACATTATAATACAAATTCTACTTTTTGGTAACATTTAGAGTACTTGTTACACTCCAAATTTGGATATTGAATTTCACTCGTTTTTCTGTATGAACTGCTATGAAATTTTCTGAAAATACAGTAGAATGTTGAAAATTTGTTTCTGAAACATTTATTTCATATATAGATCTGAATTAGTTACTATTTTAATATTGAGTCTGTGTCTAAAATCTTTGATCAGATTCAATATTTTATGGAAATATTTTCAGATTCGTTACTTTCATATCTATTCTTTCAATAGTAGAATCAATCTATTTCTTCAAGCAATATGAATGTTTACATGTCAAGGTTCTATGACTTTTCGTTTCTTTTAATTTAAGATTTAAATATTGTTTGAGATTTCTATAATGAACAACATGTTTTTTATTATTTATTGTTGTTAATAGTTCATTACCTCCTTCTGGTGCCAATGGCAAATTTTTTTTCAAGCCATGTAACTTATTCTGATATTCCAAATCGCTTCCTAAGATATAACGTTATTTACTATAATGTTGTGTTTTTTAGAATTAATATATTTTTCTTCTAACCATTAAAAATGTTTAAACAGCTAAACATGATTAACAACGAAGTAAGCAATATAATTTGATGGATTTTCTAGCTTTATATTTTTCTTGCATTTATTATTTGATTTAACATATCTTTTAATAATTCTGCCTCCAATACCTTTCACAAATAATTGAAACATGCATTAATCGTTTCATAAATGTAATTCTGCTTTTCTGTTTTTTATGTAGAATTCTTAGGTAATGCTTGTGCAGTAAAATATCCATCTACAAAATGTTCATGTGACATAATACAAGTGACTAATATTTACGAAAATATCCACAGATATTTAAATATATATCCATATCATTTTTTAATATCGAATGTTTTCCAAATTGGTTTTGCACATTTATAACCTTCAGCAGAAATACTGTATTTATTAAGTCTCAAACAACAACATTGTATTTATGTAATTTTGTTTCCTATTATTATTCTTCAGAATCCATACATTCTTAAGGATAAATGCTCTTTTAATTATAAGTTTGGATGGTAATTTTTAAAATATTTTGCTCTTTCCCTAAGTTGTTCTTTTTTAAGAATAGGAGGTAATAGAACAGTATTTGAAGCTATACATTAAATCTATCAACAAACCTTAATATTCATCCATCAAAAGTACTTTCACTGTATGAAATAAATTTTAGTTCATTGTTTCTAATGGCTTTAATATTTTGGCTATCTACTGGAAGCTCTTTGACAAGCAAATAAACACCACAATTTCTTAAATTATGAAACTTAACTGTAGTAAATTTAGGATTGGGACAGTTAAGATTTCAATATTGATGTGCATTCGCTCAATATTTTTCTGTCAAATTCCAGTGATTCCCTTTTTCTCCTTCATTAATTTCTTTTTCATAAATTAAACAAATTTTCGAATTGTTAAATATTATTTTAATGTGTCATTATCATTGGAACAAAATGAGTTCAAGTGGCTCTGAGCACTATGGTGCTTAACTACTGAGGTCATCAGTCCCATAGAACTTATAACTACTTAAACCTAACTAACCTAAGGTCATCACACACATCAATGTCCATGTCAGGATTCGAACCAGTGACTGAAGTGGTCTCGTGTTTTCAGACTGTAGCCCTTAGAACCGATTGGGTATCCCGGCCGGTTATCATTGGAACATTTTAATATATATTCAAAAAGAAAAAGTAAAAATATCATTGGAATATTTTGTCATATATTTCAGCAATTCCTCTAGATTCATGTTTTAACATTTGTATTAATGGTTCTCTTACATCTTTGCCAGTAAACATTACAGGTTTTTTTGTAATCCCCATTTGGATATTTGACTTAATAATTTTACATTGCAGTTGTTCCTTTTCAGTTAATAGATTATTTGTTGATATTCTAAATCAGTTTTCTTAATAAAACATCATGCCTTGTTTTAAAATTAAATTCTTATGTTTCTTGTTGTCAATTGAACTTAAAATAAAATTTCATGTTGACTCCAATTGGTCTTCTTTGTATTAAAATATTCTTAAGTTTAGTAGCTAGTTCTTTAATTTGATTAAAAAATTCTTGTGGTTCAGCAACATTATCAATATTATTAAACTCAAAAGTTATTATTCTTATGTGAAAGTGGAAGCAATTCTATTAATTTTTTTAAGGTGATTTTAAAAACCTGTCATCATCTGAAAATTATACTGAGGTAAATATTCCATTAGTTTCTCATTTAATTTTCTGATATATGTCAACTAGAAGCTTTTGAAAACAGTTGTCATCATCGATATTATTAATGCCTCTGATATTTTGACAAGATAAATTAGGTGGTGTTTATTAAGTTTAGAATATTTTTAATTTTTTTGTTTTAGAAATTGATCAAGGTTCTATTAAAGTTTTTTTATTCAATTTGCAATAGTTATTAATAACACTTTCAACAGGGTTTACACTAAGATTGACTAATTTTTCCTAATAAGTTAGGAATAATGCTTTAAATTTTTGTCTTACAAGTTCAAGACGTTTTCGGCTTTTATATCTTAGTTCTCTCTCCATCGTTTCTTGCATATTGAAATAGTCAATAAATTCCAAAGAATCAAGTTAAGATACATTTGAATAACCTTCTTCTAAGCAATAATTTTGCAACCCCATGTAACTATATCCACATTTTCCTTACAATAATTTCCTAAGTTCTGAGATAGCTCAGCTTCAGAATAAAATTTTAGTTTTTTTTGTATAAGAAAATTACATTCTTTTAAAAATAAAACAGTTATGGTTGAAATGTACCTTTCGTTTCTTAAATGAAAATATCAGTCAATCTAGAGGAATGAGGTTTTGGCAGAACTTAGCTCAGCTTCAGAATAAAATTTTAGTTTTTTTTGTATAAGAAAATTACATTCTTTTAAAAATAAAACAGTTATGGTTGAAATGTACCTTTCATTTCTTAAATGAAAATATCAGTCAATCTAGAGGAATGAGGTTTTGGCAGAACTTATTTATAAAGAAGAAAGTTATTAGATTTTTTATATTTTTAAATAAATGAGAATTTCGTGTCTGAGTATAGATAAACATGACCAGGGAGAACTTATTCTAAAGAAAAAATTTATTAAATATTTTACTTTGTAAATGAAAGGGAAACTTCATTTGTTGGTATAGATTAATTTTTAACTGGGAATATACAGACACTAAAATCTTCCCTCATATCATAAAATTTTTAAAAAATATACTTATGGACCAGAACTGCTATACATATATTACTGCTGTCAAAGGAGATAGTTCCAGTGATGTCTCATCCACACCACCATTCCTGAGGGGGAGTGGTAACAGGAGAAAAGGAGCATCCAGAATTGACGTGTCCAGGCTGTACACAGCCGATATGTAAGTGTCTGATAAAGAAGTTACCGTCACTTTGGGAGTGGCATCACTGATCAGGATCTGGATTAAACAGTGAGAGAGACAATCTGCCATCATATGTAACCATAGCTTGCACGCAACCTATCAGTAGATAGGATGGTACATGTTTGGACACATCCATCTTGATCTGTCAGACACTATTTAACAAGTTTTATTTCGTGAACGTCTCCCATTTTTCCGCGATATGGCCCTCAATGTTGCCGTAGGGTCGAAGGGCTTCAACAGTCTCGTCGTGTAACACCCAGCGCGGAGTACAAGTGTCCAACTGTTCTAATACTGAAAACAGTGTGGTCTGCCGTCAACTCCCCAATATACATGTCCGAATGTTAGAACATTAGTCCCTGTGCATGATGTCAAACAGCGTCAGAGCATGCATCCTCCATCGTCACTTCAATATACATGATGCTGACGAAGATAGAGAAGTGAATACCCATCACTTTGTGTGGGTTCAGGCGTAGATCTTTGCAAATGAATTATTCGATTTCATAATCGTATGGACATGCAGCTTGGGTTTGGAAGTGTCGATCGGCGCTAAGAGTGTGGTACAATAGTGATGAACGCTACACAACACAAATATCGTGACACAGAAGTGAAGAACTCTGTTAGTGAAGCCCTGCTCGATGCAATCCAGAACACAACATAAATAGAACTATGAAAATCACAGGTGGATTCCCATGGATAACTGTTGTCAGTTAGGATGCCCTTCACAGTTTAACAAACAAATGGGCTGTGATCCCAATTTGGGCAAAGCAACTGTCAACAGCGAAACAACCCAGATTTGGATAATCCTCATACACAATCCAAAGTCAAGTCATTGTGTTATCAGGTGCAAATTAGCCGCTGGAAACCAGGATGACCGTTTTGCGCTTACAGACCAAATTCATCAATTCTTGCCTGCCCGGATTTCCAGATTACTTAAAAGTAACCAGACTTGCCAATGACCGCTATTTCCAGCCGCACAGTTATCAAAATATATGCTATATATTTGTTCACTTCTTGGGCCTCAACCCACTGATAACAATAAACAAAAATAATTATATTTTAAGCAAGCACATCTGAAGTTTGCACACCTCCTTAAGTGACACCAATGTGACCTATGAATTACACCACAGAATACACAATCCCACGACAAGTCATTATCAGATACAAATGAGGCACTGGAAACCAGGATGGTTGTTTTGCACATACAGACCAAGTTCACCACTTCTCGTCTTAACGGATTTCCAGGCATTCGCAGCCTTTAGTAACGTTGGAGTGGGCTTCAATACGCGGTCTTCTTAACGTCCTAGGAATCACCTTAACGTCCAAGGAACAGCAACCACTCCTCCATAGGCGCCAGCCCTGATTCAATGCAAAGAGAAACTCCTGCGATGTCTTCTTGCATTCTTCAGGGATCCAGATTCAGTTGCCTTCGGAAAAGCAACGAACCCTACACTCTTCACTGAGCCACAACCAAAGCCTCTTGCTCTCTCTCTCTCTCTCTCTCTCTCTCTCTCTCGCTTCCTCTCTCTTCCTCCCTGCAGTTGTGATAACACTTACTTACACACACACACACACACACACACACACACACACACACACACACACAACGATGCTAGCTAAATACACAAATTCAGCATACAGCACTAAACAAACTCGGCTACATCCTTCAACACAGGACGCGATTCAGTCATATATACAATTATTCTAATCAAATTCTATTAAGTAAGTTTCGCATGGCCTTACATGAAGTCGAATTTTTTAGAATGCTGTTCATTGTTGCGAGACGGTCACCAGGGTCATTAGTTCAAAAATGGCTCTGAGCACTATGGGACTCAACTGCTGAGGTCATTAGTCCCCTAGAACTTAGAACTAGTTAAACCTAACTAACCTAAGGACATCACACACATCCATGCCCGAGGCAGGATTCGAACCTGCGACCGTAGCGGTCTCGCGGTTCCAGACTGCAGCGCCAGAACCGCGCGGCCACTTCGGCCGGCAGGGTCATTAGTATAACAACACACACAATCGTACTGGCGTAGCACAATGGTTAGCGTATAAACTGAAAGTCGTAGTTTCGAATCTGGTGAAATTTAACGAGACTGTGAAACTTCGTGGCAAATTAAAACTGTGTGCCCGACCGAGACTCGAACTCGGGACCTTTACCTTTCGCGGGCAAGTGCTCTACCATATGAGCTACCGAAGCACGACTCACGGCCGGTCCTCACAGCTTTACTTCTGCCAGTACCTCGTCTCCTACCTTCCAAACTTTACAAAAGCTCTCCTGCGAACCTTGCAGAAATAACACTCCTAAAAGAAAGGATATTGGGGAGACATGGCTTAGCCACAGCCTGTTCTGCAAGGTTCGCAGGAGAGCTTCTGTAAAGTTTGGAAGGTAGGAGACGAGGTACTGGCAGAAGTACAACTGTGAGTACCGGGCGTGAGTCGTGCTTCGGTGGCTCAGATGGTAGAGCACTTGCCCGCGAAAGGCAAAGGTCACGAGTTCGAGTTTCGGTCGGGCACACAGTTTTAATCTGCCAGGAAGTTTCATATCAGCGCACACTCCGCTGCTGAGTGAAAATCTCATTCTGGCAACGAGACTGTGACATTCGTTATTATTTTTATTCAATTAATCGGGTTAAATATATTTTTTTTTATTTCTAATAATTTGCTGAGTCATTTTCATCATCACATTGACGTCTTTATTTTCTTCTATTTTTCACTTCTTTATTTGGCCTTATTCTTTTTCTTGTCATTCTTTTCTCGTTTGGAATCTACCTGTGTCGCTTGTAATCTGCAACCAAGTGTCAAACAGGATTGCTCAACGGTTGGCAATGAGGCAGCTTATGTAGGCAGTATGGAGATAATTTTAGGTAAACAAAGACAGTGATTATTTATAGTTGATTGGTGACGCAGAAACTGAAATTTTTCTGTCTTTGGTTTGCTTGTGGAGGTTAGCTTTAATTGCCGTGAACAAAGAGGTCGAGATTTTAGTTCTTCCGCAGACTGTTAACCGCTATGTCCTCGGTTGCACTGCACGTCACGTGGTTTGTTAGGTTAGAACGTGAGTTTAAATTGAGCGCCGGAAATCGCGTCGTCTGCCGCAATTCAGTCATCAGCTCTCGTATTTCTGTCATACCCCGCAGCCACTGTTTCCAGCGTTGCTAGGAGTTACGTATTAAGGGGATACGGAATCGGATTTTGGGTTAAAAAATCGAATTTTTTTTTTATTGGCGTATTATATTCTGCCATGTTTCCTCTTTAAAATGACGTATCATACATAGCTCTACTACAATTATAACTATTTTATTTTTATATATTTGTGAGATCGGGTATTGCGCTTTAGTTATACGCGTCTCTCGTGGCTGACCATGAACTTTTTGGCAGTACCTTTAAAGTGACATGAATTCAAATATCCCGGTTTCCAGCGACTATTTATACACTAGTTGCCCGAAAATGTTTCTCTTTCGTTTCCTCAAGTTACTCTTTGACTTTGTGGCGGGACTGTTTTGTAAACAGTGTGATATAAGAAAGTAGTTGTTGTTGAGTTATTTCGTATTTAGTGCTTCATTTTTCGCAGTGAAAATGCCTAGAGCTAAAGCAAAAGTATTTAAAAAGCGTGTGAACTGGCAAAAGAAAAGAAATAATGATTCATTAGCAAAGCAAAGCAGTTCATCATCATCACTGTTGGAAAATGTGAATCCACTTATTACTGATTTGCCGAACGAACTTACACCAAATGAAAACAGTGCTTCTCATAAAAAACTAAGAGATTTGGAAGAGAAATATAATTTACTTGATAGAGGCAATGAAGTTTTTGAACTCATTGATACGAATATATTGTGTGAAGCTCTTGAAAACAGTTTGTGCTGCAAAAAATGTCATGGAAACGTTTCTCTGAAAGTAGAATCCCATGTTGGCCTGGCTGCCCAGTTTAATTTAATATGCAGTGTTTGTAAATACAGCTGTAAGTTTCCAAGTTCGGTTTCAGTAACTGTAAATAATGGATACAAGAAAACTGAACTTTATAGTGTAAATATTAGGTTAGTTTATGGATTGCGAGCAATTGGTAAGGGCAAAGCAGCTGGTGATATGCTATGTGGTGTTCTAAATCTTCCAAGTGCACCTTCAAAGTTTGAAGCTTACAATTATGTACTAGGATCTGCAGTTGAAGATGTAGCACAGAAGTCAATGCAGGTTGCTGTGGAAGAAGCAGTGGAAGAAAATGACGGCAGTCGTGACCTCACAGTGGCGTTTGATGGCACGTGGCAGAAAAGGGGCCACACCTCCAACAATGGTGTTGTAACAGCAACTAGTGTTGATACTGGCAAGGTTATTGATGTTGCAATAATGTCTAAATACTGTAGGTGCACAGGCAGGCTGAAAAATGAACACAGTGATGACTGTATTGCTAATTATTATGGTAGTAGTGGTGGCATGGAGGTTGCTGGGGTGAAGAAAATTTTTCATCGCTCTTCAGTGGTATAATGTTCGCTATGTCAAATATCTGGGAGATGGTGACTCTAAAGCATTCAAAGAAGTTTTGGAAAGCAAACCATATGGGAACAGTGTAAATATAAGCAAACTTGAATGTATAGGACATGTGCAGAAGAGAATGGGTGCCAGGCTGAGAAGGTTAAAATCAGTTATGAAAGGGAAAAAACTAGATGATGGGAAAACCTTGGATGGCAGAGGAAGATTGACTGATTCCATAATAGACCACATTCAGATCTGCTATGGCCTTGCAATCAGGCAAAATACAGGCAATCTTGAAGAAATGAGGAGAGCTATATGGGCTTTATATTTCCACACCGCATCCACGGATGAGCATCCACAACATGGTTTGTGCCCCAAGGTGAAAACAGCTGGTGTAAATACAATAGGGGACTAACAACAGGAGAGAAATACATTCACCACCACAGTCTACCATCATGGCAGAAATAAAGCCCATTTTCAGAGATCTGGCTGACAGAAGTCTTCTGATGAAATGTCTTCACGGAAAAACGCAGAACCCCAACGAGTGCTTGAATAGTGTGATATGGCATCGTCTCCCAAAAACAGTGTTTGTCGGAATTAATACACTACATTTTGGTGTGTATGATGCTGTGGCAACCTTCAATCTTGGAAATATAACTAAATGCCAGGTCCTTCAAAAGTTGGGTATGTGTGTTGGTTCCTGTACGGTACGTGCTATGTTCTTTTTAGATCAGCACAGACTAAGGCATGCTGATAATATAATCAAGACATTAGTGAAAAAAGCAAGACAGGTGCAGAGGGGTGCCAAAAGAAGACTTGAAGATGATTATGAAGACTGTGAAGGGGGTATTAGCTACGGATCAGGAATGTTTTAATCTTCTTTCTCCGTTTCCCGTAAGTTTACTTTTTACTTCATCTAGGAACATTATCTCAGGTACTGGTCAACCTAGAAGTCTGAAATTTTTATGACGTAGTGACATAGGTCCCTATTACATACTGAAACAACGATTTTTTAATTACTTGATTTACAAAAGACTTAGGGGTGATAGTCTAGTAAAAAGCGATGGAAAAAATTTACTTAAAAATAAATGCACAATATCTCTGTAAGAAAATACTTTGACAATAAACTGTTGTTTCAGTATTGTTGTAACATATGAATGCACATACAGTAAAATTTTTAACTCTCTGTCTCCAGTAGTTTGTGAGAAAATGTTCCCTATAGTAGGCATATATTAACATTGCGGGGATAGGTGATTCCGTATCCCCTTAACAGTATTTCTAAAGTGTCTTGCTGTGTTTATGTGACGGTAATAAGTGAAATGTAACAGGTATCCGGCGTGGCAACACTGTAGTAGCAAGTGACGTGCATCAATTGTCAAGTAATTTTAATCGTTGTAAAGTGCATCGTCTATTGGAGGCCAACCTGAGTACTGAGCATTTTGTTGCTCTTATGTGTATATCTGTGTTTCGTATATTCCGAAGGACACTTCAAAGATAACAGAAGAGTGTGAAATCTCAGTGGGCGCTCCAGGATACGACAACAACTTCACGGGCGGGAGGAAGGTGTAGGCTGAATTTACAGAAGGCCATTTGTTGCTTCACAGCAGTTGTTTATCCTTTATTTAATGTACTTAAAAACATCATATTAACTGTCAGACAGATATCAGGATGGCATACGAAAACGGAAAAACTTTTAATAAATCTTTTCTTTTCAGAACAAGTAATAGCTCTATAAAATAACAAGTTTAACACGCATAAAAATACAACTCACAGGCCGTTTAGGCATCCGTAAGATTTCAACCAGGATAATCCGACTTCACTACAATCACGGAAAGAGCACCTCCATAATAATTTGAGAACTGCTCATTATGTAATATTGGTGAAACAAAGAAGCTAGCCTTCATTTGGAAAAAATTGTACTAGTGTAGGATTACCACTAAAATAACATGAGGGCGCATTCGGTGCTAGTGCTTTAGTAAGTTTTCAAACAGAAAAGTAACAATATTCGATGTTCCACAAGTTCAGCATTTGACAGTATTTTAAAATTTACGCATCCAGCTTTACAACAAAGATTTCGAACGCTCCTTGGGCACTAACAATTTCGGAACAGAAAATTTACAGCAATGCACAATTAAGAATTGAAAGATCTTCAAATCAACCAGTGATACAAGACCAGGCTGGCGGACGTAAGGCTTGGCTAGGTTGGCTTAGGGTAGCGGCCACTTTGGCTTACACTGAAGTCCGAATGCCATAAAGATTAAGAAATTAACTTGAAGGGGTATGCCTTAGCAAGCTAGGAGGTCGCGCCGCTTCAGTGGCCACCGCCAGACGGGAAGCGGAACACTGCGCCGCACACACCTACACAACCGACGTGGACTAGTCGTGACCGGTGAACCGGCGGATAGCAGGTTATACGTCGGAGCCAATGGCTCCAACGCTAGGACCAACTCGGGATGCCGAGGTCAAGCAATCAGACATATACTTCATGTAAGACTGAATATCAACTAAGTACACTACTGGCCTTTAAAATTGCTACATCAAGAATAAATGCAGATCATAAACGGGTATTCATTGGACAAATATATTATACTAGAACTGACATGGGATTACATTTTCAAGCAATTTGGGTTAATAGAACCTGAGAAATCAGTACCCAGAACAACCACCTCTGGCCTGGACATTGAGTTTGGATGGCGTGTACAGTTACAGTTGCCCATGCAGCTTCAACACGATACCACAGGTCATCAAGAGTAGTAACTGCTGCATTGTGACAAGCCAGTTGCTCGGACACCATTGACCAGATGTTTTCAGTTGGTGAGAGATCTCGAGAATGTGCTGGCCAGGGCAGCAGTCGAACATTTTCTGTATCCAAAGAGGCCCGTACAGGACCTGCAACATGCGGTCGTGCATTATCCTGATGAAATTTAGGGTTTCGCAGGGATTGAATGAAGGGTAGAGCCACGGGTCCTAACACGTCTGAAATGTAACGTCCACTGTTCAAAGTGCCGTCAATGCGAACAAGAGGTCACCGAGACGTGTAAACAATGGCACGCCATACCATGACGCCAGGTGATACGACAATATGGCGATTACGAATACACGCTTCCAGTGCGCGTTCACCACCATGTCGCAGAACATGGATGCGACCATCATGATGCTGTAAACAGAACCGGGATTCATCCGAAAAAATTACGTTTTGCCATTCGTGCATCCAGGTTCGTCATTGAGTACACCATCGCAGGAGCTCCTGTCTGTGATGCACCGTCAAGGATAACCGCAGCCATGGTCTCCGAGCGGATAGTCCATGCGGCTGCGAACGTCGTCGAACTGTTCGTGCAGATCGTGGTTGTCTTGCAAACGTCCCCAACTGTTGACTCAGGGATGGAGATGTGGCTGCATGATCCGTTACAGCCATGCGGATAAGATGCCGGTCATCTCGACTGCTAGTGATACGATGCCGTTGGGATCCAGCACGGCGTTCCGTATTACCTTCCTGAACCCACCGATTCCATATTCTGCTAATAGTCATTTGATCCCGACCAACGCGAGCAGCTGTGTCGCGATACGATAAATCGCAATCGCGATAGGTTACAATCCGACCTTCATCAAAGTCGGAAACGTGATGGTACGCATTTCTCCTCCTTACACGAGGCATCACAACAGCTTCACCAGGCAACGTCGGTCAACTGCTGCTTGTGTATGAGAAATCGGTTGGTAAACTTTCCTCATGTCAGCACGCTGTAGGTGTCGCCACCGGCGCCAAACTTGTGTGAATGCTCTGAAAGTTTAATCATTTGCATATCACAGCATCTTCTTCCTGTCGGGGTCCGCAGCTCGTGGTAGTGCGGTAGCGTTCTCGCTTCCCGCGGCCGGGTTCCCAGGTTCGATTCCCGACGGGGTCAGGGATTTTCTATGCCTCGTGATGACTGGGTGTTGTGTGATGTCCTTAGGTTAGTTAGGTTTAAGTAGTTCTAAGTTCTAGGGCACTGATGACCATAGCTGTTAGGTCCCATAGTGCTCAGAGCCATTTGAACCATTTTTTTTTCTTCCTGTCGGTTAAATTACGCGTCTGCAGCACGTCATCTTCGTGGTGTACCAACTTTAATGGCCAGTAGTGTAAATTCCCAACTCCGCCACATGAATACCACATGCATACCTCGCCCCAGACACCGACAAAAATCTAAGAGTCAAAGTGACAGCATAATTAAAATAAGGGGTAACCGGTGAATAGTTTAACAGTAATTAATTTGATTAATTATGGGAATTAATTCAACTAAGCAGCCGATTGTTAACAAGAGCCCAAGGGGAAAAAAGTAGTTCACTTTGGAAAGCTTAAAAGTAACAAGAAATCCTTAGCGCTAATGCCTAGGCACGACATCACAGAAGTAATAAAATATACAACACCAAACAATAATTTCCTTCTTTTAAAAGAAGTGCTGGATCTCAGCGAGACCCTCCAATGTGAGCACAGAAAACCAGCCAGCATTCCCCGGGTCACTGGCGTTTGCTTGTCACGACCACCCCCGATTTTAAAATTCATACGTAAGTCGGGGAAGCAAGAACTTGCCCTCCTAAAAGTCAAACTTGATGTTCGACCTCTGTGGTTACTAATATAGGCCCTAGAACATATTATAACCAAATTAATTTCACATCCAGGCAGTAATAACTAGATCATCGAAATACTGAACAAATTACAATAAAAGGAAAACACAATTTAAATACACTCAGATACATCATGCATAGGGGGAGTTCACCCAGAGAGTGGGAGGACGAATTTAGTAGCTTCAGTTTGGAGTGACGGAGAACAGCGGGGAAACCAGCTCAACCGGAGCAAGTCCACCACTGTAGCACAGGTGCGAAAATCCACAAGAAGAAGCACCGTACCCAGATCTAAGGTAGGATTGGCGGTTACCCAGAAAAATCGACGTGATTACGACACCCATATCAGTAGACAGTGACTACCAAATCCAGACAGTCAATCGGGAACTACGGCATAGAGCTCAACACTCAACACTAATACGGCCCGGTACAAGCAGCCGACCCTTGGATGAGCGACCGCCGATCACGCCCCGTACTCGCACGCTACCCGTTAGTCGCCCATTCCTCTTTCTCACTGCCCCACCGTCTGCCCACCTGCTTCGAACTTCCTCCAACCAAAGATCCAACTACGAGACGACCTAAGAGTCACCCAGTGGTGGGACATGAAAACGGATCGCGCCAGTAAGCAACGAAATAACAGCTCGGAAAACGAGCAGACATGGCTCAGGCTGCACATCATTCGTGCTGTCCTGACCTACCTCGACACCGTGGAAATTAGACTGTTTCCCTGGCCACCAAGTCCTCTAGATCGCTCACCCACTGAATTTACATGACCACTGGTAGACAACACAGTGGCCTGCCCTCATTTCCCTGAAATTACGACTGAAGAGCTCTGGTATAGAGTTTGCAGAAGCATGGAATGCCATACATATGTCTCTCATCCTAGTTCTTTTCGACATGTTTTCCAGCTGGGTTAGAGCCGTTGTTGCTTTCACAGGTGAAAAGTATGTATGAATGTCTGTGTGCCATATTTTACACCTGTGCCCTTACTTTCATATATCGCTAAGTGATATTGCTTCACATTCTGCCACTATTTCGTGGTAATTTTATTGAGCATATTTAACATGCCTTTGAGTTTTTCATGCTGGAAATACGTCCTCCCTATGTCGTCTCAGGGTTTTGATCTTGGAAACGTGAGCCTCCACAGGAAGACAGGAAGTTTTCACTGAAATGAGGCTGCTGCCTGCTTCATGCTTTTATGGGAAGGCCTGCGGCTCGTCATAGCTGCGAGCAGGGGACGATATTCCGCCACTGTCGATCTCAGAGAATGACTGTGTATGACAATTTTGCGTTTTCTGCATGAACATCGAAGATCGGGACACAACAGTGGCACATAGCCACTGTGAAATGAACGGCTTCTCTTGCTCAAAAACGTTTGTCATCCAGTCACGTTAAGACTCACTGCCACAAAGCTTGGTGTGTAGAAGCTGATGCATCCAGGAGGTACTGCTACAGCCGAGTACTAACCTTGTTATGGCTAAGGTGCACTATACACGATGAAGAAAAAATGGCGTATTGGGGGTGCATGCGACTCCTCATCCAGATTCAAGATAAAAGTTTATCTAACAAAATTACGTCGTGTGCATTCTGAAAACACATGTATGAAAAAGAGGAGCTGACAAGGCTCCCACATTGCACTGCGCATCGGAATGTAGAGAAGAATACGTATCACCCCACGCTATCATACTGGCTGTATTAGCGCACTGAGTAGACTGCTGGGACATCAAACCCCCATCCATCATTGAACTGTGGTTCGAAATCTCATCAGGTTCCTTTCTTTTCATTTTTAGACTTCCGATTCCTAGTTCTTGTCGTTTACAGACATGACATCATTTTCTCACATGACAATAGCTTATCACATGACAAGAGAAATTTTGTGTCTACCAACCGTGTATTGTAGAATCATAACTGGTCCTGTCCAGTTAATGAAGGTTAGCTTGCAGATGGAGTACCAAAACATGAATCCGTTGATATGCTTTTGGTGCTGGGTACATCTGGTAACCAGGGTGCTGGTGGTGGTGCTGCTCCTCGTGTGTATACCTTGCGGTACACTCAAAGACGCAATTCTGATAAGAATGTTTTCGACGCCTGGAGCAACGCCTTCGGGAAAACGGTAATCTTCGTCTACAAGTGGTGGACTGAAGTCGTCCAAGGAGTAGACGTACTCTACAGACAGAGAACACTACCCGCCAAGATGAACTACTGCATCCACGTTATTACACGTTAACTCAACACTAGCAGCCATATGACATTCGACGAGTACGGTTTCGCGAATGGGTTTTGCACCAAGAGAATGAAGATTTTATTAATAATGTTACATGGTCTGTCGTATCTTGCTTCCCTCGTGAAGATATTTATTACCTCCACAGTAGCCATTACTGTTCCCAACATAACCTTATATGAGCGCCCACTTGCTGATTTTGAGAAGATGTAAGTTTTGCCTGTCTGCAGTAGCGCGATTAGTACACTGAACAGCCCGCTAAGTTTTTCTGGCATGCAGCTTCGGTTGCCCATTTGATTACAAAATGTGATTCGGTGTCACTGATGCTGAATTCGCCACCTGGGAAGATAAAAGAAGCTTGTTGTGTTTGCTTCCAGTTTGGCACCACCCCATTGTGTTTGCATCATTTATTATGACTTAAATCCAGATTTGTAGGAAACTTCGCTCTCTGTTAACCAAATGTGAATTGCGTCATACAATAAGAGAAAAAAAAGCTTTTCTACTCAGACTTGATTTACATTTCCACATCTTTTAAGTATTCCTACAACCTTTCCATCGTTAGGTGACCCACTAACAACAAATATAATGTGGTGAACACCTACGCTTGTTGTTCTCAGTGTGACAGTGTTGTCGCTGCCCTCAGAGGCTAAACTCGACGTTCATTCTGTTATTAATCAGTGAAGGTAACGACAGTTGCACACACTCGTCTTGTTTCTTTGAAAGATTGCTGTGCATTGCTTCATGGCTATTTGGCCAACAACTTGCGGTAAATAGACGTAATAAATGTCATAGCATAACTCAAGACAAGGGTTAAGTCCTCACTCGAACAGCATAAAACTTTCGCCCCCTTCACTACAGCAAGTAATCAACTAATTTAATCACACGTATTTCTTACTGTACTAAATATTCACAATGAGTAGAGTTTCTTTACTTGCTATCCTTCATAGTACGGTAATTTTCAATGCCTGAAACATGCTAAGCAAATCGCTGACGAGTAGGTGATAACAAAAACTTGTTGCTGGACTAAGAGTGTTTGCAGTAACTACTGAATTAGTACCTGATGGAGATAGAAAGACATTATGGGCTCCACGCTATGAAGTTAATCAGCTTTCACGAAAAGTGAATTTCAGAAATAATTTTAATATAAATTTCTTACGTTAAGGTAGTTATTTTTAACAAAGACTGCGGCAACCGACTTGACGTCCAATGCAGTATTCACAAATTTTGAAGTGTGATTATCTGAAACACTGTCCAGTAGTACAGTAGTTGGGTTACCGACCAAAGCAGCCGGTAGCACAGAGTTGGCATCTGCCACGAGCAGCAGTTGCGTCCCCCCACCACTCGGCTAGACCGCTAAACGGCTGTTTGCTTCCTTTTTAATGCCTCTCCCGCTGTTTGTGGATCCGACGACCGGAGGGGGCGTGTGTTTGCCATCCGCCAAACGTGCGTTTCCGTGTTTGCGCTGTATTTTAGGAAAACACACACTCAAAGGGTCGCAGCTGCCAGAACCGCGGGGGCGTCGCTGGGCCTCAACTGACGGCCAACACTCGTCCTGCCCCCCTCACTACGGCTCCACCAAGTACACGTCTCTTCGCTATCGTCGGTTAAGGAATGCCGGTTGTGGTACGTGCTTCTCTGCTGCTCTCTGTTACTCTTCATCTGCTCCTGGTACAGCTATTCTTGTCATGTATTTGCGAACCATTAGATTTTATTGAAACGACTTATGTTAAATCCAGCAGAACCTGATGCCCTTGGTGAAAAGTCTTTTACTTCATTTCCACGGTAACGTAGTTCTTTGCTTACGTACTATCAATCCACGATATTATTGCAGTACAGTCGTGGACAAAACGAGCGAGACCCCTCCCCTTTACGTTATGCTCATGTGCACAACTTTAAAGTCTCCTACACAGCATAACAGGCAAGGAGACGCAGTGTTATCAACAGACTATGCACAGGCGTGATATTGACAAACTATCCGACCTTTTTAGACTTGTTTTCAGTCATGTGTATGACTATACTAATGCTGATTAGTGTGTTAAACACAACAAGTAAATATGAGATGTAAATGAAAGAACAAACGCTAATTAATGAACTGTACTAATAAAAATGAATTTCAACTTATGGAGGTAACATAACTGCTATAATAAGACAAAGTACCCCGGATCGTTACGAATTAGCAAAACATTGTGTGAATTCGGCTGCGAAACGGTCTGCGTCACCGTTCAGACCAGTCATACTGGATTACCTTTTCTGACCTACCATGAAAGTGTGCAAATTTAGCAATGCGTGATGATTCATAACGAAATTCAGTTAAAAATCATTCAGTTGAGGCGTAGCGCCTTATAACAATCCTGCCTAGGAGGCGGTTAAGTGGCAGATGTGTCTCAGAGCTAGATTGTGACAGATGGTGACGCGAGACTGGACACGCAGGTAGTTTATGTGTCAGCCGATAGAGGACAGTAGTGGATAGGAGGTCTGTGATTTTAGTTTCGATTGTGCCCACTAGAGTGCAGTAAAGTAATAGAATGTTTTTCAAAACTGTTCTAGTAGTTTCATAAAGTGTTATTATGTCTTTTTGTGTATGTAAAATGTTGTAAATGTGTTTTAGCAGTATGAATGATGCACGAGTGTGGTTTAAGGTTAATATGAAGATAATTGTTTAACGAGTTATGTAGTAGGATTTAGTGCGAGAACATTTCGAAGAAGTATGGATGTGGACAAAGGGGATTTTTGTAGAATAGATTTGTAAAGTAAGTTTATGGTAAGGGGAAAGGTAATTCAGGTACAAATAACAATAGTAAATTACTTTATGCCTAAACAACACTTCAACATATCAGATAATTACGTCAGTAAAAAGTGCAGTCGTTAGGTTTACTATTTTGCGATTGGTTATTGATGAAAAGCGCGGACTGACGCGGGAGAGGGTTGTTTTGCTATTGGCTGTTGAGTAAACTGACCGATGGTAAAGCAATATTCATCGCGCGCCTTTTTCTGCTGGTAAAGAAGACTTAGAGTATTCTAGGGAAGAAGTGGAAGCCCAGCCATGAAACAGTTCGGACGTGTGTAGTAGTAGTTCCGATGGAAATGATAAGTTGCCGGATCCAGCAGTGTTTCATACATCAAAAGTGTGGTAAAGTGACGGCATAATTATTCCGATGTGTGTGTAGAAATTTCGGAATTTTTAAGTGAATTTTGTGACGAGGAAAAACAAATATTCCGCGTGGCGCATTGAGCAGGTCGGTGGCTAAAAACTGTGACTGCATTTGGTACCGACAGACTTAATATTTGGCGAGCATTATCAATCAAAAACAATCAGTATTATTGTAGCTATTACGTTTTCGGGAAATGCAACACCATAAACTTGCTAACGTGAGTGAAAGAGATTATGAGTGACTTTGTTAAGACTAACACGGGTTTGGAAGTGACATTTATTTCAAAATATATTAATTGAGGAGAAAATTTCCAACCTTTCATTTGTGTGAAAACTTTCTCCCGAAACGTAGATTAGTGGCTTAAATTGCAGCCTGGTTCACGTGGAAGTACAGTATGTTTCACTCGGCTTTCCTACTAAAGATCTGCAGAGACAATGTTCACAGGTAGGTGCAGGTCCGTCGTAAAGGGACGGAAAGAACCGCTCCGCTGCACAGTGCCACACAAAAGTCAAATCATTTATTGGCAGAGCGAAAAAAGTAATCAGTAACAACTATGAAATTCTACAAGATCTTTATATTTACATCCACAGGGCGCCGGTACAGAATAAAGGTGGCAATAAAACGTATTGGGGCGCGAGAATTTCTTAAAAATGCTTTACTGATAGTCTATCTGCCTCCATCGAGATTATAACCGAAAACAAAGCAGACCTCCCTTGCAGAAGCAAACACCTTTCACTACGCTAGCAGACAACCCAAGCAAACAGCCCTCTATTATTACCCCAGACCTGAATAAGCCGGCAATTTCGCGATGAAAATGGCAAAATGATCTGCAGTTTCTGTTGCATAGAAAATGGTTCAAATGGCTCTGAGCACTATGGGACTCAACTGCTGTGGTCATCAGTCCCCTAGGACTTAGAACTACTTAAACCTAACTAACCTAAGGACATCACACACATCCATGCCCGAGGCAGGATTCGAACCTGCGACCGCAGCAGCAGCGCGGCTCTGGACTGGAGCGCCTAGAACTGCACCGCCACCGCGGCCGGCTCTGTTGCATAGAGCTTTCTGGACTCAAAAACAAGAATTTTCTACCTTTATGTCATCGCTTATGTGACAATTATTCGGGATGTTTATCGAAATAACAAAATACTGTTATGAAGTTGAAACGTCCCCTTTGAACAATTATACATGACTGTCGTTAAACTGACATACAATATTTTTAGCGCAACGCAATCTGACTTTCAAAAATCCCTGCAAAAGAATGGCCCTGAGTAACATTAAACTATACCTTTCACAAATCACTTACCTCACAAAAATCTTCGCTGCTCAAGCTACTGCAATACAGCTAGCGCCACTACTGCCAGCTAAATAAAAGATTCAAACTACTGAAGGCACTAACTACTGATAGGGATAGTTAGCAAATGAAAGATATTAATAGAGAACAAACAATGTATTTACCTTGATATCATCATATATAAATATAGCAGTTCATGAGAAATTTCAAAACTCCGCCATCTCTCTCCCCACATCCACCACTGCTGGCGGCTCACCTCCAACTGCGCAACGCTACGCGCTGTTCACATCCAGCTGCCTAACACTACAATGGCGAGTATTACAACAATGCAAAGCAGCCACAGACTGCACACAGCACAGCCAGTGATTTTCATACAGAGGTGGCGTTACCAATAAAAAAACCTAAACAGCCTACTTACATAGATTAAGTAGACATTATTTCCATTGCTAAGTTATTTTATTTTGCTCTTCAAATTGCGCTTTTCTGTGTTATCGTGTGAAATATTGTGACAATTATGGCGTGTGAAAAACGTAATACTAGGCTCCAAAGTAAACTGAGAAATGACAGTGAAGACGAAAGCAGTGTGTTAGCGCCGCAGAGTAATGAATTAACTAATGTTCAAAGTAGTAATTTGGTAATTGCGCATAGGGAAATGGAGCGGGCGGCAAACAATGGTGTAGACAGTGAAACAGGTAGTGAACAGGGAAGCGTTTTCGATCGATTGGTCGGCAACAGCTCGCCTCAGGAATCGGGAATGACAGAACACAATATTGCAAATACTGCAGACTCAGGTTTTGGGTTCCCACCGTTTTCTCAAATGAGTCAAGACACATTTTCCACTTGTCAAAATGTGAATGTTGCCGGTGCAACTTCACTGCCGAAAAGCACTGAGGAACATGTTTCAGACACCAGTGCATTGTTATTACAATTAATGCAACAAATGGGACAAAAGCTTGAAAAGTTAGACACAATGGAACAACACCAGAGACAAACACAGCAACAGTGAGACACAGTGGAACAAAATCTCAAAAGGTTAGACACAATGGAACAAAATCAAACACAGCAACAGCTTCAAAAGTTAGACTCATTGGAACAAACTCTTGAACAAACGCGTGAAGATTTAACTACTGAGTTACATAACATTGAATTGAAATATCAAAAAGTCTGTAATGACGTAAAAACTCAAATTTGTGAGCATTTTCAACCTATTTTTTCGCGGCATGAAAATGCATTACAGAATCACGAAGTAGCCATAAAAGAACTGCAAATTATTGTTCATGAAAATCATGAGACCTTGCAAGCTAAATTTGACTCAGTTGCATCTACCGATTCGGTTACGCAACTTGCAAAAACTCAGGTAAACTTAAAGGACACAGTAGATACTCTGAAACTTGGTTCAGAAAAACACACTGAAGAAATAAGTACACTATCGGAGAAAGTAGCCGAACTTTAGGATCAGTTCATTAATTTATCTACGAAGGTAGATGATAATCTGATTGACGCAAGACTGGTAGTCTTCAATGACACAGAAGAGTACGAACAAATTAGGAAATTCAAACAAAATCAGAATCAAATTAATACACAACACCAAAGAGAAATACGGGAAGTACAAGATCAGCTGACACAGGTAATACAAGAATTACGTATTTCAGAGGACACTCGCGCTCCAACAAGTGTAGAGGGACTTAGAAACACGGAAAAGCCCCAAAATAATAACACAGGGCATTTCGGAAGTTATGAAGGAAATGGCAATGTGCACCGAATTTTGAGATGGAACGGCCGACACGACCTAACAATGACCGATATGCGACTCGGCGACATGATGACTTTGACTATAAGCTGTTCATTACTACACGTAAATTCAAAACATTTAAGAATTCTGGCAACGACATTCATCCACAAGCATGGCTCCATCAATTCTCTCATTGTTTTCCTCCTAACTGGTCGTTAGAACACAGATTAGAATTTATGTGTGGCTATTTAGAGAATGAACCAGCTGTAAGAATGCGATCAGTCATTCACGATTGTCACAGTGAAGGAGAATTTTACCATGCCTTCCTCTCAGCATATTGGTCTCAAGCTACACAAGACCGAGTAAAACATAGCATCATGATGATGAAACACTTTGAACAATCTGAATTTTCCAGTCTTGTGAAATATTTTGAAGACATGTTGCATAAGAATCAATATCTTTCAAACCCATACAGCCCCTCAGAACTCATCCGCATTTGCTTAATCAAATTGCCTGAACATTTACGACATATTATTTTAGCAGGACGTTGCAAAGATGACATTGAAGCTTTTCAGGGTCTGCATCTTTGATGACCCACCAGTACCATTATCTCTACAAGGACTATAGTGGGTCTGCACCTCTGGTGGCCCACCAATACCATTATCTCTACAAGGACTACAGTGGGTCTACATCTTTGATGATCCCTCAATACCATTATTTCTACAAGGACTGCAGTGGGTCTGCACCTCTGGTGGCCCACCAATACCGTAATCTCTACCAGGACTACAGTGGGTCTGCTCTGTGATGACCTACCTACCAATACTCTTCAAAATTTCGACTGACTGTGCTGTGGGTTTGCTCTGTTGTGGCCCATTACCTGTATGCATGTCAAGAGTCAGCACTGTCTTTCCGTTGGAAGGAAAACACTACTTCTTCAAGACTACATGGAAATCCACTACTTCCGTGTGCATTTTCTTCTACTGCTCAGACTTTGAGAAAAACACTACTATTTTACCGTAATGAACGATCAGGACTGTCTTTATGGACTGTGAGAAAATTTTAGCTTTTGACCAACATTGTATCAATAAGTGTGTGCATTTGATGTCTTTGTTATTGTAATTATGAAAAATATTTTTCAAATCTGTATTGGCCACTGCCCAATCCAATTTGTAAAATTTTTTGTAAGGAGCATGGGGGCTATGTAAGTAGGCTGTTTAGGTTTCTTTATTGGTAACGCCACCTCTGTATGAAAATCACTGGCTGTGCTGTGTGCAGTCTGTGGCTGCTTTGCATTGTTGTAATACTCGCCATTGTAGTGTTAGGCAGCTGGATGTGAACAGTGCGTAGCGTTGCGCAGTTGGAGGTGAGCCGCCAGCAGTGGTGGATGTGGGGAGAGAGATGGCGGAGTTTTGAAATTTCTCATGAACTGCTATATTTATATATGATGATATCAAGGTAAATACATTGTTTGTTCTCTATTAATATCTTTCATTTGCTAACTATCCCTATCAGTAGTTAGTGCCTTCAGTAGTTTGAATCTTTTATTTAGCTGGCAGTAGTGGCGCTAGCTGTATTGCAGTAGCTTGAGCAGCGAAGATTTTTGTGAGGTAAGTGATTTGTGAAAGGTATAGTTTAATGTTGCTCAGGGCCATTCTTTTGCAGGGATTTTTGAAAGTCAGATTGCGTTGCGCTAAAAATATTGTATGTCAGTTTAACGACAGTCATGTATAATTGTTCAAAGGGGACGTTTCAAAGTGAGTACATTTAGTAGGATAATTCTGCATCACCCCAAGAAATAAACGGCTACATAGCTGCCAAACGTATTCTACAATGTTTCGAACTCTCCATTAGACTCGCCACAGCCCGAAAACGTTCATTAGCCGAAGTGTTTCTTAAGCTACCTAGCAATGGGAATGCTCGCACTTCTAAAAAGCGGTGGCATTAATACTGGGATCTGAATTACCACGTGTATAGGCAGATGGATTATATTTGCATCCCTGTAAACGTGATTTGGATCGAAAGCATATCTACGAGTTATATGATGATGTATCGACTGCAACTAGAACATTTCCAATGAAGAGTAGGGGGAATTATTTATGCTTCCCTCATCTTCAGTAACTGTCGTAGCTATTTTCGTTGTTAGGATTTCGTCACCTAAATCGGAAAACATGCCTACTAGTCTAAATTTTTTCACCGTCTATCTGTCTACCCAGCCGTTAAAACTCGTTTTGCTAATTCGTAACGACCTGAGGTACTTTGTCTTACTAAAACAGTTATCTCGATAGGCTGAAATTCATTTTTATTAGTACAGTTCATACTAATTAGCGTTTCTTCTTTCATTTATATCTTATATTTACGTGTTGTGTTCAACACACTAATCAGCATTAATTTAATCACACACATTATTGAAAACAGTCTGACAAAATTCGGATAGTTTGTGAATTTCACGCCTGTGCATAATATTTAGGTAGCACTTCGTCGCCTTGCCTGTTATGCTGTGTAGCAGACTTCAAAGCTGTGCGGATCAGCATAACGACAAGGCGAGGGTCTCGCTAATTTTGTCCACGACTGTACACCTCTATGGGCCTTTGTCAGAAATAAGCTGCAACCTTCGGTAAACAACTACAGTAATGACTAAGGAAAATACATCCAATGTCGACGCTTTCAGGTCAGTTGAGCATATAGTATAAAGTGGTTCAGCGTGTCCTCATGAACCATCTCGATAAAAACTTACAATAGGCCGACCGAAGTGCCGTCACTCCCAGGTGAATTAATTTGTGATCGATCAGTACATGGATCAAACATTACACTTGCACGCACGCACGCACACACACACACACACACACACACACACACACACACACACAGAGACACACTTATTTGCGTGGACATTCAGGGAAAGCTTGTCTTAAGTGACGCAAAATATTCGAACATTAGTGTAAGCCACGCTCTTGTGATTTGCTTATGTTCGAGTCGTTATATGTAGCAAACTGTATGTGTGGTATTGGTTGATTAACATAACTGCCGAACGTAAGTAAGGTTTTCTGAAAGAACTTTTCACCAGGAGTAAACATATGGAATTGGGTAACTAAGTAAGCCCATCAGGTTTACCTGGCGATTTTGTGCTGTAAATAACCCACGACAACTCGTCACATTAAGCAAATACCTGTTTCCACAGCTACATAAAAACTTCCACTTGCTGTCAAATGTTAATAAGACGTGTATCATCTCATGACCAAACAGTGACGAATTAAAACCGAAACCTCAAACTAAAATGTCTATCTTCAAGAACGGCGACTGGTTATAGGCATTTCCTAAATCTTATGTATTTTCCAAAATTTTACTGATTTAGGTTTTTCTTCCGTAATTTTCACTATGGTCCTGCCATGCTCTGACCGAACACTACACAAACAAGAAACCGTCTGATGGCAACTTTGAACAATTTTCTTCTCACCCTTTAGGCCTGTGACAGTGTTACAGTACTGGAAAGTTTTCTCTTCCGGCCAATCATTTCTTTAGCGGTATGAGCATATTTAATGATAGTGGACCTAGGTATCATAGCACGTATCAGAAGCCGTCTTTATCGATGGCTTACACGTACGCCACGTCCACCTGTAGGAACGTTTGTTGTGCACTCTCTCGCCGAACTCCTCACTTGTGTGCCGCCAAACGCCTTCGGCCACTCTGAACAGCCACAAACTATTAATTGCTGAAAATACTACGGATCGTAAGCGGTCTCTGACATTTTACTTTTTAGAGCGACAAACGCCATTCCACTGGGCTGCATCACAGAACTTTATTTAATGGTAGTTTCGGGCGTAGCTCATTTTCAATTGCATCCAGAAACATAATAATAATGGACAGAAAGATACTTGAAAATCATACAACTTAACTAGAAGTAGGCTGTTATAAAATACATTAATTACCTATGACAGGCGTGGATATACCACCTTCATTTCGTCATTCAAACTTCACTTGCCATGCCTGATTTTGCGTAGCACAGTCGTCACAAAGCATGATGTAAAATATAAACTGCACGCAAGATAGTGGTTGCGAGAACTATAGCATTTAGTATTAAAACGCCACATAAGGCGAGTAACAGCAAGAAGACGAACTTCGTCATGCATAGCTACAAAACAGATCCATACAAAACTGCTTGTAGTACTGACATGTATATAAGCGTGAGAGGAGAACTATATAACTGTCACTCATGGAGAATGGATACGAAGGATGTTAGAGTACTATCGGTATACAGTTGCAAAAGTACATCTTGTGTTTTGTACTAAAAGTTATTTAGCAGCGGCACAGAAAAGTCCTTGCGTTTCGCTGGCAAGTGCTCTACCGACTTAGACACCCACGCAAGTCTCAGGACCCGTCCTCATAGCTTTACTTCCTCCAGTACCTCGTCCCCTACCTTCCAGACTTCACAGAAGCTCTCTTGCGAAGGTTCGCAGTACTAGTACTCCTGCAAGAAAGGATATTGCGGAGACATGGCTTAGCCACAGCCTGGAGGATGTTTCCAGAGTGAAATTTTCACTCTGCAGCGGAGTGTGCGCTGATATAAAACTTCTTGGCAGATTAAAACTATGTGGCGGACCGAGATTCGAATTCTTGACCATTGCCTTGTCAGCTAATGGCATTGATCCCGAGTTCGAGTTTCGGTCCGGCACACATTTTAATCTGCCAGGAAATTTCATAGCAGCGCACACTCCACTGCAGAGTGAAAATTTCATTCTGATATAAAATACTGTATTACAAGTGGACTTGTACACACATTCCTATTATAGCAAAGCGTTTGTGAATATACTGAAACACACTTCACGGCAGTAGAAGACATGGTTGTATTATTTCTTAGTCATAAATGACAGAGTGCCAATAAAGAAAACAAGTGAGACAGAATTTTAAGAAGATAAGAATTACGTTCTGACTCTGCTATTAGAACTTTTCTGCTGTAATGTTTAGTTGTGACAGTTTTCGTAAGTATTTTAGTATGATATGACCTCCCATCATAGGTATAACTGTTAGTATAAGGCACAGGATGTACTCTGCAGTGGGGCATCGGCAGTACTGTAACTGATAGTTACATCTCTTTCCACTCATACGTGTATACATGCGTCAGTACCATAAACGGCTGTGTTTAGGTGTACAGAAAGAGTATGAGGAAAGAGCCTGTAAACAGCCTGAGTTTCGGCTGAAAGATCATATGGTAGAATTTTAACAACTAACTTTTGTGAATAGTGTGCTTTTCCGTTAGAACAGCATTCAATTACAACTGAGGTAACGGCGATTCTCGTGGTATGTAGTATTGTCCACTGTGTCACTTTCAGCACCAGGCAGAAAGTTATTTCCCTCGCTTACTATAGCCTCCTCAGTGGTTCTAGAAAATCCTCTGATTCGATATTGATGTTCCTGACGCCTTCATCTACTGAAAGCTAACCGGCTTCCAGAACCCACGCTATAGCTTGTGATTGCGTAGAAGACCCGTTGGTCCCAAGCTCTGCCGTACGGGCATAAGCAGTCCTATCACGTACTCGACTCTGAGTACGAAATCGCTGAAATGCTAGAAATCACGTCGTATTCCGCGCCTCGTCCGCTTCAGAGGAACTGCGCGGAAATCACGCCATCCTACTCGTAAAGCTGTAAACAAGAACTCGACTAGCAAGAGACCCACAGCCTTTTAACGTAATCCGATCATGATGCAGTACTAGTCTGCAACGGTGAATGTGTAACATGGAGCAGAAAGGAAGGAAAACACAGCACATACTCGTCGATAGCAGAATATGTATTATTTAACGGACAAAAGAGGTTCGTCAACAGTCGGTGCAATTGATAGTAACAGTTTCATATTTTAGTCTAGCACAATATCATATTCGTGTGGGGTCACACTTAGAATCAATTGAAAGTGTCCTGTTGGACGATTATTCAGCTGCCTCAGGAAACTAGAATACTCATTATAGTAGAATAGAAACAGTGTACTCGTTATCCAGCCTTAAAATGTATTGCACCACTTTATCATTGCCTACTATCCCCTTTCAAGGGCGACTAGTGTATTAGAATAATCTTAAAGTAGTTAACTATGGTATCACCATTGAAATCAAGGTGTTTCAAAATGTTTCATCAGATTTCACAACTTCGACTTTTTTTTATTTTCGAAAGTATTATTAGAATTTGTAGGAGTATATCTCTCACATATGTAGCATAGGATTCGTGTGGAATAGGTTGTGGATTCGCGATTGTACAGACGTGGGACTCATCAATTTTATTCCCGCTTTGTTTACCATGTAAACCTAATCAAGCAAGATGGAAGGCATTGTTATACGCAGAAGATTCCTTGAAGCTCCAACAGATTTGAACATAGATTGAAAACCACAAAATATCTTCTTCAATATTAATAATTAATACGAGACATTACAGTCTGGCCTCACACAGGCAACCCAAATAACGATGCCACTCTTCACAATGTACGGCCTTTTGGGTGTCGGTAGTTGCAACATTAGTACTTACGATGGTCAAAAGCATTCAACCGTCTGTAATAAAGAACTGTGTAAAATCGCTACTAGCTAGTGATTCCTGGATACTAACATCTACCCCGAATCACCCAAGACACCAACTACCAGAACACCAATCTACTACCCACATTTACATCTAAGTGATCAGAACACAAGTTACGTATGCAAGCAATTAATTGATGTAAGAGAATATACCAATTCACAATACGAATCAATGAACTACAAGTTCAAAAACAGGACTGTAGTGAATCAACATTGAAACAGCAGAGTACGGAACACATCAGCGAAAGTAAGTATATTTTAAATTACAGTTACCTCTTGCACAGTCAAGTGTACTGTGTTTTCTGATGTGAACCACGTTGTTTTATGACAATATTCACTTTAGCATGCCCGGTGTGAAATACACACTATTCACTTAGGACTGCCCTACATGCAATAGCCATGACAATCCGTGACAATACGCCGTGCCAGGGAATCACCGTTAACGCAATTGTAATAAAATGCCTTGCGATGTTTATAAAATGTAGTCATTGAAATTGAGCCACCTGATCTCTCAGAGGTAACTCGCTGTTTACAAGCTCTGCCTTCATTTTTCTATGCAAGAGAGAAGCATAGACGCTGGTCGAGGACACGTTGAAATAAGCAGTTCATAATAATTGCAATGAGATGCTGTAAACGCACTTAGCATATCCTAGAGTCGACACGTTCCGAATTACTGAGGAGAAATGGAAAAAGGATTAGAGTATGTAAGTACCGTCCCATAGGTGAGTCTGAGAGTCACACGATTGTGTGTTTTTAAACGCACAAGTAAAGTAGTAGCCTCATGTGTGCGTGAGAAAAGGATCTCACACACCGCTAACAAATCTGAGATGTCAGTTTCAGGCACTGAATGTTTATTTGCCAACGTTTATGGACCAACAGAAAATGTATGTATGCACCTCCACCACCTGGTAACACAATGACAGTTGATAAACACAAATTCTGAAGTCAGTGCTTCCTCACTTACTCACTTACTGTAAAGCTATAGCAGTGTGCCACCAAGCCGCCGGGTGGTGTGCCTAATGAATATGGATATATTTCATCAGCACGGAAGAAAACCGAATCATATCGGGGTGTATAGTAATACTCCGTCACACATCGTAAAGATGCTCACGAACTTCTTTATGAAATTAATTATTATTGAAGATATAAACGTATTGTTGTTCCAAACAATTTTTATTCAAAAATTAATAATGTAATAACGCGATCGCTTGTCGTTATGATAAATTCTTTGCCCTTAGCGTAGCACGAGGACAGGCGTATGTTACGATACTTTATATGCCTACAGCAGAATTAAAACCTAACACTGTAGAAAGCACTTTACCTAGGAATCTTTATAAACACTTGTACTGAAATTACTGTAAGCTAATTACTGCAATAAGAAACCATACACAAGAACACACATAGCCAACTTACATTAAAAGTTAACTTCGCAGACCACGCTGCCATGCCTTGACAAATATTGATTTAAATACACATTTTACAGCAATATACATACATACATATACAGCAAAATTTAATGTGATATGGTAAGAAATGTGCACATTGAACTTGGTAATTTACCTAAGTTGGCACCACCAGATGCTGCTTAGTGGAAGGACTGAACCTCGGGTAAATTAAAATATTCACCATTAACAGGAAAAACATCATTATTTGACACGCAGAATTTAAAAGGACTGATAATAACATCAGCAAAGTTAAAAATTTTCTTTCTACCTCACTCTGCAAGGAAATAGCGAGTGGACTCGAATTTCAGCAGCTTGCAATTATATGAGCGACCTTTTAACTGTCCAAATAAACAATGCGTGGCCTCAAATTTATATCAGCTGGAAATTACTTAAAACAATAACTGCTTACAAGCTAAAGCTGCAATAAAATAAATTGACACAACTACACAATCAAAATACTAATTCATAGACAAAGGAGCCTTTAAGATTCAAACGAAAGAGAGAACCAAAGAAACAGTCGGAAAATTACAAGAGCTTCAAAATTAGACAAATATTTAACTCCTCCTTTCATCTTGACAGTAGATCAACCAGAAAATACCAAATCGCAGAATACACGCTGCCAAAGCAGCCTGAAATGATGGCTGATCATTTTAATACATCAAGGTGCTGGTCGTAACTGGCCGGTAGCACTGAGCGCCGGCCGTGTTTGCAAAACAAAATCCAGTGCTGAGACAGGTCACGACGCAGCGGCAGTATGACCTTTATCAAGCCTCTAAATAACAGAAGTATACACAGGTGCACCTGTAGTACAGACAAGAACAATTATTTAGTGCGACATTCGATGCGAAACAGAGAGTTAAATTTACAGGTTTCGAGAACGCTGATTAAAGCAAGCTACAAATAACTGAAATAAAGCAGCTTCAAAATTTACTACCAATCTTTGATCATTACTGTGGCGATAGTTCATTAACAACGTTCATTGTCTGATTAAGAGAAAAATGGATCAATTACTGGTGTCAGAAGTACAAGATGCAGCTTCAATCATCTATTAGTGACACTTATCAGCAGATATTACACATAACAGTAGTGCAGATTAAAAATTGTTGCCCTAGGGATATAATAAACCAATGAGCACGATTTCTTATAATAGATAATTATGCACCCTGTGAGGGATTGCTAATCAAAAGGTAGGTTCGCAAAGGAAACACATCTTACAACATTTGAGCTAGGAACTACCATAAGCCTTCAGAGGATCTCGAACATCTGAATAGAAATCAGTGGCATTCAGATAGCTGAAAGCACATAGAGGCGTGCTACGTTTAGGGGCAAAATTGCTTACAGTGTACAACCTGCTGTTCTTTTCCCAATACAAGGGCGGGTACAGGCAAAGACATGCCCAGGGGGTTAGAGGACCGTGCCCCAGCACGTAGCGATTCTTAGCGGCACTCGAAGTAAAACTATAACACACAAAATTTTTAATATTAGAAAAAAGGGAAAATGGTAACATACATTATATTCTCAATATCATAGAAAGAGCTGCCTTATTTTCAAGATCAAGTTTACGTAAGCTCAACAAGCGGGCAAGGAAATATGCTGCGACTTCTTCCTCTGAATGGAAGTAACGTACCATACATCGAGGCTCGAAACTCATGCAACAGCCTGAAAGGTACTTCCCAATCCCACAGTAAACAGAGCAACAACTAAAAGGGGAAGCAATAACAAGGTATGAAGTGAAGGTTTACCCCCACATAATCAATCAACTTTATTAAACGAAACACTTGACTTTCCTGCTACCCAAGAAGTAAATCATTGATCAAGGTCAAAGCGGAAGCAATGCATCTTCCACAATATGGCAAATCTCAAGGATGCGCTACGACAGGACCATCACGAGCCCGGGAACATGACACTATGGCCCAGAAAACGCCAACTCCAACTGCCTGACAGTATGGAGAAAAGAAAACACAGTCGACAAAAGTTGCCACGGCTCTCACATGAAGCGAATACACATGCAGTACGACCATACAATATACAAACTATTACTAGTTACTTTTATTTACTGTACCCGTTAGTAACTATGTTTTACCATAACAGAACGATCATGCAAAATGTCTGTATATTGAAGGCCTGCTGTTATTACTGAAACAAGTATTTCACGGGAAATGACTCTGCATTGTTTACGTGTTTTGCAATTGGAAATCCTTGGTTCGTTCATGATTTATTTTGAGTGTAGTCTTTCTCAACAACACGGTCAGATAGGAACTGGATCGTATCCTCCATAAAAGAGCAGTAGGCTGTGTCATGGTTACCTCTAAGAAAAATTAAAACGACAACGACACCAATATCGAATAGATCGAACACTGAGACTGCCATACTATACTACGGTTTATCTCACTGAGGTGAGCTGTGCACCAAATATAGGTTGCTTGACTTTGCTGTGTCAGCATGAATAAGAACTAGGCAACAAAATGTGTGAGCTGCAAGCAGTTTTAAATTGTAATGTTAAGGAGGTTTCTGTGCTTTATATGAATGAGCACTGGCTTCGGGACATTCTGATTTGTCCAGCAAATACACCAGACTTCGACTTAATAAGTGACTTTTGCAGGGAAACTTATAAATGTGGAGGTGTATGCATCTATGTTACAAGTAGAGTTAAATCTGGAGAGGTAAAACGTAGCAAAGTGAGGTGTGAAGAAAAAGATTTTGAATGTTGTATTTGTGAACTTACAGACTGTCAAACTATCATTGCTTGCACCTATAGGTCCCAATCAGGTGACGTTACCCAATTTTTGTATTATATAGATGATCTTTTAAATGAATTGAGAGACAGGTAAAAATGCGCAATAGCGCTTGGTGACTTTAACATTAATTTTAACAAAAGTAATGCAAAGAAGGTACAATTGTTAAATCTCTTTCATTCATACAACATGCAACCTACTGTGCAGGAAATTACCAGATGTGGGAATGGGTCTGAAACAACACTTGATCAGATATTTATCAACAAACAAAGTTGAGAGTGCAATATTGAACTAACAGATACAGGCTTTCCTGAGCTTATGGCTTCAAAAACAATGATATCGAATGAGAGCAATACGAAATGCACAGTCACTGAAAAATATGTGCAAAGAAGATTTATTAATGCAAATTACTTAAGGGTTGTAATAGTATGCTAAAAAGTGCAGTGGAGCATAAAACAAACAGATGATGTAGACAAAAGGTATGACAGTTTTCTCACTGATTACAAATATTGCTACAATGTGGCGTTCCCATTAAAATGAATTAACGTCAGTGAGAAGACAAACACTTGGGTAACACAAGAGATTAAAAAATCGGCAATCACTCTTAGAAACCTAAGCAAGCATGCCAAAATAAATACAACAATAAAACGATAGTATACAAAATATAGAAAGGTTTATAGGCAAGCTTTACAGGCAGAAAAAGGCTAAGCAATGATTCATACATTAACAAGGGAAGTAACAAATCAAAATCGATTAGGAAGGTTATAAACACTAGCATAGGAAAAAGCACAGGGCTATTACAAATGATTGAAGCGAATTCATAAATTCACTGTAGCTCCAATCATTGACATATGGTCACGACACACTACAGATAGGTAGAAAAACTCGTAAAGTTTTGTTCGGCTGAAGCCGCACTTCAGGTTTCTGCCGCCAGCGCGCTCGAGAGGGCACTGAAACAAAATGGCGACAGGAGCCGAGAAAGCGTATGTCGTGCTTGAAATGCACTCACATCAGTCAGTCACAACAGTGCAACGATACCTCAGGACGAAGTTCAACAAAGATCCACCAACTGCTAACTCCATTCGGCGATGGTATGCGCAGTTTAAAGCTTCTGGATGCCTTTGTAAGGGGAAATCAAAGGGTCGGCCTGCAGTTAGCGAAGAAACGGTTGAACGCGCGCGGGCAAGTTTCACGCGTAGCCCACGGAAGTCGACGAATAAAGCAAGCAGGGAGCTAAACGTATCACAGCCGACGGTTTGGAAAATCTTACGGAAAAGGCTAGAGCAGAAGCCTTACCGTTTACAGTTGCTACAAGCCCTGACACCCGATGACAAAGTCAAACGCTTTGAATTTTCGACGCGGTTGCAACAGCTCATGGTAGAGGATGCGTTCAGTGCGAAACTTGTTTTCAGTGATGAAGCAACATTTTTTCTTAATGGTGAAGTGAACAGACGCAATGTGCGAATCTGGGCGGTAGAGAATCGTCACGCATTCGTGCAGCAAATTCGCAATTCACCAAAAGTTAACGTGTTTTGTGCAATCTCACGGTTTAAAGTTTACGGCCCCTTTTTCTTTTGCGAAAAAAACGTTACAGGACACGTGTATCTGGACATGCTGGAAAATTGGCTCATGCCACAACTGGAGACCGACAGCGCCGACTTCATCTTTCAACAGGATGGTGCTCCACCGCACTTCCATCATGATGTTCGGCATTTCTTAAACAGGAGATTGGAAAACCGATGGATCGGTCGTGGTGGAGATCATGATCAGCAATTCTTGTCATGGCCTCCACGCTCTCCCGACTTAACCCCATGCGATTTCTTTCTGTGGGGTTATGTGAAAGATTCAGTGTTTAAACCTCCTCTACCAAGAAACGTGCCAGAACTGCGAGCTCGCAACAACGATGCTTTCGAACTCATTGATGGGGACATGCTGCGCCGAGTGTGGGAGGAACTTGATTATCGGCTTGATGTCTGCCGAATCACTAAAGGGGCACATATCGAACATTTGTGAATGCCTAAAAAAACTTTTTGAGTTTTTGTATGTGTGTGCAAAGCATTGTGAAAATATCTCAAATAATAAAGTTATTGTAGAGCTGTGAAATCGCTTCAATCATTTGTAATAACCCTGTAAAACCCAGACCCATAATTTCGAAATTAAAAGTGACAGAAAAGTGATAGAAGGTGCTCAGCAGATAGCCAATACATTCAATGAACATTATGCGAACGTAGCACTGAACCTAATTAAAAGTCCGTGCAATTCAAACAACAAAAACGTAAAATTGCCAACTTATGAAAAGGCGATGTTTCTGTACCCAGTAACAGAATGTGAAGTTAGAAATGCTATTAATAAACTTAAAAATAAGATGTCTTGTGGTATTGACGAAATTTCAGACAAGGTAATCGAACATAATCACCTAACTGACATAATTAATATCTCTTTCAGGAGGGGGATGTTTGCATCAAAACTAAAATTCTCCATAATAAAGCCACTTCACAAAAAGGATAGTACAGCTGACATAAATAGTTATAGGCCCATGTCATTATTGTCATGTCTCTCAAAAGTAATTCAAAGAGTAATGTATGTAAGATTAGCTGACATCCTGAATAAAAATTAAAAAACTGACTAATGCTCAAAATGGGTTTAGAAAGAACAGATCCACAGAAACGGCAGTCTTCCAATTCATGAAATTAGTCCTAAATGCCTTGGACAAGAATGATTTAAGCTGTGGGACACTCTTACATTCATCTAAAGCGTTTTATCTAATCAGCATGACTTATTTCTTACGATACTAGAAATTTATGAGGTCTGGGGACTTGCCTCCAAATGGTTCAAGTCTTATCTCTCTGATAGACAACTGAAAGTACAGATATGCCATGAAAGCAAAGAGTATCTTTGAGACTTCACAAAAACTACCTGTAGAGTGCCCCAGGATTCTGTGTTAGTCTGTCTGTTGTTCTTGCTGTATATAAACGATTTGTCAAACCATATGACAGTATCAGAAACGGTGATGTTCGCTGATGACACTAGCATTTTTATGAAAGGATACACCAAGGGTAATCTACAGCAGAGTGTCTCTAGGACAGTAAATGAGACAGGAAAATGGTTTAGCGATAATGCTTTGATCATAAATAAGGATAAAGCGGTACTGATGAATTTCAGTAATATTAAAAGTAAAGCTAGATCGAAAGTAAAAACTGAGTTGAGGAACTATGTTACTGCACAAGCTCCATACACAAAATTCCTACATATATGGGTGGATGAGCACATGAGATGGGAAAAGCATCTAGAAGTTTTTAGTAAATAGCTAATTAAATTCTGCTATGTGCTAAGAATGTTTCAGGAGTGTTGCACCACTGAATCATTGCTGTGTGCCTGTTATGCTTATGTGAACAGTCTGCTTCAATATGGTGTAATCTTCTGGGGAAATACAGGTATGGCAAAACAAGCTTTCAAAACTCAAAAAAGACTATTAGAATAATGAAAAGGGTTCCCTGTGGAGTGTCATACAGGGATATATTTAAAGAATTTAAAATAATGACTATTCCTAGCTTATACATCTATGAATGTGTCTGTTTTCTGAAAACTCACCAGGTATTTTCAACATTAAATATTCAGGTTCATAATCATGAAACAAGGAAGAAAGATGATTCTCACCGAGACACCCACAAAAGAGCACTCTACCAAAAAAAAAAAAAAAAATGTAAACTACCATCCCAAAATACTTTTTAGTGCATTGCCTGCTACAATAAAGAAAATTAAATAATTTCATAGATTCAAGGTAGATCTTAAATAATTTTTACTAATAAATACTTTTTATAACATTGAAGAATATATGAAAATGGAATAGTAATATTATTTATATAAACTGATATAAAAGATCTGTATATATTATCCAAGTTTTGAAACAAATTAAATATAAGAAAATTTATTGTAATTGAGTACATAGATACAATGTATATTGTTAGATGAATGAAGAGATTGAATTGAATTGAATTGAGTTCTGTCACATACAGTGTTGCAGATGACGTCAATGTTTGTTTCAGTAATTAATGTACTGCACATTTCTTGGGACCGAATCTAAGGTTTGTCATACCCATTGTTACCACTGATGTCACAGGTTTGAAATCCGGTTGTTATTAAAATAACGTACACGTAGATTGTAATTAACAAGGCTGCATCACTATAAAGGCACAATGTAGAAAGTGTTGGGTGTCAACATGTCATCTGCTTCTTGAATATACCGTCTTGATCTGTAAAGAGCTACACATGATATACGCTTCATGTCATATTCCTTTGCTACCATTTTATATGTATTTTATGTGTTTCTTGTAAGTTGGTAATGGATATGTGTGTACCTGATGACGTTAGTTTTGAAGAACCGGTCCGTGGTGAGGTATTCAAATTTTGTACCTAGTTGAATGGTGTGCATTTTGAATATTTCACGTGAATCATAGAATCACAGCTTTATTCTGTACTGCTGTTTACACATGGAAATCAAACAAACAAGGCTTCTATACGCATACTGCTAACAGCCCATAGGCTCTGTATAGATGACTGGATGTGCAAGTGGTCATCTGCTTGACAGTAACATATCCATGTTTGGCACCGAAACGACGGGTTTCTGCCACTGTCTTCAATACCTGAAGTAATATGGAGGGCTTATTTCAATAGTGGTACAACTCCATTTTTGTTTATTCTGAGATACAGAGTCCTAAAGTTAAATGGACACTGAAAAATCTGCATTTGAGATGCCAGACATATTGAAGCATATATATTTGATATATCAGAAATAATCAATCATATATACTTGAGTATTTCTGGTATCTCAGCTGCAAGTGAGCGCTGGAAAATCTGCAATTGAGATACCAGACATATTCAAGCATATATACTTGAGGAACCAGAAATATTCAAGCGTATATACTTGAGTATTTCTGGTATTTCAACTGCAGGTTTTTCAGCGCTCATTTAACTATAGGACTCTGTATCTCAGAATGAACAAAAATGGACTTGTACCACTATTGAAATAAGCTCTTCATATGGTTTGTGAACACACTGGGGTGTGAACCGAAAGTGACCATCAAGGGTGCTGGTGAGTTCGAACAAAGCCAAACAGTGCTTAAATAACAAGTTACCTGGTAGATTAACAATTTGTACCGCATCGGGACTCGAACTGTCCTCAAACCTCTACCTCTCCCAATACCTCATCTCCTAAGTTCCAAATTAAATACAACTTCTTCCCTGTAACTTACAGGATTAGTACTTGTGGAAGAAAAGATACTGCTGAAATAGATCTACTTACAGTTGCAACACATTTAGTAAATATCCTAACTTTTTCTGATAATATTTTCATTCTAAATACTGACAATCATCACATCTCTGTAGCTCACTTTTCTGAAAATGCAGAAAGCAGGCATAATTACTCTAATTAATTTTTTTAAAGACGTAGTATAATGACTCAAACGATGTTTCCAGAGAGATTTATCTCTTGCCTTAATTGGTTAAGTGAACAGTATGATAGCTCGCTCCTGTTGAAGCCGCGTCTGCTTTCAGTGCCGGGTTACAGAATCATATTCCTAGAAAAGTTTTAAAGTGATACAACCATATCGCAAAAATAATCAGTTACCCACTGCGGGCATCAGTCTTCCGTAACAGACTCATACTGGCTAGAAATGCAATACATAAGGTTGGTTTCGGGACGCAATATGCAGCTGAAAACACCCTTTAAAGATTCGACCAGTTGGAGGTACCAAAGTATGGAGATCTTCGTTTCTTTGTTTCACCCTCAGTTCCAGATAGTAGCAGACATTTGTTGCGGAGACGAACAAGGTGAGGTTGTACAGACTTTTGAAGACGAGGAAGTAAAGAAAAGGAAAGGGAAGTCACGAGGATGTAGCTGGGTAACATTTGATCAACGAGAATGTCAGAATAAACATCCTGGTACATTTTTACCGTGAGGTAAACGGGTAAGCCCAAGTCATAGAACGAAAACAGCCCTCAGTTTGCCATTCGGAGAGGTAAAGGCACCAGAGAGGCAATTCTGACATTGTGGTTGGTATTGAAATCAAGACGAAAGAAAAATAACGACATGTTTATAGCATTTGTCGACCTGTAAAAAGCGTTAGATAATTTTAAATGGTGGAAGATGTACGTAGTTTTAAGGAAAAAAGGGGTAAACTGTAGGGAAAGGCCAACGAACCAACAGGGAACTACAGGAGTGAGAGACCAAGAACGATGTGCTCGGATTACAATGGGTGCGAGACAAGTACATAGCCTTTCGCCCCAACGTTTCAGTCTCTGTACCGAAGAAGCAATGACGGAGTGGAATTAAAATTAATGGCAAAAGCATATGAATGATAAGATTCGCTGATGACATAGCTATCCTCAATGGAATTGAAGAAGTGTTTCAGGACGTGTTGAATTGAATTAACAGTTTACTAAGTACAAAAAATAGACTGAAAGTAAACACAAGAAAGACGAAAGTAACAAGACGTAGCAGACATGAGAACAGCGAAAAACGTAACATGAAAACTGGTGATCACGAAGTATATGAAGTTAAGGTATTCTGCCACCAAAGCAGAGAAATTACCCATGACTGATGGAGCAAATAGGACATAAAAAGCAGACTTACACTGGTAAAAAGGGCGTTCCTGTTCAAGAGAAATCTGCTAGTATCAAACAAAGGCCTTACCTTGCGAGGAAATCTCTGAGAATGTACGTCTGGAGGACAGAATTGTGTGCTGGTGAAACATAGACTGTGGTAGAATCAGATCAGAAGAGATTTGAACCATTTGAGATGTGATGCTACAAAAGAATGTTGAAAATTCGGTAGACTAAGAAAGTAAGAAATGAGGAGGTTCTTAGAAAAATCTTCGAGGAGAAAAATATGTGGGAAACACCGTCGAGAGGAAAGGACAGAATGACAAGACATCTGTTAAGACAACAGGGAGTTTCTTACGAGCTAGTAGAGGGAGCTGTAGAGAGTGAAAACTGTACAGAAAGACAGGGATTGGAATACATCCAGCAAATAACATAGAAAATAGGTTGCAAGTGTT
Organism: Schistocerca serialis cubense; assembly: GCF_023864345.2. Taxonomy (NCBI): domain Eukaryota; kingdom Metazoa; phylum Arthropoda; class Insecta; order Orthoptera; family Acrididae; genus Schistocerca; species Schistocerca serialis. The sequence continues at coordinate 65,372,790 of NC_064644.1, read as the reverse complement.
ACTCTGAGACCAAAGGGTTGATACAATAAAGTAATTCGTGGCGGACCATATCAGACTAGTCAGAAGACTGATATCTCAGGACCAATCATTCTGGCAAATACTGAGAAAATTTATTTACAGAAAATTGGTGAACCTGATAGAAGCCGGCCTTGGAGTGGATCGTTTTGGGCTCCGGAGAAATGTAGGAACACGTGAGGCAGTACTGACCCTTTGTCTTAGAACATATGATAAAGAAAGGCAGCCCAGCTTCTATACCCTCTGTAGATTTAGGTAAATTATTTGACAATGTTGACTGGAAAATACTCTTTGAAATCCTGAAGGTATTAGGGATAAAATACAGAGAGCGGAAGGTTATTTGTAACTTATACAGAAAACACTGATTTAATGAGTGAACGGACATGAAAGGAAACCATTGCTTGGGAAGGGAGTGAGACAGGTTTGTAAGCGGTTCCCGATGTTATTCAATCTGTAGATTGGAGACGCAGTAGAGGAAACTAAAGAAAAATTTTCAGGAGAAAGTATGGGTCAACGAGAAGAAGTAATAACTCTGGACTCATACGATTGTAAGTCTGTCAAAGGCTGTAAGGAAATTAGAGAAGCAGTTGATTGGATTTCATAGCGTCTTTAAAAGAGATTATGAGATGAACATTAAAGAAAATAAAACAAGGTCAATGGATTGCAGTCGAATAAAATCAGGTGATGTTGAAGGAATTTCATCAGGGAATGAGGCACTAAAATTGGAAGATGAGTTTTACTATCTGGGCTGCAAAAAAATTAATGCTGGCAGAAGCATAGATAGTATGAAACGCAGACTGGTTATAGCACTAGAAAGAGTATAAACCGGAGTGTTAGGAAGTCATTTCTGAAGGTATTTGTCTGGAGTGCAGCGTTGTAGGGGTGTGAAATGTGGAAGAAAGCATTTCAAACGAGAAGAGATTAGAAGCTTTTGAAATGTAATGCTACACAGTAATGCTAAAATGAGATAAATAGATAGAGTAACTAATGAGGTGCTATTCAAACAATGCGGACAGAAAGAATGGCATTACTTGACTAAAAGGAGAGATCGATTGACAGGACTTCCTTTTCCATGAAGATAGTTTTGTAAGGAACAAAGTATGGGGAGCGTTAAAAATTGTAAATGGAGACCAACGGATGGCCATTGTTGCGGTAGTTATGTGGAGGGACTTGCACGGGATTGAGTACTGTCGACAGGTGCATCAAACCTGTCTCCGGATTGAACACTACAACAATGGGCCAAACGTGCAACTTTTGGTGATTCTGTGGGTAATAGTAGCAAATGTCCACCACACGCCGTACCTTTTTCTGTATAGGCTAGTCAACTGACTGATATGACCTGAATTCACTGACAGCAATAAGATGTGTTGAGTTAGAACTCGATTATCATTAACAACGCTTGACCTTTATTGGGATCTTCTTAAAATCAGTGTTCTTGAGCCATGTTACATAGATGCAAATGGTACACCAATACACTTTGATGCATCAAGAGATCAGGGAGCTTCTAATTTTGTGGGGTCACAGATAAGTCCACACACAACAAAGCTTCCAGTCCTACTGTAACGTCTCCTATCGAAACATCTTACTGCTTTCATTGCTTTCATTTCGTACAGTTGACAGTGAGTGTCGGAGGGCCACATGACCATCTTGTGTCAGTTCCACACAGTTGTTAATATTATTCAGTCCAGGCTAATGATAGTATATACGAACTGTCGTTTTGTGGCTCTTGAGTAAGCAGTTTCGGTTTCTTTGTTGTATTGTTTGTGTGTGTGTGTGTGTGTGTTCCTGCGTTTAGAACTGATTAAGGCCGCTGAAACTGAATTTTTTTGGTCAGATACTAAATTTTGTGTTTCATGATCAAGCAGCAAAGTCACCACTAGTAAATAACGAAATATTTCAGTTCTGCTTGTCTTCCTACAATAGTTCACTGGAATATAAGCAACAAAACCACAAATTAAAAAAAAATGTAGTTAATGAATGACTGACACATTATAACCTCTCATTCTCGAACAGCGTTTTGCTTTGTCCGTCCAGTACCAGAAACCTGCTTAGAACAGTGGTTGGATGCGAGAACTCATACAGCTGTTGTCGATAAAATGATACCAAACACGCTGGTAATAAACGCGTTCGTATTTTGAGTGATGAAATCGAAACGGTACCACAAATATAAATGCTCTTTGACAGCATTTGCTCCATCCAAACAGAAACACCGAGTTTCACGGTGGGCTTGCGTGCCGATATCGACAGATGAATAATTAATGTGACCGCCAAACCGATGATTAAAATATCGGCGGCAATCCATTCAACCGCGTAATGTCCTTTGAGCAACAAATCTTGTTCGCTCTCATCCATCACGGCTTGTTTATTCCGCTACCTGTTTTCTCTTGTACAGATGTCGAATAAATAACAAGCCAACATTCGGTCGGGAGCATCTACAGCTTTTGGTTGTTAGTCTGTTAATACTGTACATGTTCGCGGGCTCATCAATATCGAAAATCTGAGTCAGATTCGAATGTATACTTTCGGTACCACCAGGGAAAAAAGTTGCTGAGGTGGCATTGACTCAACCTCTCAAATGATGTGCAGCATCTCACAGTATTCAACATTTCTCATCCAACCTCAAATCGTAGTGATAACATTTTTATTATCATTCTACGATGAACTGTTGCACTTCTTCGAACATGGGTGAATAATGTTCATTTCTCTCAGATGACGGACGTATATGGCTACGCCTCCCTCTACATGCATAGTCCGCAGGCCCCTGGACGGTGCCTGGCGGAGGGTACCCAGTACCACTCCTAGTCGTTACCTTTCCTGTCCGACTCGCAGGCAGAGCGATGGGAAAGAGACTGTCTCTATGCCTTTGTACAAGTCCTAGTTTCTCGTATCTTCTATTCGTGGTTCTTTCGCGAAATGTACAGGGTGATTCAAAAAGAATACCACAACTTTAAAAATGTGTATTTAATGGAAGAAACATAATATAACCTTCTGTTATACATCATTACAAAGAGTATTTAAAAAGGTTTTTTTTCACTCAAAAAAAGTTCAGAGATGTTCAATATGGCCCCCTCCAGACACACGAGCAATATCAACCCGATACTCCAACTCGTTCCACACTCTCTGTAGCATATCAGGCGTAACAGTTTGGATAGCTGCTGTTATTTCTCGTTTCAAATCATCAATGGTGGCTGGGAGAGGTGGCCGAAACACCATATCCCTAACATACCCCCATAAGAAAAAATCGCAGGCGGTAAGATCAGGGCTTCTTGGAGGCCAGTGATGAAGTGCTCTGTCACGGGCTGCCTGGCGGCTGATCCATCGCGTCGGGTAGTTGACGTTCAGGTAGTTACGGACAGATAAGTGCCAATGTGGTGGCGCTCCATCCTGCTGAAATATGAATTGTTGTGCTTCTTGTTCGAGCTGAGGGAACAGCCAATTCTCTAACATCTCCAGATGCTGTAGTCCAGTTACAGTAGCACCTTCGAAGAAAAAGGGACCAAAAAGTTTATTGGCTGAAATGGCGAAAAAATGTACAACTAAATGAAACTTTATAGCTCCCTTAATTCGCTGACAGATAGTGCTTAGCTCTGCCTTTTGTCGTTGCAGAGTTTTAAATTCTTAAGGTTGTGGTATTCTTTTTGAATCACCCTGTATTTTGGCGGTAGTGGGATCGTTCCGCAGTCAGTTTTAAAAGCTGGTGCACTAAATTTCCTCAAAAACAATGTAACCTTCCGTCCATGGATTCCCATTTGAGTTCCCACAGCACTGAACTGCTTCGATGTTTTACGTTAATTCACCCCGGTGTGGATCCTAAACACTCTGGCAGTATTCAAGAATAGGTCGCACTGGCGTCCTATATGTGGTCTCTTTTGTAGATGAATCACACTTTCCCAAAATTCTCCCAATAAACTGAAGTCGACCATTCGCTTTCTCCACACCAACCCTCGCACGCTCGTTCCATCTCATATCGCTTTGCAACGTTACGCCCAGATTTTTAAACACATGACTGTCTGAATACAGTCTGATTGGTAATACAGTATCCGAACGTTACAATTATGCTGCTGCTATTCATCCCCATTATCTTAATTTTTTCTACATATAGAGCCTGTGACATTAATCACTCCAACTATAAATTTTGTCCAAGTCATCTTGTATCATCCTACACTCCCTCGTCTTCGACACCTGCTGCACACTGCAGCATCATCAGGAAACAACCGAAGTTTGTTGTCCACCATGTCCACCAGATTATTTATGTATACAGAAAATACCAGCGGTCCCACAACACTTCGCACCGGGCACTCCTCATGATACCCTTTTCTCTGATGTGTCGTTATCGCTCGCCAGTTTCGTTATTTCCTTCCGCTATTTCATAGCTGACATTCGCATTTTACGCTTTACGTGACACGCACTGTGCCAATGAAGGAAGTGTGCCCTAAGCCGTCGACCTATGAGCTTTTTGTAACACCACTTTCCATTACCACACGAGCTGTTGTCAAGTAGCCTTAAGTCCGAAGAATGGTTCGATGCAGTTCTCTGCGATGCTCTATCGTGTGCGGATCTCTCCAATTCAGCCTCTCTATTGCACATTACTTCTACCTGATCTAGATTACTGTTTCCAAGCTTTTGTCTTCCTCTAAAGTCTAATCCCCGATACGTCTCTACATTATCAAATGGATAATTTCTTGGTGCATTATACAATACGTACTACAGATCTATCCCTTGTTTCAGTGGAACTTTTTCTTTTACCAAATCGATACATTCCTTTTTGTCAGTTAACGTTTGTACCCATCATACCTTTTAGCATATTTGCGTGGCACCACACTTCAAAAGCTTCTGTGATTGTCAGAACTATTTGCCATCCAATATTTAACTGTCTGCAAGGCTACACATTCGACAAGATCCCGTAATGAAAATTTCCTAACACTTAAATTTAGAGTAGCTGTTTTTCTTTTTCAGAAAGGCTTATGTTTGCTAGTCTCGATTTTAGTTTTTCTATGCCTCGACCATAATAATTAAACACAGCAGGAGAACATAACTCTACCTTATCTTCTGTAGCGAATATGATTATGAGCATCTAAGATATGTAAATAAACGTACCAGAGCTACTAATTTATTCTGTTCAGCTAATAACATTTCGGATCCAGTGTATTTATTTTCTTGCACTGGCATCAACGCAGCCTCTTACGTCTATTTTGGTGTCTTATTTATAACGGACCTCCCTTTTCGGACGTTTTAAATAATTGATGAGACATGTTCCTCATGTCCTTATTGTCTGGACAGAAGCACCGGTTTCGAAAATCAAATTAAATCCAAAAGAGGTATAATTAGTTATAGCCGAACCTTAACTGCGCGACTACCTCTACATAATAACTATCGAAAGAATTTTGGTAAATAGTAAAACTGCAAAGTAGTTAACGAAATTTCAGATAATGAAGTTAAATACTCGTTCGGCGTAGATGTCAATGGTTACAGAAAACGGACGACAGCTAACGGTGTAAGCAAACAACATTGTATTGCTGTCAATCAGTTTGGAAGTGAATGTACCTAGTAATTACCGCAATGCCATTAGGAGGGAGTGGTACCAATACCACCGGCTCGGCTTCAGATTCAAAACCAGAGTTCGCAACATGAAATAAATCTTAATGTAAAATCAGCAAAGAAAATTGCGCTAAGCATATGCATTTGACTGCTAACTGTTTCGCACCTCGTTTCTGCAATAAATAACTTCTCGTGGCCTACCATAATGCCTGGTGTTAATATTTTTTCTATTGTTATTACAATCAATTTTAAATAAATGATTTCTATTAAGCAAAATACAGTCCTATGTGTTATTAGCGAATAACTTTCATTAAATAGTTACTGATTAACTTTTTTTTAACACCAATACCTATTACGGAAATGAGAGCCGAAATTGTTGATCACCAAAGAAATTAAACTCTGTGATCTGCATTGATTTTTAAAAACTCACTTAAATTACTTTTCCATAATCACTGAGCATTAAAGCTGGTTTTTTTAAGTGAAGATTCCGCTAATCAACAAACTCCATTAACTTCAACTATCAGTCTCAAAAAGATAACTTCCACGTTTGTAAAGAAATTATCAGAATTAAATTAGCCCAGCAATTTTAGTCTTTGTGTCAGCAACAGTGACACCCGGTTTTAATAATTAAAGACCCAATAGGACCATGCTTTCTGACCGTTCAGGTTTAAACGCTTGCAACAAATCGTCGACGTTAAGTTGGTAATTATTCACAAAATGAGACTACTACGCTTGCTAGCTTCCATACGTTTCTAAATATCAAAGTTGGTCTGGTCATACTTCGGTGAGTGGCTGATGGTGCTGCTGCGTTAAGTAATGATTGCCGACAATGCATGGCGAAAGGGTCTTCCTAGAGTCCCTTTGCCGTTAACAATTTGGGTCTACAGTTCTTTTCTTTCATGTTGTAATGACACTATCCAGTATTTTAGGTAAAAGTATTAAATCTTTAGTGTAAGTAACTGAAATAGCATGAAGGTATCACGGTATAACTGTATGTGTATGTGTGTGTGGCCACTTTATCACGGGATAATTGTATATTATTATTTTTATAATTATATTTTATGATTTTGGTTGGGTTGGCTTTAAATATTGTGGGCTAGCATGAGACTTTTAATTAACTTATACCGCAATAACACTCGTACGGACATCGGCTGCCCCGAAGTACATACGATATAATACTTTTTAATCACAACGCGCGACTCTCCGCCTTCTAATAAATAGTCTGCGTGAGGGGTGCTTTTTAGAAAAGAAAATATGCGTATTCTTGCGCAAACTGTAGTTATTAATAGGGGTCTTAGGGGCTATTGGTTATTTATGTACCAAAGTACATAAAGATTAACTGAGATATTGGGGAATGCAATGATTTTCAATATTTCTTGTTCATTAGTTGCAAGGCAAAACTGGAGAGAATCTCATCTACCGTTAGGCGGCCAAAATGAAACATACTGAACTCATTCAGTGCTGTGAATTTTGATAAATGAAATCTATCGCTACTGTCTTAAACTTTGAAGTTAATGAAA